>NC_056726.1:913382293-913427293 GCF_019279795.1 Protopterus annectens
GTGACTATCAAAGGGGAGACTAGTGTCCACCTGGGTCCCAAGGTCTGTTATCATGCATTCAGTGTTAAGTAGATTGCTGCCTATGTGGTAGTTCATGGGTACAGAGTTTTTAACTGCACTTTTTGGCATTGAGCTTGAGGCCATGGCTCTGACACCAGGCATCTATCTCAGCGAGGCCCTTCTGTAGGATGCCCACATCATTTGGGGACTTGACTATGGCTCATAGTTTGCAGTCATCTGTGAACTTCATTAGGCAGAGGCCTTCTGTGTTAGCCTGTACTTCAGAGAAGTAGATATCAAACAGGAGAGGTCCCAGAATGGAACCTTGTGGTACTCCACTTGTCACTGTTTTGAGGTCAGATTTAGAGTCTGCAACTTTTACAGAGTGGGTTGTGTCAGTGAGCCAGTTGGCAACCCATCTTGTGACGTAGGGATTTATACCTAGTTTAGTGAGTTTAGCTATAATTCCAGAATGGGGGATGGTGTTGAAAGCCTTGGTGAGGTCAATATAGGCTGTGTGAACCACCTTACCCTCATCTACGGCTTGGTTGACTGCTTTAAAGAAGTCAATCAGGTTCAGGAGGCATGATCTGCCTTTCACAAACCCGAACTGGGTGGCATCCAGAGTTTGGAGGTTACCAATGTCTTTGATTATGAGTTCCATGATGAAGCGTTCCATGGCCTTGCAGACCAGGCTATTCAGGCTAATAGGTCAATAGTTCCCTGGATCAGTGGTGGCTCCCCATTTGTGGAGTAGGATAACTGTTGCTGTGTGCCATTCAGTGGGCACAAAGCCTGATGCGAGTCTATTATTGAACATGGTGCTTAAGTAGCGAGACAGTTCATTCTGAAGATCATGTAAAACGCAGCCTGGGATGTTGTCCGGTCCCATGAATGCTGTGTTTTTGGCTTTAGAGAGTGCAGCTTTTATCTGCATAGTTGTGATTACAGGGACTCTGCATTCTTCCTGTATAGAGATGGGCCCTTTAGGGGGTGAGAAGTGGGTGAAGTTATCACTGAACCTATCTGCCAGGATGTTGGCAATATCACTTTGTTCTGTAATTTTCGTGCCTTTGTGCTGTAACTCAGAGCAGATCTGGGTGATGCCATTGAGATTCTTGACATAGCTAAAGAATGCTTTCGTGGTTGTCCTTGGAATTAGTGGCAATTTTGTTTCCATTGCTAGCTTTGGAGAATCTTATAAGGGAGCTCAGCTTCTTACTGAGGCTGACCAGGGAGCTTCTCCACTCATGGGATTTTACTCTCTTTTGCAACAGTTTCTTCCTTCTGTTGTACAGTTTGTTTATGGCAGGGGACCACCAGATTGGCTTCCTTTTTTTGGAGGGTAGCATCTTGGTTCTGTTTGGGATAACACGATCCATGCACTTGTGTAAGTGCTTATAGAGTGCATTTGTGTAGGATTCAGCAGTTGTAACTATATTGTCCATCTGCATGGATGTCATGAAGTTCACCACTTCTGTCTTAAGAAGCATGAAGTTGGCTTTGGAGAAATTTTTTACTATGATTTCCTTAATGGGGGTGGGGGCGGGATGTGGATATCAAGGGTGATTAGCTTATGGCTGGATCGGATCAATGAGGAGTTGACTTCAGGTGTGGAACACCAGTCACTCATGTTGGTAATGACTAGGTCTAGGATATTATTGCCCCTGGTGGGGATGTGGATAAGTCGATCCAGGGCATTGGAGTTTATGAATTCCAGAAAACGTTGAGTTAAAGAGTTGGTACATGAGTAGTTTTCCCAGTTAATGGTGGGGTAGTTGAAGTCACCCATTACTAGGGCGTTTGGTTGAAAGCTAATATTTTCCAGTACATCAAGAAAAGAGGAGTGGGAATCCTGGGGCATGGTGGGGGATCTGTAGCAAGCTATAATTTGGATTGCAGTTTTGCCCAGAGTTAGTTGCACTTGGATAACCTCAGATGCATTATGCTGAGCAACTAGCCTAGAGGTGTGGATATCCTTAATGAATATGGACACACCTCCTCCTTTGGTGTTTCTGTCTAGGTTACATGGCCGAAAAGTGTGGTATAAGTTATAGCCTGGTAGTGCAGGGGTGCTCTCTGGAGTCTTGAACCAGGTCTCAGTCACTGCACAGATATCATAGTTTCATAGGTTGGTTCTAGGCTATCAGCCCTAGGGCCTATACAAGCCTAGCCATAACAATTCCCTGGCTATTTCTTCCCACACTATTTACTTCAATTGACCTCTGTCTAGCAGGGCAACTGACGTGATCCTCGGTGTGAATTTCCTTTCTCCTATCAAATCGTCAAGGTTCCTTTTGAAGAGGGCCAAAGAGGCACTCTGCTTGACATGTATGGGCAATCTATTCCAGAGTCTAGGGAGTCTCTGGGTCAGGAACCTATCACTCCAGCATGTTTTTTTTATTGTGATGCACAAGGTTTAGATCCCTGGAGCATGTTGCTCTGAGGGATTGGGAATTCTTTAAGTGTAGCATGTCCAACAGCTCTGGGTTTGACATGGCCTTGTATGTTAAGCAGAGATCGCCTCTGAGTAGACGATATGCGACAGAGTATAGCTGGAGTTTTTTAAGGTGGTCAGCGTAGGGCATCTGCTTTAGGCCTGTGATTCTTTTAGTGAGGTATTTCTGCGGTATTTCCAGTTGTTGCAGATGTCTTGAGAGGTACATACCAAATGGGGCATTTTATTGGGTTGTAATGGGTCTAATGAGGGATGAGTACAGTGGGACAATGACCTCCTTTTTTTCTGGATGAAAAGCCTATAGTGATGAGGTGTGCCACATAGAAGGATTTCCTGACTGTTGTGGCGATGTGGTTATCGAAGGTGAGACCACTGTCCACCTGTGTTCCTAAGTCTCTTATCACACTTTCGGTGTTTAGTGTGCTGCCACCTATATGGTAATTCATGGGTACATGTTTTTTTCCCAAAGGGGATAATTATACATTTCTTGGTATTGACCTTGAGCCCATGGCTCTGGCACCAAGCATCTGTTTCTGTAAGGCCCTTTTGTAGAGTATCCACATAATTTGGGGATTCAGTAATGGCTTCCAGTTTGCAGTCATCTACGAACTTTGTTAGCCAGAGTCTCTTAGTGTTGGCATGTACTTCAGAGAAGTAGATGCCAAACAACAGCGGTCCCAGGACTGAAGCCTGAGGTACTCCACTTCATGTTCTTCATTTTAAGGAGAGCCTCGAGTGAGTGCATTTTGAGATTTAGACTTCTAGCATTGAGTAGCATTACCCTCAGTTTTTGCTTGCCTGTTCCTGTTATGGTGGTGAATTTGTTATTTGAACCTTGCCTAAAAAAGGCACTATAGGGGCAGCAAGAGCCTTAGCCAATATCCGGAATCCCATGATCCGGAATCCCAGTAATCCTCTTTGTGAGGTATTTCTGCGGCCTTTCCAGTTGTAGATGTCTTGTGAGGTACATATCAAAAGGGGCACTGTATTCTACAATGAGTCTAATGAGTGATGAGTAGAGGAACAATGACCTCTTTATTCCTGAATGAGAAACCTTTTTGATAAGGTGTGCCACATAGAAGGATTTCCTGACTACTGTGGCGATGTGATTATCAAAGCAGAGACTACTGTCCACCTGTGTCCCAAGGTCTCTTATCACACTTTCGGTGTTAAGTAGACTACCGCCTATGTGGTAGTTCATGTGTACAGAGTTTTTACCAAAGGGGATGACAATTCACTTTTTGGCATTGATCTTGAGGCCATAGCTTTGACACCAGGCATTTGTCTTAGAGAGACCCTTTTTAGGATGTCCACATCATTAGGTGTTTTGATTATGGCTCCTAGTTTGCAGTCATCTGTGAACTTCATTAGCCAAAGACCTTCTGTGTTAGCCTGTACTGCAGAGAAGTAGATACCAAACAGGGAGGACCCAGGACTGTACCCTGTGGTACTCCACTAGTCACTGGTCTGAAGTTGGATTTGGAGTCTGCTACTTTCACAGTGTGGGTTCTGTCAGTGAGCCATTTGGCAGCCCATCTTGTGACAAAGGGATTTATACCTAGTTTAGTGAGTTTGTCTATAATTCCAGAGTGAGGGATGGTGTTGAAAGCCTTGGTGAGATCTAGATAGCCTGAGTGAACCACCTTACCCTCGTCTATGGCTTTGATGACCGCTTCAAAGAAGTCTATCAGGTTTAGGAGACATGATCAGCCTTTTACAAACCTGAACTGGGTGGGGTCCAGAGTTTGGAGATTACCAAAGTCATTGTTTATAAGTTCCTGGATGATACATTTCATAGCCTTGCAGACCAGGCTCGTCAGGTTAATGGAGCAGTAGTTCCTGGGGTCCATGGTGGTTCCCCCTTTGTGGAGTGGGATAACCATCTCTGGGTGCCATTCAGTGGACACAAAGCCTGAGGTGAGGCTATGATTGATCATGGTACTTAGGTGGGGTGCCAGTTTGTTTGTGTAGAATGTAGACTGAGATGTTGTCAGGTCCCATTGATGCTGTGTTCTTGGCTTTGTAGAGCGTGGTTTTTACCTGTGTAGCAATGATTACGGGAACTTTGCATTCTTCTGGTATAGAGATGGGCCTTTTAGGGGTGAGAGGTGGGTAAAGTTAGCACTGAACCTATCTGCCAGGATGTTGGCAATATCAATCAGTTCTGTATATTTAGTGCCATTGTGCTGTAACTCAGAGCAGATCTGAGTGTTGCCATTGAGATTCTTGACATAGCTATAGAATCCTTTGTGGTTGTCTTTAGAATCAGTGGCAATTTTGTTGTCATAACTAGCTTAGGAGGATTTTATGAGGGATCTCAGCTTCTTACTGAGGATGACCAGGGAGCTCCTCCAATCATAAGTTTAGTCTTTTTTGCAACAGTTTCTTTCTTCTTTTGTAGAGTTTTTTTATGGTGGGGGATCACCAAATTGGCTTTCTTTTTTGGGGGGATAGCATCTTGGTTCTGTTAGGGATTGCACAATCCATGCACTTCTGTAAGTGCTTATAATGTGCATTTCTGTAGGACTTAGCAGTCATACCTCTATTGTCCATCTGTATGGGTGTCATGAGGGTTGCCACTTCTGTCTTAAGAAGCATGAAGTTGGCTTTGGAGAATTTTTTAAGGTGGTTTCCCTAATGGGGGTGGGGATGGGATGTGGATGTCTAGGGTGATTAGCTCATGGTAGGATTGGACCAACAAGGAACTGACCTCTTGTTTGGAACACTGGTTGCCCATGTTGGTAATGACCAGGTCTAGGATATTACTGCCCCTGGTGGGAGTATGGATAAGTTTATCTAAGTTGAGCAAAAGAGTTTGTACATGAGTAATTTTCCCAGTTAATGGTGGGGTAGTTGAAATCGCCCATTATTAGGGTGTTATTTTGTACACTAATATTTTCCAGTGTATCAAGAAATGAGGAGTGGAAATCCTGGAGCATGGCGGAGAATGCTCAGCAAGCTACAATTTTGATTGCGGTCTTGCCCAGAGTTAGTTGCACTTAGATAATCTTGGATGCATTATGCTGAGCAACTAACCTGGAGTTGTGGATATCCTTAATGAATATGGACACACCACCACCTTTAGTGTTTCAGCCAGGTTAGGTGGCAGAAAGGTGTGGTATGAATTACAGCCTGGTAATGCAGGGGTGCTCTTTGGCTCTTTGGAGCCTTGACGCAGGTCTCTGTCACTGTACAGACATCAATGTTTTTCATTTTAAGGAGTGCCTTGAGTGAGTGCATTTTGAGGTTTACACTTCTAGCATTGAGTAGCATTACCCTAAGATTTTGCTTGCTTGTACCTGTTACGGTGGTGAATTTGTCATTTGAACTGTGCCTAAAAAAAGGAACTATAGGGGTGGCAAGAGCCTTAGCCAGTATCCAGAATCCCAAGGGTGACAGGTGCAGGCCATCACTGGCAAAGCATTGCGGTCTGTCAATCATGTCATCCCAGAAAGACAGATACTGGATCCCTTTAGAATGACATCAGAAGCTTAGCCACTTGTTGAATTCAATAATTTTGTCCATGTACTGTGGTATCATTCTGGGTGATGGCAGGATGCAACTCAGGGCTAGGGTCATGCCTGCCTGGTCTACAAGATAGGACAGCTCCTCCACGTCTCTTTTCATGTAGTCCAGGGAGGTACGTCTCAGGTCAGACACACCAACATGGACAATGACAGAGTCATATCTGTACTTGTTGTGGAGTGACCTGAGTGCGTGGATTATGTGGCTGATCCTGGCACCTGACAGGCAGCTGACAGTAACTTTCTCCTCGTTTAACCTGGTGAGTGGAACACCAGTGTGCCTGATTTTAAATCATAATCACTGGTGTTCTCTATTATCATTTTGAAAATATAGTTTTGGAAGTTAGTCTTTAAAAATATGCTATTTTACAGTTATAAAATGCCAGTACATTAAATTTAAATTACAATTCTTATAATTTAATCATTATTATTATTAATGAAATATGGGAATTATTGCCATATGAATATATGTTTATTTTTTCTGGCAACATTACTTTAACATAAACATGACACTGAATGTCAGTATCATTAAAGATTTATTTATATTTATGCACACTATAACTAATTATGTTTAGAAGTTCCTAAATGAGATAATAAAAATATATTCTTTATTAATCAATTACTAATTTTGAACTGTATATGTGATGTTTTACATTAAGTAGTGAATTAAACTATGGTAACAATATTAAATACATTTTATTGCTTTTATTACAGGATTTTAGCAAAGCAATTAATAGTAACTATTATGCAAAATGTAACAACCGTAATTATAAGTTACATTGTATGATGTATTCAATTTAACTAGTGTAATAATTTTCTTTAACAAACAACACTTCACTGTTGCTGTATTAATATCGGCATTACTAGTGTTTCTATTCATAATGCAATTTACGCTCATTCTATTTTTTCCCATTTTCATCAGAAAAGCACTCTCTTGTGATTGTATGTCTCCAATGGGGGACTCTACCCTGACAACATGCACCCTGGGCATTTGCCACCCACACCTGGAGAGAAGCAAGTCAACAATGCCATAGCCCTTGTCCCTTCACCCTGCCAGCATAGGCATGTATCTGAGTCACTGATCAAACCTGGGTTTTAGTGAGGGCTTTATTCGGTCCCTCTCTTAGTAAATTGGATTAAGACTATGAGGTGTTAATGAGCTGCTTGATGCGGTTCATAATTTGATTCTCCCAGCCTCCATTTGTTTACTATGTGACTCAAAGTCACTTAACTAGATAGTACTCCAGCACAAAGTTTGAAAAAGATCCTGGTAAATCACAGCTCTACCCTGGTTAATAAATAAAAAAATAAATAAATAATACATGTATGCCAATGAAGCTGGCGTATCACATCAACATTCTAACAGTCACTTGCTTGCTTATTTTGCTTCTAGCTTAAGCATTATTGCACTGAATTCTGTAATTTGATGATATTTTCCATTACTTTTTGATGTCTGATTTAAAATATAAAATAAGCTGTGACCTTCTACACTCTCAGGCCTCTACTGTTTTTTGAATATAGCTTCGCAGTCCAAGTTTACTGCCCCCTGTGCTACTAACTTACACAAGCCTGTGTTTCCCGGCTGGGTAGACTGATACAGCACAATTTTAATACCTGGTACTGTAATATAGATTTGTCTTAAAATGAGTCTGACAACTTCTTTGAGATACATGGCAGTGAGTACAGGAATGTACTGAAAAAGCATGATTGCTTTTTGCTGTGAATTAAATCATTTATAAATGCTACAGCTCCATTTGCACGTACATCCATAGGGTTCTGTTGTGTGATTGCATACCAGAAACAGGCAGAACGGTCCTTTATAATATTGGAGTGAGGTTTTTATTTTTTATTTTTTTTGATTTATAAGACTGGTGTCTGGGCTTAAGATGTCAGAGCAGTTCTTGCAGGGGCCTCCTGGTATAGGGAAATTGTAGACGTCCGTAAATCAACTCACCAGCATGCTACAGGCAGTCCTCAATGAAACTGCTGCACTTAAAGAAGCTAGCGCAAAATGCAAATTGCAATTAAAGAAGACCTTGATAAGCAAACAGGCAGGCCAGATAAATGAACTACAGCTACATGCTCATAAAATAATAGCAAAGTAGGATGATCCTGAAAACAGGATTAGGTGCAACAACCTCCATTTTATAGGGTTACCAGAGGGGATGGAAGAGCATGATTCAGTTGCCTGTATTGTTAAAGATTGACTGCGATTCTCCAACTTCTGAGTACAGTGGTGGTAGGACAAGCCTACAGGATTAATTCAAGGAATAGGAATCAGAATTTACTGTTACATTTTATAGTCAGCTTTTCAGATTACTATAGCAGGGAAATGGTTGTATGGAAAGGCAATGAAATGGACAATACTTTTGTGTTGGCTGGATGGCTGGTCTGTTTCCTCAGATGACAGCAATGTGTTATTTATTAAAAGGAAAGCAATGGCACCATTCATCAGGATGTTAATAGAATTTGGAGCTATATGTCAGTTGCATTTCCTGGCTAGATTATGGTTATTTCTGGTGGCACAGACATCTTTTGACTTCCGATGTCTGAAGAAGTTTGGTGATTATACTAAATGAAAGCACTAACTTTAATAAATATTTTTATGGACTTTTCTCTGCATTATTTGCTATCATTTACTGCCAGCCTTTGTGGTTTTCAGGCTTGAGAAAGGCCTAGGGAAGAAAGTTCCTGTAAATGTTTGGGGTGCAAGACAGTGTCAAGTGGTTTTGATAGATCAAGAAATATTATTGAGGTTAGTTGGCCACAGTCTCTACCTTTGTTAATTGTGTCTATAAACGAGATTAGAGTGGCTGTTTTAGTATGTGCTGGTCTGAAGCCATGTTGGGTAGCTGTAAGTAGTTTATTATGAATAAGGTGGTCAAGGAACTGTTTATATACACATTTTTCCAAAATTTTGGGGAGAGGAGGCATTATGGAGATGGGGCAATAGTTAGACAATTCGTTAGCTTTTTTTCTCCTTTATGTAGCGGGGTTATAATTGATTTTTTCCAGCGGGAGGGGACGTATGATTCTATAATAATAAAAAGTCACTGGAACCACAAACTGCTCTTCACAATACACTTTTATTAACATACAAAATAAATACAAGCAAGTTCAAAAACTTTCACCTAGTCAGCCTTCTTCAGGCAAAATGGCAAAATGATTAATACACACACACACACACACACACACACACACACACACACACACACACACACACACAAACACACATATATATATAGATAGATAGATGTGTGTGTGTGTGTGTGTGTGTGTGTGTGTGTGTGTGTGTGTGTGTGTGTGTATATATATATATATATATATATATATATATATATATATATATATATATATATATATATATACATATAAGAGTCCCCTGCAAAACATCTAAAACCCATATCATCTAATTTCATAAAATTCAGACCAGAACATCTAAAACCCAAAACATCTAAAACCCATAACACTGAATTTCATAACATATAACAGTACAAATCACATGAAAATAGCATCCCGTCCACATATAATGACATATAATGACACCAAACTACCGAACACACTTTTTTACTACGTTTCTGCAGGGGAGCTTGATACAGTGTGGTTAGGAAATTAACTTTTTCCCACTGTATTGCGATCTTGGAGATGGTATATTAAATTTACGGGGGGAGGGGGCGTAGGCACCCACATGGGGGGGTGCAGAAATGTAGTAAAAAGTGTGTTTGGTAGTTTTGTGTTGTTATATGTGGAGGGGATGTTAATTTCTTGTGATTTGTAGTGTTAGATGTTATGAAAATCGATGTTCAAAGTAGACCCTATATATATATATATATATATATATATATATATATATATATATATATATATATATATATATATATATATCATCTCCACAGTCACATGATCAGTTTACTTAAATGCACTCATTTGTGAAATTCTCTAAGTATGGGTTTTAAAGAAACACTTCCAATACCTGGTGTTATATGTGCCCCTAGGAGAAGACTCCAATAAAACACTTCCATTTCTGTACACTGTTTAATATTACCATCAAGTATTGTATCAGTTAACACCTTTAAAATAGAAAACTTATAAACATGATTAGAACCTTTTTCTTTTTTATGCTTACATAAAACACTTGTCAGCACCTGTCTTTTAATTTCTGACAAACAATTTCCAATACGTTCATTAGATTTCTGAATGGTCTTTCCCACACAGTATGTGTGACAAGAATTACACTCTGCTAAGTACACAAGTTTTTTTGTTTCACAAATACCATATGTATTAAACTTATTTATTCTACCAGTTATAGAATGAGTAAATGTATCATCTTCGCAAATAAGCCTACAGTAAATACACCTGCAACATTTAAATGTACCTTTCTTATTTGTTTTATAATAACCATTTGATTGTGTTTGCTCTTTAGAACATAACAAATGTTTCAGATTTTGACTTTTATCCAAAACTAGGTCTGTCTGTAGTGTTTATATTCAGTTATGGTACATCTTGTAAAATGTGTCAGTATTTACTGATTATGTTCTTAACTTTTACGGTATTGTTATTATAAGTCAGCATGCATCTGATTTTTATGTTGTGCATGCTTAGTAATTGATTTTTTTCAGAGGGAGGGGACATATGACTCTATGATGGATCTATTGATGATGATTCTAACTGGGTAGGCAATAGCATCAGCTGCAATTTTTAAGTATTCAGATGGGAAATTGCCAGCAGAGAGAGAGAGCAGGGTTTTATTTTTTGTAATAAGTACCATATATAACTAGTGCGTACAGGTTGCAAAGAAATTAATATGGCTGTAGGTGTATAGTTGAGGTGCTTTGGGATGAGAGCATCAGTAACCAAGCCGGCTATACTTTCTATAAAGTGAGTATTAAGCATTTCTGCTATTTGAGGTGGGGATGTGTCTGCAAATGGAGTAGGATTTTGTTTGGACCCTGGGGTGAATAGTGATGAGAAGGTGGACCAAAATTATTTCGGTTTGGTTTTGTGATCAGATATCTGCTGGGTAAAATACTGTTTCTTATTGATGGCTATAAACATTTTTTTGCTTGATTACGTAATTGTCTATAATTTAGTAAGGCTAGTTCATTTCTTCTTTAAAGCCATTACTTCCATGCTTTGTCCCTGTTGACTGGTAATTTTATTTTGTTTTTTGTGGATTGCGTAAGCCAGGGCATGTGATTGACTTTAGTTCTTTTTGTTCAAAGAGGAGCTAGGCTGTTAAGGGTATCTAGGAATAGCTTGTTGAAGTAGGTGACTGCATTGTCTAGGGGTAGTATTTTTAGCATGGACCAATTTAAGGATTTTAGTATATTAACAATGAGATGTTGATTAAAGTAAGTTAGATTGCGGGAGCTTTTGTAGTTATGGGTTTTAGGTGATTGGGAGGTATTTCTGTAGATATATGCAGGTAGATGGTTGCTTAAGGTGTACAGGAAAGTACAGGAGCTAGAATATTTAGTAGGGTCTTTGACTAGGATCCAGTCTAGAATAAAACTTTGGTTGTTTCTTTTATGAATTCTAGTAGGGGTTGTATTAAGTAGTGTGAAACAAGAAAGAGTTAGACTATTAGCTGGGAAGTCAGACATTATAATTTAATTCATATTGACATATCCCATGATGATAGTCTCATTGGATATATTTTAAGACATCCAGGATAGAATATCATCTAATATAGAATAGTTGTGACCGAGGCAATGTACAGAACTATGATGCAGAGTTGTTTAATTTTATTGAGTTTTAAGAAGGTTATGAGGATTTTAGCATTATTTAATTTAGGGATGGGCTTAGAGTAGGGTATAATTGTATATGCGGGGGGGGGGATAGAGCAACTCCTCCTGCTTTTTTATGAGTTCTATCAGATCTTATTTATGTTAAAGCCTGGAGGAAGCAGTTCGATGTCCTGAATATTTGGCTTTAGCCATGTCTCTGTGATTTCAAGTATATCGGGGGGTGTACCATGATAACCACACATGGAGATCTGTTATTTTAATACATATGCTGTGTAGGTTTAGTGTAACCAGAAATAGTGAATTGGAATAGGGTCTACTATAACTAAGGGAAGTTGAGGTGGGTCATGGATTTGGGTAAATGTCCCCACATTGGGATGAACCAGAAATATGGGAGAGATAGTGAAATATAAAAGTAGGTGTTTCTTTTGGTTTTACCTTTTTGAAAAGGTTTGATTTAGAGTTACGAGAAGGTTGTAGGATTTTGTGTTTTGTAAGTTGGAGGATATTTAACTTCAATAGGCTGGATGATATATCGGAGTAGTTATTTGCATGTTTTTCATAGCTTGTGTTGGATGCAATGGATTTGTTGAAAGCATAGATGTTTTAGGTACTGATTGCAGTGCTATGAATTAAAAGGAGAGTTAGTATAAGGCAGAGAAGATTGATTAAGGCTGGATAAGGGTATGCTATTTTAAAATAATTAGTGAGAGTGAGAGGCAAGAGCTTTAGAGAGGAAGGGGATGTAATATGTAGGAAGGGATAAAACAGCTGTAGAGATTAAAATTGATTGGTTACTTAGGGAGTGGTGTATAAGATTAATAAGGAATAGTTTGTGATTGGTTGGAGTGGTTGATGGGGTGGAATTATGGTTAGTATAAATGTAATTGATATGGGGGTGGATAGGAAATGGTGGTAGGGTAGGGGAGCAGAGTGAGCCTGACTGGAGCAAGGGCAAATGGAGCAGGCTGGATCCTGTTCATGGCTGTTCATCAGGCCACAGAAACAATCAGTAAGCCACTTAGTTTTTTTTATACTGTTTTATTTCAAAAACAAAAAACAATGTGTGAGGACAGTGGCGGTACAAGTGGGGAGTACTACAAAGATAGACAGCAAATGTTTAATATGAGCAGTTATTTAAGCAGAGTGCCAGTTAATAAAAAAATTAGTTGAATTAAAATAGCATCAGACAAATAGAAATAGGCTGAAACTAGAGTAGCTATTGATACAGAGGTGGGAGGGCTGTGGCTGCAGTTGGCAGCTATTAGGAGAAAGACCAACGACATCTTTACTGCTGATACTACATAAAGAAAACCAGTCAAAGTACAGCAAAGTAAGGGGATCTAAAGTGATGGGAAAGGGGTGGGAGACACTAGCTAGACCCCGTGATGTGGTGTAAACAACTATGGGTAACAGAAAAATATAAGTTGTCACACTGTAATAAGTAAAACATACATACGTTTTTTGGTAGAAGCTGTGCTGCGAATTGTCTGCAGTGGCTGAGCAGCTGGGGTTCCTTGAAATCAGGCAAGGTGTTTTGTATGGTATCATCCAACTGGCTTAATACCTAAAAAATTAAGTGGGAGAGCAAGGAGACAAGTATGGTTACAATTCTACAATAGCAGTAACAGAATACAAAAATATAGTGAGGGAGAAGGTTACAGAAGCTAAATAGGGAGGGTATAGTACTGGTAGAACAGAAGGATGTGACCAATAAGACTAGAGAGAGTAGAGACAGTATGATGAGGAAGTAGGTGTATAGGACAAAAAGTAGGAGGCAAACACAAAGTAGTTTAGATCAACAGGAATGCAGTAAAATCAATATGGCCTCGTTTCCTCTTACCTTCTTCCTGTCTGTCCCAAATATTCTTCACCAGATTGTCTTCTGCTGTTTTGCACATGTCCAAACCACTGTAATCTGTTCTATTTGATCTTTTGTGCAATTGGAGCTACTTTGGCCTCTGCTCCTATGTCCTAATTTCTTCATCTATTCCACAGTGTGTATCCTACCACCTTTCTCAGGCACTTCATTTCCATCACGTCCAGTTTCTTCATCTGTTCTGCCTTTACTGCCCAGATTTCTGTACCATACAGTAGTACTGGTTGTACCACTGCTTTTTACACCTTACATTTCAGCTTCTTTGGCATTCTTCTGTCATAGACTACACCTAAGTCTCTATGGCAGTTGGCTGCATTCCCTCTGATTCTAGCTTTCACCTCTTCATTCAGACTTCTCTTCTCCTCAACCACCCCTCCCAGATACTTGAAGCTATTTACCTCTTTCACTATCTTCCCATCTATCTCAATTTTCAGTTTTGTTTGATTTCCCCAATTTGCTGCCATTACCACTGACTTATCTGTGCTTAGTTTCATCACATGTGCTTTCAGTTTTGCATTCCATTCCCCTATCTTTTGCTGAAGTTCTTGCTCAGAGTCTGCCTGTAATGCCACATTGTCTGCATACAGCAACTAATTCTCGATATTCCTAAGAAAGTGGAAAGGATGGGGAGTTGCCAGCTGCAGTGCATCAGCATGGAAAGGAGTTGGCATATTGGTTTGTAGGGGACTAAATGTTAGTACAGAAAGGTCCAGAAAGTAGATGGATAGCAGCAAGTGCACACACATTATAAAACCCAATTGTTCTAGGGAGTTTCTGTGGTCAAAGTGAGGATGATCTCAGTGTAATGTCTCAGTGCTCCCAGACAATCATTGATCTTGGTGGAATTACAACCCCAGTTTTGATAGGAGGGGACTTTAACACTGTATTAGCTTCCAGTAGGACAGACTATCTCAGAAATAGTTTAAGAAATCTAGAACAGTGCAGGCTTTTCAGGATTTTGCAAAAGATGTCCAGCTAGTGGGCACTTGGAGGGTTGTACACTCCAGGACACATATTTCACTTTTATAGCCCATCAGTCTGTCACAGCTTTGAGTCTTTCCAATGAGTTAATCAGTGGGAGTGGTGGGTTCTAGGGGTGGAGTGTGGTACCTCCTACAATACTAGACCATCATTTAATTCATTTTAATTTTAGAGCCATCAAAGCTCTGTCCAATGATAGAAGATGGAGATTTGACATAAAGTTCACTGGCACAAATAGCCACTCTAGCTAGGTTTATTCAGATATATTGGAAGGATACCCTGTTTAATTCTGGATACATCTTTCAGAGATGGGAGGCATTTTGAAGGTAACACAAAGGTAGACATAAAGGATACAAAAAGGCAGAGAAACAGTAGGGAAATGGAGGATCAGTCAACTTCAGGACATGACACGTGAATTAGAGAGCAAGTATAAGAGACAGAAAGAGGTGGAGTGGGATAGAACTCAGAAAAGAAGGTGGATACTTTATCTCAAAAAGAATTGCAAAGCCTCACAGTTCAATGCAATACATACTAAATGGGAATGCTGACATTCATATCATTTTTTCAAAGGACTGAGGTCTGCCAAACTGTTGGTCCATACACTCGAGGAGATCAAGAGGGGGATCTTTATTTTAGCTCTCTAGAATATGCAAGGTGATATATGATGGGACACCCAGGGTATTAATAAGTGTGTTTTGATATATTACAAGATGCTATATAGCTAGGGCATTGGGCTAGAAGTCTCAATTGAAGGTTTTGAAGGAAAATGAGTTTTCCCAGGTGACGGTAAGTGATCTTTAATTTCTTAACTGATCATAGGATCATTGGATCACAGGAGATTACTAGGCTATCAACCTGGAGGTCATTTTAAGCCTAGCCATTTCAGTCCTATGTAATACAGTAAAGGTACTAGTCAATACCCAAAATTGCATTTAGTGATGACTGCCCATGTCCAGGAGGGCTGTGGGTGCTAACCCTGGTAAGAATTTATGGTGCCCCATCCACTCATAAATTCTTACCTGTGTTCAGAAACTTTAAAATGGGAAAGTGAGAGATTTTGGTGGCTTTCTGGCAGAGTTTTATTAGTACTTTTGGGCATATTTGCCAAGACCTCTTTTGCAGTTGTTCTTGGAAGTGGGAACAGAGTGAGGTGTTGCCACTTTCAACCAGATTGGTAACAACAGTTCTAACGCTCAAAACTAATAAGCTGATACTGAAGTCAAATAAATTTTGACCTATCTCTGAGTTACAAATGGAGACCAAGATAAATACCAAAATGTTTGCTTTGAGATTGGAGAGAATGTTACTCTCTTTAATTCATGTCATGCAACAGGGGGTTGCTAAGGGTAAATGAGGAGATCCAGAGGTCATGCACCTATGGTTTAATGTTGTTCACTTGGCTCACAAAAATCTTCAATCTATCTACATGGCTGCCCTATTTATAGATCTTCAGAAGGCTATTGATTCTTTGGAGTGGTCTTTCTTGGAGGTGCTTAAATCCTTTGGATTTAAAAGGAATTTTCTTGAGTACTGCCAGATACTGCAGTGGTGGTGCTGCGGCAGCGTTGTCGCCTTACAGTAAGACGTTGTCCTGTTCAATTCTCAGCTAAAGTGTTTTCTGTGTGGAGACATGCATTAATGGGCGTACCTTCGTTGAAGGTTGTGCGTCAGGGCTGGCAACTCAGTATGTAAAAATCTACTGTCAATCATTAGCGGACCGGAGTTCTGCTGTGGCGACCCCTAACCGGGAAAAGTTGAAAGATTCAACAACAACAACTGCCAGATATTGTATGTGAGTCCTATAGTTCAGGTGGCAACACAAGGTATGTTATCCCCTCCCTTCCTGTTACAGAGAAGGGCACAGCAGGGCTGCCCTGTCACCCCTATGTTATTTGTTCTGGCACTTGAGACTCTTGCAGGGTGTTTGAGGCAAAATTTTAGGCATTGGGGTATCTGTATAAATTCATCAGAATATATTTCTTTATCCTGGTGTGTACCAGGTAACCTGAAGAAGCGCAATTTTATTGCGTGAAAGCGCTCGTTCCTGTTTTATTAATAAATGATTTTTGATCTATTTCGTGGTGGTTTCAAGCAATTTTTCAGCTTTATCCTGGTGTGTGCATGATGGGGTTCTTTGGTTTGTAGATCCCAAGGTTAACTTCCTCAATATACTGGCTCTCCTCCAAAGTTTTGACGACATATCTGGACTGAGGATCAGTTGTGCTAAATCTGGACTTTTTCCTTTGAATGCTTTGGCAAAGGTTCAGTTACAGAGTGATGGATGGTTCAACCCCCATTCCAGTTGTCACCACAGTTAGATATATGGATACAGAGGTGCATTAAGACCTTTCCCAGATGAAGAATGACGTTTTCTCCTTTTCTGAAATACATCAAAAGACAGATGCAAATATAGTCAAGACTGAAGCTTTCTTTCCTTGCTAAGGTGGCTGCAGGGAGGATGATGTTTTTACCTAAAGTTTTGTTTCTGATAAGATATATTCCTTATTTGGTTTGCTCTCACCTAACAATCAAACTGCAAAAGTTGCTAACTTTCTTTATCTGGGACATCTGGAATCCCTGAATCTCCAGAAGAAGGCTATGTGTTCTGGTTAGTGTGTGTGTGGGGGGGGGGGGGGGGGGGGCAAGTTTGCCTGCCACACCTATTTCTTGATCTATATGGATGATCCCTGATTTGGAAGTATTTCACTGCATCGATCTGACAACACCTGATAAGGATAAAAACATGGCCTGTGACCCAGGGGTTTTGAGGAAAGAGCTCCTTGATGAGATCCTCGGGGTATGGGAAAGGATCTGATGCACATCGCAGACAGTGACTGACTCCTCCCCATATGCTGGATTTCCTAGATAGCTAAGGGCTTTGTTTTATGTAGAAACGTTATGCCAGTTATTTCCAGCTTGTATAGATAGTTATGCCAGCTCAGTCCTCTATGGGTGGTAATATCTCCAGTTGTCTTCTATCACTGCTAGAAGGAAACGTTACATAATTAGGTCAGCCAGCTAAGCTCTGCTAACTGGGTGGAGGAGTTTGTTAAGGAGCACAAGGTGCCACATAGATCCATAGCTACTTGGTTAGATATGCTACATTTCTAGGGCAATCAAGCTTCTCAGTTACTGAAATTAAGGGAGGAACACCTGTTGAGAAAGCCATTGGAAGAAAATAACTGGAATGAGGTGGGAAAGATAGGACAGATGGTCAAGTGGGCCCTTGTGTTATCATTCATGTATTTCAAGTTGCTGCAGTCATGGCATCTTACCCTACCAGATGAGTAAAAAAGGGGGTAGGCAAAGGAGTGGCTGTTGGAGATATGGAATAAGTGAGGCCATTTATATGCATAAGCTGTGATCCTGCCCTAAGTCAGGGGAGATATGGGTCAGGGTAAATGAAACCTGTAGATGGGCCCTTTCTAAGAATTTACTTCCTGTGGACTGCATGGAATATTGGCTGCTTAGGGTCCCAGATTTACAATTACCATTCAACTCAGTAGAATGTGTTTGGTGAAGATCAGTGGTTTTGCTTTTTTGCCCTATTGTTTAGACATTGGGAACATGGAACACAGGACTATATGGATTTGGTTTATACATATAAATATAGACTTTGGATAAGCTACAAAGACATTGAGATGGCAGCTTTTTTAGACAACACTGGAACATTTCCCTTTTTTGTTACAATAATAAGGTGTGAGCCTTGTCTTTATGAATATGTACATTGATTTTGGATTGGTTTTTATGACTTATGAAAATATTGTATCAGTTCCCGAGGCTGTTTGATGGTTCTTTATTTAATAAAGGTGCTAATGAAAAAACGCTGCCTTTATGGCAATGATTAACTCTTCTAAGATAAAATAAGAAAAAAAAAATGTAGAAATACATGCTTCCTTGAGGCAACACTTGACATTTATAAACTGTTATTCTTTTTCACTGTTAAGACCTTTTGCTTTGAGATGGATGAATGTTTCTTACCATATTTAAAGTGCTCACTCATGTTAAGGTAGCCTTTATTTGAACTCTTAATCAAACAGAGTGCCAATACAAAGATGCAAGGATACAAGATAGCTTACATAAAGGCCAAGTTGGCTCAGTTACCCTGAACCATCTGCACTTCATGCTATTGTCAGACTAAATGTCTGCTAATGGCCTTTTTCTCTGATCCATTTATTCATTTTTTTTTTTCTTCTTTAGTGCAAAACAAATGGTGTTATTGGAGCTTCCTCGCTCCATTGCAGCTGTGAATTATACTGTAGAAAAACAGGCCAAGGTGAAGCTAGATCGCCCAGCTCCCTGACTGCGTAGACAAGAGAAGCCAGTGCTGCTGATCTCATCTCATCTGATCTTCTTTGTTATTCAGGCTATTTATCTACAAGTGTAACACAGCCTTGAGGGAAAGAGCCTTGAAGCAGAACTTTCTTTTACTCTTATAGTTCTCTTGATCTCCACCTTGCTGGGATTCAATTAAACTGCATAAATGAAACAGATCATCCATTAACTTTTAACTCTCTAATACTCAAATCAGGAACAGCGAACAGGCAGCACCAGCTGGGTGCTATCAACGTTAAACCGAAATATACTGCTTTGTGTTGATTAGCAATGACACATTTACATGCTAACAGTTTTCTAGCTGAGATTTAATGGCAATTGTATAGAATTGTTTTGCATTCTTGCTTTTTTTAATCTCTCTAAAACTGACATATGGAAGGGAAGTAAATGAGATAATACACCATACACTTAGCTTCATTGAGCAAATTACTGCTTGTTTTAGATTTTAATGCATTTTATTTGATACTGTGCATAACATACCAACATTTTTAAGAAATATCTTTGCAAAGGTAAATTTTGTAATCATAGGTTAATAATCATGCATTCATGTGACACATTTTTTTAAGCAGTTAAATTTTATAAATGCATCATACAATGCTTATTTATGACATTATTAAATGGACATATACATCAGCAAAATATGCATGACTGATGAAGGTTGACAGTAAAAAGATATTCTACACATTATGAACTGTAATAAAATCAATGAAAATGTCACATATATTAAGTCAATGCACACTGGATTATTGTGCCCTTGTTAATGAATATAACAGCCAGCAACTTTTTAGCACAAAGTAAAGAACCGAGATGAATATCATACACATTCTTGTCAGTCTCTTAAGTAGTACTTTTTCTTTGATAACAGACAGTTGACATGCATAAACTTACAACTAGAGAATAGGAAATCACCCTGATATTAATTTTAATCAACCTGACTGCTGGGACCATTTCAGCCACAACCTAGTTACAAAGAAAGTAAATGAAAACATACTGTAAACAAAGCAAAGTAAAACAATACAGTAATAGCATTGCTTAGAAAAATTACATTTTAAGACTAAACAAATGTTGTTACAGGCTCTTAATTACTGTTAATGAAGTCAGTCTACAGGCCTATGATTTACATAGATCCACTGATCCACACCCCCAGCTTTCCCATTTTTGCACATGAGGATGAGGTGTCACTTCAACAGTGACAATAATCTAGAACCAAGGTTTATACCACCAGGTAGCTAGCCCTGCCACAGTAGTTCTTCCACACCATGCATTCACAACAATTGCCAATTTAGAGTGTTCAGTCCACCGACTGCATGTTTTTGGAAAGTAGGAGGAAATCCACACAAACCCAAGGGGGATGTGCAGACTCAGAATATTTATTGGCATTTTTTTTTTTTACCAGGAATGTCCACTGGGTCAAGCACTGCTCATTGTCAGTGGAGGACTGGGGAGAAAAGCTCCACAAAACACAAATAGAATAAACAGAGCACCACAGAGAATTCATTTAGAATATATAAACACAGTTGCTAAACATAATTGCATTTGCAAAATATATACACACTTGATTACAATATAGTACAACTACAGCTGACATAGTAGCATGGGTGTATATAAAATGCTTAGCACTCAGATAATGACTGAGGTTTGAAGTTAGGAAAGACATAAAGAGGCCATAGCAGTTATGTCATGGCAGTTGTAGTACACAGGAGGGGAAGTATGGAAGGAAATAAGAAGGTACTTGTCAGAAGTTGGTAGTGATTACAGTAAAGGTACAAAGTGAGAATACTAAAGAATTAGAGACAGAGGACAGGAGAGAAAGTTGTTAGAATTAAAAGGTAATGAAAGAGAGTGCATTGAAATGGTAGTGTATTTGAAATAGACACAGAGAAGAATGTGAATAGGAAGGAGAAAATATGGGATAATAGGAAGGTACTAAGAACTAGGTAAATGGATGGAGAAGGATAGTGAAGAGTGTGAGTAGGAAGGAGAAAAAAGGGATAGTAGGAACACAATAAGCGCTAGGTAATGGATGGAGGAGGCCTGGTGCAATTATAGCTCCAATTAGAGTAAAGGTGAGTATGCAGGGTGGCTTTAAAGGAAGCAGTGCATTGCATAGTGTTTATGGCTGGAGGAAGGCTGTTCCAGATTTTAGCTATTATCCAGGAGTACAGTAGTTGACCAGCAGGTAGTTTAAGTTTCTGGATTTGGAGGAGGTGTTAGTTTTCAGATCTTAGGGACTGATTGGGATTATAGTAGGAAAATAAGGAATTTAGGGCAGGGCATCCTGTGGTTTCATAAGTAATTTGTGTGTGGTAGTTAGTCAGACATAAGTGAAATAGTGGGGGAATTCGAGCCAATTTAATGTTTTTATATGTACACAGTGGTGGGTGAAGTGGTGGTTGTTGCAAATTTGGCTATTTTGTTATAGGATATTTCTAGTTTAATTTTGAGAGAGGATTGGAGGTTGGTTATTAATGGGGGGCCATAGACTAGAGAAGGAAGTAGATAGTTGGTAGCAAGTACCTGTTTTGTAGCAAAGGAGAGGAAATGTTTTCCCATTTTTTTGTGAGTCTTGCTGATGTTATTTTGTAAATGTAGGTCAAATTTTAAGTTCTCATTAATTATACCATATTATTATATCACCTAGTAGTTTGGTTTGGGTAACTAATTTGATTTTTGTGAGGTTCAGGAAGAATATGTGAAATTGAGATTTGATAATGGGAGTATTTTTCTTTGGAATGAATATTATGAGCTTGGTTTTATTTGGGTTTAAAGACAGGTATTGAATAGAAAGACACCTCAGCTGAGGATCAAACCAGGAAATCTGTTGCTGTAAAGTGACAGTACTATTCTCTCTGCCACTGCACTCCTTTTTCTTATTGATGACCTCCTGGACTTCTGCATTCCACCACAATCTTTCTTTATGTACTTTATTTCCATATCTGGCTTGGTCACATGTCTTTTCTGTAGTTCTAACTAAATCTGCCCCATGGCTGTCAAAAGAAACCAAACAAAAAATCCACCTCAGAAATAAATAATGGGCCAAATGGCGTATGACTAAAAACTCTGCTGACCATCAAAACTTTAGACAACTGAGAAATGAAACTAAGAAAGCTATACTGTCTGATAAAAGAAACTACTACCTACAGTTCCAGCAAACTAAACATAATAGCCCACAAAAATTCTGGGCAAGTATTAACCAACTACTACACCCAGGTCAATCCATTACACCTAACCCACAAGGCACAGACCAGGAGAACCCAAAGCACACTGCCAATGCCTTTAATACCTTTTTCTCTGAGGCCATTCAAACACTTGCCAGTCACCTGTCACCTAATAATTTCACTTTACCTATCTCTAACACAACTCCACCCCCTCCATTTCTCTTCCAACCTGCCCCTACAACATATATTCTTTCCCTTATCCAAAAACTTAAACCTTGCTCTCCTTCAGCAGATCAATTACCAGCTGAATATCTACAGAAATCAGCCAAATCCATCGCCTATCCCATTTCCATTCTGATTAACAGAACCATTAGTGAAGGACACATCCCAAGCATCTGGAAAATCTCCCATATTATCCCCCTTCATAAAGTTGGAAACTCTACTGAATTCTCCAACTACCGTCCCATAGCCCTACTTTCACCTCTGGCAAAACTAATGGAAAAATGCATCCATAAGCAACTGCTAGACCACCTAATCCAAAATAACTTACTTTCCAGCTGTCAACATGGTTTCAGACCATCCCACAGCACTACTACTGCCCTCCTTTCCTTTACTGACTATATTAACAAAAACCGAAATGCCAATATGCTTTCCTCAGCACTATTTATCGATCTGTCCAAGGCATTTGATATGGTTAATCACCAAATACTTATAAATATCCTCAAATCCCTCTCACTAGATACACTCACTATCAAATGTTTCCAATCCTATTTAGATAACAGACAACAGGCAGTACTTTGGCACAACACTCTATCTACTCACCTGCCCATTAACATTGGCATCCCTCAAGGGTCCATATTAGGTCCTCTTCTTTTCTCCATATTTATCAATGACCTTCATCTAGCAATCCCCCAAGCTACATGTGTTCAGTACGCCGATGATTCTACACTTATATGTACAGCCACATCCACTTCTAAACTTCACACCCTTACCCAAGAAGTATTTAATACAATAGAACAATGGTTTACACAACATTGCCTTCTGTTGAACCCCAAAAAAATGAAACTTTTCCTTTTCAATCCTACTCGTAAGACCGTCCCAATAGATTTCTCAGTTATATCCACAAATGGTGCTCCCATATCACCTGACCCAACTACTAAACTACTTGGTATTACCATAGACAACAATCTTAACTTTGACACCCATATCAACAATACTATAAAAAACGTTAATAAAAAGCTAGTCTCTCTCTACAGAATCAAACCGTTCCTTTCACCAACAGTCAGAAAAACTATTGCTTATACCCATCTAATCTCTACACTCCTCTATGCCTCACCCATATTTACTAATTTATCTAAAAATAACCTTGCCAAACTGGAAATCTCCTACAATAACATTGCCAGGTTTGCTACTGAATCTACAGAATCAAACCGTTCCTTTCACCAACAGTCAGAAAAACTATTGCTTTTACCCATCTAATCTCTACACTCCTCTATGCCTCACCCATATTTACTAATTTATCTAAAAATAACGTCGCCAAACTAGAAATCTCCTACAATAACATTGCCAGGTTTGCTACTGGCAACCCATTCAGAACCCACCACTGCTATAATCTTAAGCAGCTTGGATGGCTAGAAATTCAGAATCTGCTTAAATTCCACCAATTAACCATTGCCCATAAGACACTTTACCAACCTTCCAGTACTCCTATATTAACTAACCTCATCTATCCCTATAAGAATCTGAAATCCTTGCGCTCATCACGCAAACCTCTTGTAAACACCTCTAAATCTAATAACAAGGCTGGGGACTCTCTTTTCAGCAACACTGTTGGAAAATCCTGGAACCTTCTCTCCAGTGAACTTTCCTCAGTTTCCTCCATGTCTCTTTTCAAAAACAGACTGAAACTTTTCCTAAGAACACACTGGCTATGCCCCTGTACTAAACCTGACTGATCAGTTTTCTACTTTTTCTACTCATAACAGGTACTGCCTACCCACTACTTCCCTACAACTAGCTCTACCTTCCTTCTTGCCACTGTACCTTTTTCCTATTCCTTACCCTTTTTTCATCCCCTAAGCTTACTCATAATGTGAAAACTCTTTTATTTATATAAAAGACACACTTATGCCTCTTTTATTTTGACTTTCTGTATTCTACCTGTAATCTGAACTGTACCTGTCTACTGCACTGCAAAGTATTTCTGCCCTCTCTGTAATTTTTCCACTGTACCTGCCTTTGGCACTGTGAAGTATTTCTGTCCTCTTTGATTTTTTCCAGCCTAACTTTTAATGTTCTTTGTAAATATAAAAGTCTTATTTCCTCTTATCCCAGACCTATTTCTCCCAGACTATAGTATATTATTAGACCTATTTTTAGTATTGTACCCTAATTTTAAAATGGGAGGTACTTAGACCTCTATGATAATTTCTGTATTAACCTGTAACAACATTGTATGTAAAAATGTTTTTTGCTATTTTTTGCACGAAGCTTATCTCCCCGGGCCTCTGCTGAAAATGGACATTTATCTAGTTAGACTAGCCCGGTCAACAAATGTAAAATAAATAATAAATAGTTCTCACACATGCTGTTTTGAGCCGCTGCCATTCTTCTTCAGCTCCACCTATTTCCTCCTCTTCTTGGGGTGCTAGAGCCTAGAGTAATTACTTGAACTGTTGTACATTCTCTCTAATCAACTTCCAGTTCTTCAGCCTGGTCTCTGTTGACCATAGAGCTTTCTCTGACCATTGCTGGCAACTGATTGTGGCAACCAGTGGTTTATGTTGTGGGACAACTGTTTCACTTAGGATAACTTTGCAATTACTGATTCTATGCCAGTTCCCTTTTCTTACTAGGAGGAAGTCTACCTGAGTTGCATGTTGGCCACTCTTGTATGTGATCTTGTAACTGTCTCACTTTCTGAATCATGTGTTGGCTACTATCAACCAGTTTGCCAGACAAAAGTGTAAAATGGTGTCTCCTTCTGTATTCCGGTTGCCTCACCCATGTAGACCCATGAAATCCTCATGTCCTGTTCTGTCTGTCCTGATAAGTGCATTCAAGTCACCCATTATCAACACCAGTTCATGTTGTCCTGCTTTATCTAGTAGGTTCTCCAACTGCTGTCTGAATGCACTCTTTTCCTCAGTATCACAACACTGCTGTGGGTATAGGCTGAGATTATGAATACTGTCCTATCATTACACTGGAGTGTGATTGCCATGATTCTGTCACCAATTCTGATGATATCCCTCACTGTCTTCTGAAGCCTCTTTCTCACCACAATTCCTATAACATTTCTAGCCTGTCCTCCTCCTGAGTAGTAGACTCTGGATCCCAAGTCAAGTATCTTTGCTGCTCAATCCTTCCACCCTGTCCCTTGAATACCTAGGCTGTCCAGCCTTCTCCATACCATCATGCCATCTACTTACCAGCTGCATCCTGTTAGTGAAGCTCCATTGACTGTACCAATTTGTAGTTCATGTTTAGCAGCTTGATTGGTTTTACACCCAACTTTCACTCGAGAGCTATCCCAGGCAAACCTCGGTGGGAAACTACCAGCATTTTATTGACCCAGGGCTGCTGGGCTTTATGGCGGGCACACTGGCCAGTAGGGGCCCATACACAATTACCACTATTAGCATGGGTCCCTGGCATAGAACAGAGTAGATCAGGTACTCAACCCACTTATCACTGGAAAATACCCATGCCCATTTGGTGACATTAGGCAACATGACCGAATCACCTACTGATGTGTTTTCCTATCCTGAGGATACTGTGCACCACAGTAGATCCCCAGTGCAGCTGATCTATACAAATCTTCCCCCTACAGGGCACCATGTAGAGTCTGCACACACACACACACACACACACACACACACACACACACACACACACACACACACACACACACACACACACACACACACACACACACACACACACACACACACACACACACATAACTTACCCACCAACTAACTCCCTTACTGCTATCTCCCAGGCAGAGAAACACACTCACATATATTCACACATGCAGTCCCTTGCATAGACTCATGCACACAAAACCTAAACCTACCTTACCACTAAACTCCCCAGTGCTTACATATTCTGCTATGGATAAACATGGCTTTTTGAACTTTTGGTGTTCCCTAAATTCATTAAATTATCTGACATCTAAAATAATATATTTATTTAATTTGCTATTTATTCCCAACATGATGATTTAGTCTAGATAAAGTAATGGCTTTTTTTTGTTATTGAGGAGAGGTTTAACACTTATTGGCAGATAAAACAGTCCTGACCTGATACTCTTTGCTTGCAAGAAAGTAAAATAGATTATGAGTGCAGCAAACAGCGACAACTGATAATCTTTGGTATTGTATCCATGTGGTAAATGAAAAGAAGTAAAATTAATTAACTCTAACAATTGCAATGAAAATTGAAGAAACTTCTTTTGATCCTACAAGCAAATTAGTTACAATGAAGTACATTAGATATGTATATGAGTGGTGAGACTTCTTTTTTTCAGACTAAAAAAATGCTGACAGTAGTTTAACAATGGCTGGATAATTAAACATAATGGTTGATATCCACAGTCTCAGGTTTCAGGTATGCATAACAGTAATCTGCACAGAGCAGCACTGTGTCAATATGCAGTTAAAAGCAGTGGAGGTTATTCATGCTGACTACGGAAATACAGGCCTATTGATAAATGTGCCTACTTAAAGCAAAACCATAATGTACAAGCAATCACATAAACATTAAGTGCAGATCTATTATGTGGATAAGGTCCCATATATGTTGGCATATTACTGTTATTCATAGAGATAAATTTAAAAGGACCTCTTTGCATAAAAAAAAAACCCCATAAAGGAGCCAGAATTTGTGTAAGCATAAAAGCAATATATTACCTTAATATTACTTGAATTACATGACAAGTTACTCAGGAAACAACATACTTTTAAAAGTGGGAAATAACCACAGAAGTACTGGAAATTATTATGAAACATTTCAAAATGAGGTAAGATTACTGAGTTCACTTTAAGAAATATTTGTTTTATTCAAATGATGGTCACATTACAATGTCTTTGGTGAATAAGTTGTCATTTGTAAATAGGAAATTATTACAACAGCAGAGATCGCTGAGAAATGCACTTTGATGTCTTTAAGTAATTGAGCATACATCGTAGAAATGCAGTGACTTATGAAGTACTGAAGTGGCAAAGATGTTTTGTTGGCTGAACATATTGTGTCTTTACTAAGATATTCCTGAGTGTTACTGGCATTATTATGATTAAAAGAGTGTGGTAAGGTCTAATGAAAGGACAATGTGTTAACAAACTGCTTTTTTTCTTGGCTGGACTCTGAATGGATATATAATGGAGTTTGTGTCACATGTTTTTTTCCTGAAGATGAGAGGTGTTATTTGACTGATGATCATATGGAAAATGTTTGTGTATGACTATGGCATTTTATTGACAGGGTCAGCAAGGTAAACAACTAATCTAGAAGCAAATGCATGGATTGCAAACTAGATACAATAGGTGCAGCTATGCATTTTACAACACGTGCAGATGGCATGAAAATCTAAGAATCACAAGTAGGAGAGATAGAATGCTTCATTAGCATACACCTTCTACATCATTTCTCATTTAGGACTTATTATTGCTTCATTTTACTTAGGCTTATTCTAGGCCATGGGGTTTAACGTAAGTGGCCTCTATGAATTGTGGCATTGCTATGCTCATTCGTGGACAATGTGGATAGCTGAAACATACTCATGAAATAACTATAAATACTGAACTATGTTTTTTTGTCAGGTACTTACAACAAAGCTAAAAGTAGTATAGAATGTAGCTAGGTATTTTTACGAAAAAAATTACCTGCATAGATGTAAGTCCTGTAATTCCTATACTATTGTGATATTCACTATTTGTGCCCTCTAGTATCTAATCGAAAAGAGATAACAAATGCCTAAATTGTTTTCTTTCCTTTTTCTTTTCTTTCTTTTTTTTCCTTTCTTTTTGTCATTTCTAGACTGCTCTGCTGTGTCCCTGCCCCTGGGAATGAGCTCTATAATTCCTGCTAAAATGAACAGATGGCTTTTATTTTGTAGACATTGTGTTTGGAAGTAGTGCAGAAGTATTGGCAAGCTGCTGGCAGTAGGGTGATAGGAGCAGTCGAGTTTTAGTGGTGAGGCAAAGGGAACAATTGCCCTGGGTGCAAATTATTAGTGGGCGAGACTGAGAGCACTGCAGTGTTTTTTTTTCCTCACTGAAATCCTGGTGCAGAAAGAGACTGGAGTGCATTGCTGGGGGCTGTGAATTGGCTGCACTACTGTGAGTAGCCAATTGCACAATAAGCTACGAATTTGTTTTGCTCTTTAGTTGTGAACTGGGGAAGGTAGAGATTGTGGGGTGTGATAGGGGGATGTTACTGTAGGAAGCCAACTGACATCTAACCGTTATTCAAAGAGCAGACGAAAGGCATGATTGACTTTGTTGTGTTTATTCTTCACTTGAGGAGCTGGGAAGTGGGGTGCACAAGTTCATAGGACTGCCACAGGGAGCTCACTGAGGCAGCTATACCTTTGGGTAGCAGCGTATGATACAAAGCTCTGTAAGATAATACTTGCTGAAGCTTGGTTATTTGATTGTGTAAAAATGTCATGTTTGGAATTGCCCTTACTTTTAATCTGAAATTCTTTTATTTCATTCTGACATTTCTGGCCTGCTACACTGCATCCCTACTCCACAGGGCTGTGACATATGACACCTTATAGATGAAGAGGTGATGCATGTTACATTTGAGGTAAAGATGCAAAAGTGCATGCTTCTGACAATGCATGACATGGATGACTGGCATGGCTAGAGTGGCTCAAGGGTGCTAAGCAAACTAAGAATGTCAGCAAATTCCATGTTGGAACCCAAGGGTCCACACAATCCATTAGAAAAAAAAAACAGTTTGGGTGATGCGGAAACCTCCATCAAACATAGCCAGTTACAACACAGAAGAATTATGTCCAGTAGACTAGTAACTACCAGAAATACAACAAACAATGCCACCTTACATAGCCAGTTACAACACAGACGAATTAAGTCCAGTTGGCTAGTAACTACCAGAAATACAGCAAATAATGCCACCATCAGAAATAAAAAGCACCAGATGGCTGTTTAATTCCACTAGATTTATTTTATTGCTTTTGTCCTTTAGAGAAAAAGATTTCATCAGAAAATGAATAAACTTCATTGAACACGAACTTATATCATTCAAGCAGGGAGTGACACAATATAGAAATGTAAAAAAGAATGTCTTGAAAAGCTTGCACTAAAGTGCATAGGAAAAATTAATTTCTGTATACATATAACCAATCAGATAAAATGTCTGAATAATGCATACAGTTGCCAGTATAGAAAATGACTTGATCCAAGCAGCATATGATTTCAATGCTGGTTCAATTGCCCACAAATGCTAAACCATTTTCATACTTTAACAGCTAAGCCTCTGTTTCTAACTAAATGCAGAGTCATTAAGCATTATGAGTTGTTTTCCCTTCCACTACATAATACATTTATATATTGTATTTAGACCCCGCACATCCATTTAAAGTGGTTCGGGGAAAACAGATTTCACTAATGTACCATGTATAGTAGTTTCTACAACTTTAATGTGTCAGTTCTATTCCAAATCATTTCCCTTTTCAGAATGAAATTCTTAACCTAGAATAGATTACCTGTTTGACTACTGGATCTGATCACAGAAATGGCCATTGTTTTTCAGTAATTTGACTTACCTTTGGCACACATATGAAAAATCAAGAAACACTACTCACCCTGTGGCATTTGAAAGAAATATTTATTGGCTTTTTACTAACAATTGCATATGTGCATGCCCTGTCCTGCAAGAATATCAGTCCTTCCAATTAATCATTTGATTCCACTGGAACGATTAATCATATTTTGGATGGCTTGTTGAAACATGAGAGAATTCTGTCCTGACTTCATAGACTTGCAGATACATTCATATGTTTGTCTTTCAAATTCTATCTCTGTTGTACAATTATCTTTGAGTCTAATAAATTTAATCTAAAGAACTGTGTTTTTACCTGTGGAGGAATGAAAACTGCTGGCATGCATGATGGGATCTTTAGCAATAGCCTTAACTTGATAACATATTTTATAGTTACAGTGTTCTGTCCATGAATACCTACCAGATTCAAATTCGAAAAATGCACAATCTGTGAATCAGTTGCTATTTATTAACACAATTAATAAATTATTAATTGGCTCCATGGTACTACTCCATATACAAATTAAATTGCCTCTGTATCTGAAGTAATGTATAATATTTTCTTGCATTTCAGAAACACAGATATATTTATTCTCAAAAGTGTCCCATAAAAATGTTAGCATATATTATTGAAACATAGTCACCCAAAGTCATTCAAAATTATATTATCCAAAACTATATGTATATATACATTATAATTTTGAGCAACTATGGGTTCCTATAGTTTTGGAACACTGGAACATATTTGTATAACATAACATGGTGGCTTGCTCTTGGAACAAGAGTGTCTGTGTATAACATTGTATCAAAGCTATTTTTGCCATTTACTTGATATGCATTGTGTTGTACTTAAAAGATGACTATTTGTTTCTGTGCAAAATAGATCTCATGTGTAATCAGGAGGATTTAAAAGGAGAAAGAGGGTTGGGGGATAGGATCATAGGATCACAGGAAGTTACTAGACTAATGGTCTTACACGTTGTGGCCTTGATTCCAATATCAACACCTATTGCCCTTGTTCAAGAGAGACACAGGTGGAAACCTCAGGGTGAATTTATAAGAAACACTGAAGACTAGAGACTGCCAAAGATGGACCGAGTAGGACAAGAATAAATGGTAGAATAAAATCTCTGGTGAACCACCACAGCTAAATAAAACACTTTATTAAAAATAAGTAAAATAGTAATGGCTGTACACTAACAAAATGAGAGCTATGTCCAATGATAAGCACTTTCAGCAATTTGCCTTCATCAGATCGTAATTTCCTGGCAGTCTCTTTCATGAATTAAATTATGTTCAACCAATCAAAAATCTTAATTTATGCAACAACTTTCTATCAGCCAATCATATGCACGCTGATCATATTGCAACTGTTATCACAATAAACAAAACATGCTGGAGGGATAGGTTCCTGACCCAGAGACTCCCGTGACTCTGGAATAGACTGCCCATACATGTCAAGCAGAGCACCTCCTTGGCCCTCTTCAAAAGGAACCTTGATGACTGGATGGGAGAAAGGAAATTCACCCCGGGGATCATGTCAGTCGCCCTGCTAGACAGGGGTCCAGGAAAGTAAATAGTGTGGGAAGAAATAGCCAAGGAATTGTTATGGCTAGGCTTGTATAGGCCCTAGGGCCGATATCCTAGTATCAATGTATGAACCTATAAACCTATGAACTCCTATGTCTTTCTCACATAGTTTGTCCAGTCACAAGTTTTTGTTACAGACAATGCCTCCATGTCCATCTATACTAGGTTAACCAACTATATAAATCAAATGAGGCGAGCCTTCTATGTTCATCCTGTAGTTAAACGTCTATTCTGTTTTATAGGTTTGACTGGAACCATCCAGTCTTTTTAAGGCAGGTGGGTGATCAGCCCTTAGATTCACTATCCAGCTAACTTCAGTGCGATTCTTCACATTTCCTCTTCTATAATCCATAACAGTACATTCCATAGCGTTAAATACAAATACATGTACTGGATTAGATGAAACATGGTTTGCATGTGCATTTTTAGGCTCTTTGTGTTTAATATCCCTCAGATGTCACAAAACTCTATATTTTTACCTCTGATCAGTCTTACCTACATAAAACACAGAACAGTCCCGACAAGTAGCTAAATAGAAAAGTTTTTGGGTGTTACAAGTGGCACTCACTTTGAAAGAGTAATTAATTCCAGAGGTAGGATGTACAAAAGCAGGCCTTACATTTCCCACATTTAAAGGTTCCTTTTCTATTAGACATACATTTATGCTCAAATCCATCTTTGCCATATAGCAATCTTTTAATGTTCTTATTTTTAAAAACAAATCTCGGTTGATCTCCTACAATATTGCTCAACTTTTCATCTTCTGTTAAAAGGGCCAAAACCTTTTAACCCCTTCACAGATTTTCTTATTGTCTGTACTGTAGGCGATAATACAGGTAAGCCCTTGACTCCTTGTATTTACTTCACTAGCTGTTGTTTCAACTCTTTTCAGCATGCCTACGAGAAAAGTAGGGACATCCTTTAGTAGATCTTAAGTCATGAGGTTTAGATCTAATTAAAAGATCTGTATCATGGTAACCTCTATTCTTTAGATGTTTTTGCAATTTAACTTGTTCCTTCTCAAAATCATAATCTTCTGTACATAGCCTGGATATATGTTGTGTTGGATAGTGACTCTAAGGGCTGATGGCCCTCCTGGCTTAAACACGATGGTTCCACTCAAATCTATACTACAGAATAGACTTTTAACTACAAGATGAACTTAGAAGGCTTATCACATTTGACTTATATGATTGGTTAACTTCGTATAGATGGACATGGAGGTGTTGTCTGTAACAAAGACTTGTGATTGGACAAACTATGAAAGAAAGACTTAGGAGTTGTGATATGATCAGTGTGCATATGATTGGCTGATAAAAAGGTGTTGCCTGAAATAAGATTTTTGATTGGCTGAACATGATTTAATTCATGAAAACAAGCTCCAGGAAATTACGATCTGATGAAAGCAAATTGCTGAACGCGCTTATCGTTGGACATAGCTCTCATTTTGTTAGTGGACACTTATTTTTAATAAAGTGTTTTATTTAGCTGTGATGGTTCATTGGAGATTTTATTCTGCCAGGGTGAATTTATGGTCACTCATCCAATTGTCCAGATTGCACTTGAAGAGGGCCAAAGATATTCTCTGCTTGACATGAACTTGGAGTCTGTTCCACAGGTGTGGTAACCTCTGAGAGACAAATCTGTCCCTACAGCAGGTTCTATTAATATCACATACCAGGTTAAGGTCTTTAGGGCGAGTAATCCATGAGGCATTGGACTTACAGATATGCAGCATTTCCAATAAAGCAGAGTCAGAGATTGCATTATACTCAAGGAAGAGATCACCTCTGAGTAGTCTGTATGAAATGGAGTAACATGACAGTGATTTCAGCCAACTCACATAGGGCAGATGCTTAATACCTTGAATTCTCCTTGTGAGGAACTTTTGTGCTCTCTCCAATTGCTACAGGTGCCTGGAGATGTACATACCAAAAGGAGCATTGTACTCAATTACTGGCCTGATAATGGAAGAGTATAGGGAGATTATATTTTTTTTTCTGAAGGCAATGCCCTTACTTATGAGATGAGCACTGTAGAATGCCCCTCTTACCACTGTGGAGACATGGTGATCAAAGTTAAGATTGATGTTGGCCTGTGTGCCCAGGTTTCTCACCACTGAGTGCATGTTTATGGTGTTTCTATTGATATGGTAGTTAGCAGGAACATTACTGTTACTGAAAGGAATGGCAATACATTTTTTACATTGAGTTTAAGGCTATGATTTTTGGCAACAATCAGTTGTTTGCGTAAGACCCTCTTGCAGGACATCATTTGAGAATTCTATGACTGCTCCCAGTTTCCAGTCATCAGAAACTTTGCCAACCACAGACCTTTTGATTTTGCTTGCACTTTGGAGAAATAGATTCCAAACAGTACAGGCCCTAGGACTGATCCCTATGGAGCACCACTGGTTATGGCTCTGCTGTTGGAGGTGGATTCCCCTATTTTGACTGCATGGGTTCTATCGGTGAGCTACTTAGGACCCAGCTAATGATATAAGAGTCGATACCTAGCTGGGTGAGTTTGGCAATAATGCCTGAGTGGGGGATAGTGTCAAAAGACTTGGCCAAGTCCAGGTAGGCTATATGCACAGTTTTCTCCTCATCCAGGGTTCTGGTGACTGTCTTGAAGTCAATGAGCTTTAACAGGCATGATCTCCTTTTGACAAATCCAAACTGAGTAGGGTCAAGTGTTTGGAGATTAGCTATATCTTTGTTGATAAGGTCCATGATTTGCTCCATGGCCTTGCAGATAAGGCCAGTCGGGATAATAGGTCTTTAGTTCCCAGGGTCAGTAGAAGCACCACCCTTGTGCAAAGGATAACGGTGGCTGTTTTCCATTCAGCTGGTATGAAACTAGTGCTTAGACTATGATTGAAAAGAAAACCCAATGGAGTTGCTATTGTTGTAACCCATGTAGGATGCAGCCTGGGATATCAGGTCCTATAGATGCTGTATTTTTGGCCTTCGAAAGGACATTTATGACCTACTCTCTAGAGGCGCAAGGTGGGGTACAGGTGGAAGAAATGTCATGGGGCATGTATAGTGGGGACAGGGGAGTGAAGTTTTCACAGAACCAGTTGGTTAATAGGTTTTTATGGCCACAGACTCATTGTATGTGGTATTATTTACTACCAGTTTGGTGCAAATCTAGGACTTACCTTTTAGGCTATGTATTTAACTAAAGAGCACCTTATGGTTGTCCTTAGTTGAGGACACAAATTTGTTTTCATACTTTGCTTTGGTGGACTTCACAAGAAGTCTTATTTGTTTGTTTAAGCTGAGGAGGGAGTGTTTCCAGCTTAAGGCATGTTCCCTCTTACTTTTGAACAAAAATGTCTTCCTTTTATTGTAAAGCCTGTTAATGGCAGTTGTCCACCAGGTAGGTTTGCTTTTACTTGAAAAACTTGTTTTGGTCCTGTCAGGTACAGCTGCATCAATGCAGTTATACAGGTATTTGTAAAAAGCATTGGTGTAGGACTCAGCATATTTGCCAGTTCCATTTGAGGTGGGTGGTGCAGTGAAGCTATTTAAATCATCCCTTAGAAGGATATAATCTACTTTGGAGAAGCTTTTTAGTTTAGTTGCTGCGGGGGGGGGGGCAGTGTGATAGTATGAATGAGACTGATTTGTGGTCAGATCTGACAAGGGAAGATCTCACAGTGGGGGTGCTATAGTGGTCCCCCATACTGGTAAGCACCATATCCAAGATGTTGTTGCCCCTAGCTGGGGTGTCCACCAGCTGGCCCAGGGCATTGGAGTTAATGAACTCAAGGAATCTTTGGGTAAATGAGTTTGAACACAATTAATTTACCTAGTCAATGGATGGGTAATTAAAATCACCCAGAACCATGGTGTTCAGATGTATCTTGATGGATTCTAGTAGATTTAAGTAGGCAGGGTGGGTGTCTTGATTCATGGAGGGGGTCCTGTATTGGCAATGACTTGAGTAGGTGTCCTACCAACAGTTAGTTGCACCTGAAGTGTCTCCAGGGACTCATACTGTTCAACCAATCTGGAGATGTATTTATCTTTAACGAGTAGTGATACACCACTTCCTTTAGTTTCCATGCCTTCTGTTCATTGGTCTTAATGAGTGGTAGGAGGTGTAACCCGGTATGGCTGGGATGCTCTCCACTGCCTTGAACCAGGTCTCCATGACTGCACAGATGTCAGCATCTTCCAAGGTGTGGACTGCTGCAGTGAGTGCAGTTTCATGCTAAGACTCCTAGCATTTGGCAGCATAGTCCTGAGGTTGTTTTTGATGAAGGTTTTACGTTGGGAATTTTGTCCTTGTGACATTGCCTAAAAAAGGCAGTATAGGGGTGGCAAGAGCCTTTGTCAGTAGGTGAAGTCCCAGAAGTGACAGATGAAGACCATCCCTGGCAAAGCATCGAAGTTGATCGATCATGTAATCTCAGTCTGACAGAAACTGGATCTTCTTAGAATGATACCAGAAACTAGGCCAATTACTGAAGTCAATGATTTTATTTTTATATTACGGTATCATCCTAGGCAACAGTAATATGTTACTCAGTGCTAGGGACATACCTGCCTGTGACACATAATCAGAGAGCTCAATCCTATTTCTCTTCATGTAGTCCAGGGAGGTATGTCTTAAGTCATTCACACCAACATGTAGTATAACCAAATCATAACAGTGCTTGTTGTTCAGAGGCTTTAGTGCCCGCATGATCTGATGATTCCTGCCACCAGAAAGACAGCTGACCATGACTTTTTCCTTGGTCAGCCTACTGAAGGGGACGTCTATGTCTCTCACTATAGAGTCTCCTATGACTAAGATATTTGGAATGGATGTGCGTTGCTTTATGGGCTTTGATGGTGAGACACTTGTGCTTGTGTCATTATGTATATTGCATGTTCTGAGTGTTATAGCTGGTTTAGTATGTATGTGTTTTGGTGATTTCTGGTGTTTAGGTAGATTTTTCGTGAGTACCTTTGCATATGTTGGTCTATGTATATGCTGTGTGTCATGAGTAGGAGTTGTGGTAGGTGGGCTTTGTATTGCTATCTATTGCCTGAGAGAGCATGATTCCAGATTCATAATATAGGTGCATCTCTCACAGATGGTACAGGGGTTGTCAGTGTATATGAGCCAGTTTCTACACATGTTGTTAAACTGCCTCAGTAGACCCAAGTTAACCAGGCTGGTAGGAGAAAAGAAGGAAAACTGACAGTTCATGATCCTATGAATAATCTTGGTCTGGATATAACAGTTGAAGAGAGGATGTAGCAGAGGCAGGTATTAGTAGGTTAAGGCACAAAGAGCTCTGATTTAGGTAATATTTGCAAGGCTAAGTAGCAGGCATCTGTAACCGGCAATCCCTCTGCAGAGTAGTACATTTAGCTGCATGGTGCACAAACAGGTACAAACAAGTACAAACCACTTCAAACACAGACTTTTTAAAGCAGAAAATTAGGAAGCAGCCAAAGTTCAAATTATCCAATCAAAACACCCCAAACAGAGCTCTGCAACAGTAACCCGACCTAGATCAGTACAAACTGTACCTTCTTCCCATGAGGGGACAGGGGGGCCTTTCCAGACAAAAGATGAATTGTTTTACAAGCTCCAAAGGTTGCAAACAGTACTAGATTCAGCAAAAACCTGAACCTAGTCTATGCTAGTGTTTCTCAAGTGCTGCAAACAAGTAAAATGAACAAAGCAAGCAGCTAAATAGTAATTACAGTTGCAAAAAAATTCAATTAGCAGGCAATATAAAAATGCAGTGAAATACAGTTGCAGAGTTTAAACAGATATGCAGCAAATATTGTTTTAGTTAATCAGAAAGTGCAGAAACTTTCCAGAGGAGTCTAAAAAAGTTTATGACTAGAGGAAGCAGTTCATTCAGAGGAATCAGCTAGCAAGAAGAGATCCCTAGTATGTCTGACATGACAATGTAGGAAGTGTTTTATTCTTATTTCTGTAATGTACTGTTTCATAGCTATAGATCATCACAGATTTATTTCCACAATGAAAATCTTAGAAAAATCTGAGCAAAAACACCCACAGTCTTTTTTATATTACTTGTAATTTGCAAGGATTTTATACTTTTAGTTTTGATTTATTTATTCATGCATTCATTCATTCATTTGCATTTCTTAGCTATGGTGAATTATTGATTCATAAGGATGATTTATAGACATTGCTTTGGACACAATTTAACAAAGTACATTCAAAACAAAGTATAATGAAATACAGTAGAACAGCATTAAACAGATTTACTAATTAATTAAAGAAGATGTAAGGAACTGCCTATAACAAGAACTACATACTAAGATAAACACAATGAATTATATATGATGAACAATCAATACAACAAAACACAGCATAGAAGTATTACAAATTAAGCAAAAATGGAGTAAAACTGATTTTAAAATAATAAGCCAAAACAGTGAAGCATCAATGAGGAAGAAGAACAGGAAATCAGAAAGCTGAGAAAGAACTGAGTATAAATAATAACTGGGGAAAATGAGTACAAATAGGTGCACTCTAGATGAATAAATTCTTCAGCTGACATACCTGGGGATTTTCATAGGGTATGAAGAGTAGAAGGGAAAATGTGTATGTGTATGTGTGTGTGTGTGTGTGTGTGTGTGTGTGTGTGTGTGTGTGTGTGTGTGTGTGTGTGTGTATGCGTGTTGGCCGGGTGGATGAGAAGGAAGGGAGGGAGTAGAATAGAAGCAAGTAAAAAGGGAAGTGGTTACACAAAGGCTCTATTGGGAAAGAGGGGAGGGGGTTCATTTTCAGACATGTTACCTATTTGGAAGTATTTGTATTTGGGAGATGCAGCCAAGGCTGTAGATGAGTGTTTTATAAGTTTGCAAGAAAGGTCAGGGGAAATGTTGGAGGTTTAGTAGTTCATGCATTAGACTAGCAAGGAGAAGAATGCATCTTTTTTCAGTAGGAAGATGTTTGCTAAGTAATGCACAATGGTGATTTCCCTTAGGAACAAAAAAGATAAATCTGCAGATGTTATGAATTACTTGTTGTGATAGACAAGTGCTACTGTGATACCTGACATCATTAAGCAGCTGTAGTGTAGTGGTACTGTCATAGTTTAGCATGTAGAACATGCTCAGTTCAAAGCCCCCTCTGCTAATTTATTTAAATCCTTTTAAGGAAATTGAATGATAGATGTCAGTCATATAGCTCATGTATAGCACAGAAGGGTTAGGAATATGTAAAATATAAATGTGAAAAATACTTTATAAATTTAATGTAAAAAAATAGATTTAAGCAATGCTTTGCTAGTGTAAGCATTGCTTACCGGCTTTCAGCTGTGCTTATCTGGATGAAGCATTGCTATGTGGATTTGCATGGAGCTAAGCATAGTACAGCATATTAAAACTGGCCAGTCAAGAAAAAGTGCAAGAAAACTGCCCTATTTAAACCGCACAGGCTGGAATACAGCCATAACCATTTGGGATTGCTCACAGCAGGACCAAAATGTCTGGTGTCAGTGAAGGTGTTCACTTCTGAGCACAACGTTGGGGTATTCAGGAGTCCAGGGTCATGGTTGGACTCCTAGTAAAAAAACTAACAGCAGGCTGCTGCACAGCCAGTACCAGGGCTCCCAGTACAAAGCAGAGGCCTGGGATCAGCTTGCACCCGATTTCACCAGTGCCACTGGCATACCCTGGACTGATGAGCAGATACATCACCACCATAATGACCTGAAGTGGAGGAGGGGTGCACACTTGGACCAGTGGATCCAAGAAGCCCGAGTGCAGGATGTCCCACCTGTCTGTAAGTGTGCAGTCTTATGTATCTCTAAGTATGGAAAAAGCTCAACTTGTAACTATGCAGGTGTGATTAATGTGTGATGTCTCCCCCACACAGCTGCTGCAAATAGGTCCCAGAATGTTGAGGCTCATGCCCAGCAACTGGCCCGGCTGTATTGGCAGTATGGTGAATACAGAGCACCCCCTAATATTAGCAGTAAGAAATCAAAATTATACTAATGGTAGTACTGCCGGGATATATAATTGTGCTGTAAAAGTCAGGAATAAATGCCTGTGTCAGGCTGCCAGTGTTACAATGGAGTATTCCCAGCTGCTGTGTAATACATATGCCAGAAGCAAAACAGGTACAATATACAGGAGAGGAATATTAGAATAGGTATGAGTGTGTCTGAGTGAATCTGCCATGTCAGGGCTACTGTAACACTTAAAAATGAAAAATGTTCCCCTGTGCAGATCATGCAGGAATAGTAATTGTGGATTTCTGAGTTGTACACATATATGCATGTCAAAACTAAAAAAAGGGCATCTGCCCCCCCAAAAACATCACGTCCCATACATAGCTCTGCATTTCACCCAGAGACATGTACCCATCAAACAATCTAACCCTACTAATAATTTGTATTACATGATGCCCACACACCTCCCTGAAAGGGGCGAGGCTCCAAATTCTAAATTGCCTACATTGAAAGCAGCTGTTGCTGCCAAAGAAATGCAGAGCTATGGTCCTTTCCTACACCCATCCTTAAAATCCCTACCTGTATCTCCTCTTGTTTGTCCCCCTGCTTGCCACAATTTCACAATTTTCCTATGTCCCTTTTTCCTTTTTTTATTTGAAATTAGTGCTGGTTTAAGAGGCCATAAGCAAAGCTGAGCTCATGTAAGCATCGTTTAGCTCTGCACAAACCCACTTACAACAGCTTCAAAGTGCCTTAATTACTCTGTCTCCAACAGCTTTTGTTCTGGCTTGCAACAAAATAATCAGCACTTGCAAGTCTCACACCCATGACCCTGCATACTACAGCCAAAGGGATTTACCACTAAACCATTTGAAATGTAAATAAATCTGATGTTTTCTCAAACATATGCATCACCGTCATTCAACAGTAGGGAAAATGTATTCATATATGTAGATGTATGTATATATATATATATATATATATATATAAGTTTCCCTTCACAATCTGGAATTACTGAATGCTCGAAATTCAGTAACTCAAGACTGTAAAGTCGAAAACTCATAAGCGCGAATCTGCATAAGCGCAAATTCAAATATCTCAAATTCGTGCTTATGCATGTCAGCTATGGGATGACAAGTGTGTGAGTCGGGATGTTTTATGGAAGTGAAGGTAAGTTAGTGTATGTGTGTGTTTTGTAAGTTGTGCGTGTGGGTTAGGGTAGGGAGGTGGGAGTATGAGTGTGAGTGTTGGATGTGTCTGTATTTGTGTGTGTGTGTGTGTGTGAGGCAGTGTAAAATGTCTGTATGGTGTTTTTATTTTGTGTATTAGTACAATCTCTGAGTTAGAATATATAAGTAGAGGGGTGTGGGGGGTGTAGGGGGGCTTGGCCCCCTGTCTGCATGTAGTGTAGGGCTTGTAGTTTATGTGATGTGGGTTGTATGGTGTGCGTGTTGTGTGGTGTATGTGTTTTGTATGTTCGGGGTTTTTGGTTTTCGTGCTTGTGGGTTTCGGGATTTTGGTTGGTTCGACTTTACAGTCTCGAGTTACTGAATTTCGAGCATTCAGTAATTTGAGATTGTGAAGGGGAGCCATATATATATATCTATATATATATATATATATATATATATATATATATATATATATATATATATATATATATATATACACACACACACACACACACACACACACACACACATATATATATATATATATATATATATATATATATATATATATATATATATATATATATATATATATATATGTGTATACACACACACACACACACACACACACACACACACACACACACACGTGTGTGTGTGTGTGTGTGTGTGTGTGTGTGTGTGTGTGTGTGTACAGTTATGCAATGACGTACAGGTCTTAAAGTGTGTTTCTTGTTTTCCACTCAATGATGGTTAGGTTGGTCAGGGTCCCTCCTGCAGGCAAACTGATGTTAGTGTCCATACAGACTCTGCCAATGATGATAGGTATGGTGAGGCACAGGCAGGGTTGTCAGGGGCTGATGCAGTGCCATTGGTTCACATCCCACTGTTATCCACCCCATCCCCGCACACAGTCACATTGCCTATACATACCCCATAACCAGTGGCCATAAATAAGGGACAGATGATGGGTGGTGTCATGGGACAGGACAATATGGTGAGTATGGCAAGTGTCACTGGACACAGCAGCCATAGCTGGATGACCGGTGAGGTACAACAGAGGGAGATGTACAGGGGTGCTTGTAGGAGGGCTGCCAGTCATCATGACCCAGGCAGAAGTTCCACAGCAGTTGTCACCAGACGCATGTTTTAGGCTGTCATGGAGGTACAGGCATGTATGGAACATTATACCAGACAGGGCCAGAGGCTCCAGAGGGCTACTCATTCTGCTGTTATTGACAACATCTGTGATCTTGCAAGTGCCTACCATTATTTTGCAGAAATCCTGGATAGACGGTTGGGTGAGAAGGTGGGAATCCTTGACAATGCAATGTCTGTGCTTGTGCATATGGTGGGAGTAGTGCAACAGCCACATGGACGTAGGTCAGCAACACCAACAGGTGGAGGTCAATGTGGAGGTACAACAAGTCAGAGCCACTCCCGTAGTGGCAGTAGAAGTACCAGCACTGAAGGGGGGTGCTATCCACACCACAAAATAGAAGGCCACATGCATGTGGCCCTGGCTAGTTCCAGGAGGGACCCATCTCCAGCAGACATTTGTCATCATCAGGAGAGTGTACCATATCTGACCCTGTACCTGGTAGGGCCCGTGGAACCCCTGGCAGGCACAGTTCTCGTGTTCATGGCTGGAAACTGTGAACTGCACAGCCTGGCAGGTACAGTTTGCAGCTGTCCAACAAACCCCAGTATAGAGCAGCCACATGGCAGAACTGTGTGCACACACACATCACCAACACATATAGGGGAAAACCCATACCTACACACATCACATCTGCACAGCCCAATTAATAATGAAACCCCCTAACACACACGTGCATGATGTCAATCAAGCATCTCAGCCTAGGTCTCTGGCAAACCCACAGCACACACTGTGCATATGATGATACCTGTACCACATCCCTGTCATCCATAACATCAATGCAGGGACAGGCTAATTTGGTTCTGATGCACAGGGTGAATGTACTAAGGTGTACCAATGTAATGCTGTGTAACATGTTTTAAGCACTAAAGTTTAATGCTTACATGTTAGGATGTATAGCTGTCCAGCCATGATGCATTATAGCTGTTATTAACCCTGACTGATTGCGGTCTCCATAATGTATTCTGTTTGTGTTGTAGGTGTCTATGTGTCAGCAGAATGTTGGTCTGCTGTTGTTTCCTACAAGGGGTATGGCACTGTGGTGACACCTTCACTGTGCCATATCCTGGGTACAGCTGAACACAAATAACAGGTCTGTATAACAGTTACTGCATGTGCCACATGGCTGATAGGTCTGAGGGGTGTATATAGCTGAGTGCATGGTGGCTTATGTCAGCAGCCCTTCTACACTGGATAATGGTAAGTGCACTGGGTGGTACACAGCACATGTTTGTGTATACCACACACACACACACACACACACACACACACACACACACAGAGGCTTTGGTGTTGATGCACTACACAGAGAATACTGTACACATGTATGTATGAAGTTTTGCAGGGAACCCATTTTAGCCTATGTAATTCCACCAAGACAGAATAGGCACACATCACATCAGAAAATAATCAGTCTGTTAGTTTAATGTCATTGAAGATGGTCCTGGCAGGGTATATGTTCCCTTCCGCAATGTAATGCAATCCTTAACTTGGTTAACATAGGTGTGCTGATGTAGGTGGATTAGCCCTACACTTTGGAGGGTGTTGGGTGGTGTAGAACCGCAGATAGTGTGACTGACAACTACTTAACCTGTTAACATAAACTGTACAGTATTATAGCCAACTAAGCTGGGAGATACAAACAATCCCAGTGATGGTGGCTGTGTCCACAAGATCCACACCCAACTATATATACCAACCCCAGTATCGCTGTACAGCTATACAGTGGAGAAGAGGGCATTTACACATCTACTACTAGTTTTGATGGAATGAATTTCCACAAGATGATACCTTTGAAAAGATAGCATTTTCCAGTCAGTTCTCAGACAGATGACCTCCTGGGACATGTATTTTCTGCAAACTGAAGTAGATCCCTTCATATACACACACACACACTCTTACTTGGCAACACTGAGAGTAGAACCCCTACCTAGGTATCTATTGCTACTAATCTGTGTGGCCTTAATTGCACACACCACACAGCTGTTAGGATGAGGTGTGTCCCATGTTATTTGTTAAGTGAAGAACATCACTAGGCCTTGTACAGTATGGCAATGGCAGATGTACTGGTTTTTATGAACAATACATAATGTGACATACTGTCATATACACATCGGCAAACACATAAAAGTCATACACACATCTGAGAGACCTGGGTTTATCAGTGCTAATTGCCTTGTCAGTGAGACCATTCTGCTACAGATACTTTGCACACATCACATGTATCATTGGGCTGGATAGTGTAATTAGTTATCTGTATGGCTCATGGTGACAGTGGGCCCCATACAGTGGACCTTGGGGCATGTACTGGGGGTAACATGGTGTAAAGACAGTATACGCAGAACCCACACCCCACATTGGATATTTTACTCACTGAAAACCATGATAATACTCTGACATACCCACAAACACATATTGACCAGGACTGCAATACAACCCCTTGTCTATCTCAAGAGTTCTACTATAGGGATATGCATCTATTGCACATGCCACAGGAATAGTAGGGTGATGGTGTGTCATGGCTCTTCTATGTTCAGCAACATCACTGCTCCTTATACTGTATGGCAAGTTGTACTGTATTAGAAGAATGTGGCCTCAGAATTCTGTATCCTACAAGTATACACACTTGCACACATACACACACTTGTCAGGACTCAGAGGGTAACCCATGCTTATCTACCCATTTGTACTACAGTGTTGTGCTGGTACTGCAAGCTCCAGGTAGCCCATAGGGTGAAGAGTGCAACAAGGTACATGTAATGTCCATTACAGCAGCAGCCATTTCTAACTATGGCAATGAGGGGTGTAGTGTGTAAGAAGGCCCTCAGGGTATCATCAACTACAGGTTTACAAACACGCAGACACTGTTATTCTCAGTAATGCACACTGACACATTTGTCAGTACTGGGGTCCATAGGTGCAGGTGTTCCTAGGTGTGTACCAGGATATTGTCCATGGAGAGATGAGAAGAGTAGGGGTTGTGGGTACGGTGGTATCATGCACCTGGCATTTGTCAGCAGACCATATATCAACTGATGCCAAGTGAGTGATCCTCAGGGTGAGAGTTAAATGCAACATCCAAACATCCTATTGCCTCTTGCAGAGGGCCAATGAGGTGCACCAATTGTCATGTATGCAACATATATTACATAACATGATCAGTGTCTGTCTTGAAGACCTGTACCCAAGCATGTTCTGTTGACTGTGGTAGTGTAGTTGCGGTATCCATGGCATGTGGTGCATACAGGATGGGGATTCCTAGCTGTG
>NC_056726.1:913432293-913494793 GCF_019279795.1 Protopterus annectens
GCTAGATGAATAATGAATTGTACTGTCATACTACACAGATATCACAAGCACCACAGACACTATAGTGCTGAAGACTACCAGAAGCAAATGTCTACAGTAATAGACAATGGCACATCATGTGATATTGGCCAACTGGATGTGTGGTGTGTGGGACAGACCTCATGATGGGAAGCTCTTTGTCACTGTCTGTTTCTCTCTTCCAGACATCTGTTTGTGTATGTTTGACCTATTATAGTGTGTTGTTCTTGGATATATGTGTGTATTCCTATCTGATGTGTGTGTGTGAAGCATGAATGATGTGCAATGTGGTGTGTGTGTGCACAGAAATCTGTGATTGACAGATATGTATAGTCCACTGTTGTTGTTAGACATGGGCTTCATTTCTCTAAGTGTGGGAGCATTCCCAGTATGACCTTTTGTATTGAATGTGTGAAACCATTACAGGTAGGTTGTATTCCAGTGCAGGCATTTGTGTTCTACACCTACAGCTAGCAACTTGTGTCTGCAGGATATCTGTAGATAGGTTGACAATGTGGAGTCACAATGAGCAAAGGATAGTGGGATACTGTAACTAATTGTGTCTGTGCTGCTTGTGCTACATTGTTTTGGTGTTAGCAGAGATATTCAGAGATATGTACTGTTTTGCACTGTTATGTATTATGTCATTAACAACTGACAGATATACATATTTGCTCACAGTAATTTCCTGGGGAATACAAGATGAATGAAGCTGTGTCCAATATTATGGTCTGCAGCCTACATATTCTTTCACAGTCTTGCCATTCTGGAGATGGAGCTGCAGACACTTGCTGATAGGTCAGTCTAAAAGGTCCAGCACCTTAATACTGTGGTGGCTGAGGATCCCCAGCTTGTACATCTATCGACGTGACAGAATGACCTTATCTTGCTATGGCCATAACTCTCAGCTGTATAGGTTCACACAGGTCACCCAGAGGCAGGGCTCATATATCTGGTCAGTTCCCATTCACATTGTGGTTTAAAAGTAGGTTTGTAGCCACCCATTACTAGGTTTGCAGGCAGGGGTAGTATGGGCACACATCAGAGTTTCAGACTTCACACACTCTATGGCGTCCATGCTTCTACAGCCACCCACTGTTATTCGATCCTCTTCCTAACATTATGCAAGCGATATCTGATAAGTATTCCTATAGTTATTCCTTCATCCCAGCAGTATTTAGGGGTTGGTCTACAGTTCATGCAGTAGGACATGCTGGACATGCTACTGGGATTTGTCAATATGGCCTTGCAGATGTGTTCTGTGGATTGTGTTATGTTGTTATTTGGGACCCCATGAGATTACATACATTGGCAGTATGGGTGAGATACATGCCCTTGACAGAGGACTGTAGGGAATTTGGTAGTGATGCAGGCCATCTGTAGCAGACCAGTGCATTCTGTCACTCCTACAGTCCCAGGCGGCAAGCCACTGGATTCCCCTGGGGTGACAGGTTAGGTCTGCAAGGTGTTAATGGCGATAGTTCCTGTCCTTATTAATCAATTGGTGTGGATTCTGGCAGGGTGCTGCTTACAGCTAGGGACACACCTTCATGGGACACCTCTTCAGCATGCTGTATTCTGTGGGTATTCCCATACAGAAGTGGGGGTCATACTGTATTAATTCTCAACAGCAGGTATATAACTTGTGATGAACCTATGGCTGATGGTGGGGTGAGCTGAGTGCATGTGTGTTATGAAAGCATCTTGCACCTGACTCATAGATATACCTGGGACATTCCCCTTATGCTGGCTTGTGTGGGGACATCAGCAGTTTCTCATTACTTCATAACTGTGCCTTTTGTGGTCTGCCAGTGATTGTCCAGACTACATCAGTATTCCATACTACACAGACAAATAATGTGCTGCTAACTTGTATGTATAATTCCAAAGGTGTGTGCATTTGACAGTTGCATTTTATATACTCTGTCTAGGGTACATCTACCTGTGTACTGTATGTATGTCTAGGCCCACGTTCATGGCATGTCCATCTTTCAGATGGTGACAGATATTACATATGTACAATGAGTATGGATAACTGCTGGATTGGGTCTTGCTAGGATACATTGTGTTAGGCACTGCAGTTGTCAGAACATGGCCTGGTCATCAACAGTACTGGCCATAGGCCACCGGGACACAACTTTCCATGCCTGCATGCTGATCACTTCCACACAATATACAACACACAGCAACCTAAAACACAGAGCCCTGCAGATTGTAGATGTGCAACAATCTATCCTGCTAATTTGGCCAGCTCATGTAATCTGTGCTCCACTGTTACTAAACCCACACATACATGTTACTACATTTCTACGTAGGATTGAGGGGGGCACACCTGACAACAGTAAACATTTGGTAAGACTGTACTGCTATTTCAGATACTTTGTTGGCTTCCATTTCATTCTGTATTCTGACCTATCATGCAGACTAGAGGCATATCAGTGGAGTACAGATCTTAGGTTTTATTGACTTACATTTCAGTTTCAGACTTCTTACCCTTCAGAACTAACATCCAAGTGCCTGACCTGTTGTAGTCTGTCTGTGTAGGTCTGGAAGGGGACTGATTTCCATTGCCATCAATTGGAGGCCGTAGCACAGCCTTTCTTTATGGTCATTTACACCTGCCCTGCTGGCTGAGACTGTTGTTGGGTATGTGAGCCTCACTTACATGCATGTGTGTGTCCTATGGACACACATTTGGGCCACCACATGTCCTGCAGTGGAATTTGTCACCTTGTCTAGTACTGCCTACTTTGTTGACAACAGTATTTGTTATGGATTTCATGCTCACATCCATGCCATAGATACAAGTAGCAGAACATACTACTCCAGTCAGCAATTGTTAGGTAGAGTGACTTGCCTTGTGGCTGTGCCAGTATTGAGGATGGTGCTGGAGGGCTGAATATGTCAGATGCACATAGTACACTCCCTATATATGGTAAAGCACAGACAGGTATTGTCATGTTTGGTATCCCTTTTACTTTATGTGTGAGTTAGAGAGGTGTCATTCCCTGCGTTCCTACCATGTCAGTGTATGTGCTATGCATTGCCTCTTTGCCAAAGCCTGGGCATACTGGTCATGCCTCCTTCTGCCTATGGGGGCAGGCTCAGGTTGTTCCTCCCCTCAGTCACTCAGTGCATGTGCTGGCCTTGGCAATGGTGGGGGGCTGTGTGGCCCTGCCCGGTGCTGTTCCTGCTGCAGCTGTTTCCACAGAATCATATTGTGTAGCATGGCGAATACAATGACAATTTGTGTACATGTAGCTGGAGAGTACTGCAAGGCTCAAATGGATATGTCCAGGCACTGGAACCATGATATGAGCATCCCAAACCTCACACTCTGTTATGATTCTTGTTTGTGCATGAGCCTCATTATGGAGTTCCTGTTCAGGTGTATGTGCATTTCTGATGGGTGTCAACAGCCACGGCCCAGTGAGTAACCAGCATCCCCCACAAGGTGGCCATATGGGATGTTCCCAATGGCAAATCTCTGGTACAGCTGTGTCATATGCCAGATGTGGGAGTTGTGATAGCTTCCAGGGCTGCCAGCACACACATTCATTATAATGCCCTGGGCATTGCACATGATAGCAGTTGATGGAGGGGAAGCCCCTGCGGTTTATATAGACCCTATCCTGCTCGCCGGGTGGTGATTTGTGTATATGCATGCAGTCTATCACTCCCACTACCTCCGAGTATTCTGCTATTTGGTGGAAGAGAAGCATATTGTTGGTCAATGCCTCACGGGTGTTGTGGAAATATATGTGCTCACTAGCATGTGCTGACATGGCATCCAGGAACTAATGGTTTACCCTGGAGGCTGATGCCTGTGAGATCCCCATGATATCCCCGGTTGGCCTTTGGAAGGTACCTGTGGCTAGTATTCTTAAGCCTACACATACCTTGGTATCCACTGGGATGGGTTCCCCTCTGTTGGTTCTGTGTGTGAGGCATGGCCAGCAGAGCTCAACAATTTCCTGTAGGAGGTCCCTGTCCACCCTATATGCTCCATTATCTCCAGCTCATGTAGCCCTTGGTAGATTACCCTGGGTCTATAGACTCTTCTCCTTCTCCTCACTGTGGATTGATCATCAGCATTCTCATCCTTATGTAGGCATAGTGGCTGTTCCATATTGTGTGCACCTTCTACATATGTATCTTCCTATACATATCTCTGCGTGCATATGTGTAGTTACATATATCTATCTATCTATATATATATATATATATATATATATATATATATATATATATATATATGTATACACACACACACACACACACACACACATATATATATATATATATATATATATATGTGTGTGTGTGTGTGTGTGTGTGTGTGTGTGTGTGTGTGTATCTGTATCTGCATATATGTGTCTGTGTATCCCAAGGATGTTGATAGCTTCCACATTATACATTCCCTATGGGAGCCAGACTGTACTGCATGATATGTTACTGATGCCAGCCTGACATCATACAGGTGGGATGGAGTACTCTTTTAACATCTTGTGCCCATGTCGAGTCAGGTTCTGGTTATGGGATCTGCAACATTTGTTAGTGTATTGCAGGGTGGACGTGCTTGGCTGTGGGGGGGGGGGTCTACCTATTTGTACAAGACGTATGTTGTTTGGGGCCTCTCAACTCCATTAATGGTGCATGTGGACATATATGTTTTTTTATTTTGTTCCCATTGTTATCTACAGATGTATGTCTGTATATACCTATATATATATATATATATATATATATATATACATATGCTTACACATATATAACTTGCTGTATATATTTAGACATATAGATGTAGACAAATATATATCTACATATATAGACATGTATCTGTTTAAATATTAATATATATACACACACACACATACGTTGGAATGCATTCCCTGTACTGTTGATATGTTTGTGAAAACAGCAGGGTTATGTATATCTTACATGGTTTAGTGGTAAATCATTTTGGCTAAGGTATGCAGAGTTCTGTGTTTGAACCTCGTAGAAACTGTTTATTTTCTTGCTGGGCAGAACAAGGGCCGCTGGATATAGAGTGATTTTGAGCAGTTGTAAGCGGGTTTGAGTGGGTTTGCACGGAGGTAAGCACTGCTAACTTCCGGATACAGTTTCTTATACTCAGTTAGCTTCTACATTGCTTAACCAGTGTTTGCATTGCTTACCCCTGCACAAACAGGCTTAAATCCGCTTATCGCTGCTTAAAAGTGCTTAATCCCACTTACCCCCATGCTAATTTCATTAAAAGAAAAGAAAAAGGGGTTGATAGAAAAGTGGTGAAAATGGGGCACAAAGAGGGAAAGACAGTAGGGAAAATAGCTAGGGATGTGCAGGAAGGATGTGGGGAAGGCCCATAGCTGCCCATTTCTTCTACAGCAACAGCTGTGCATGTACACTTAATTTGGAGGTAGATCAGGACAATCAAACCCCTGGGAGGGGGTGAGGACAGCAATATTAAGTTGTGATGCCAATGAGATCAGATTACATGTGTCCACTGGACACGTGTGAAATGGACAGCTATGTATGGGGCAAGTTTTTTTTGGGAGGAACAGATTGCCCTTTTTTCTTTTTTTCAGGTGAGAGTGGGATGTTGGGGAGGGATAGTAGGTGTATTTGAGGAGGTAGATTGGATACGTTAACAGACAAGACAAACAAGATGCATACGGGGTGGTATGTGACACATGTGGGGGGGTAAACACCTTGATGGGTAGGGGTGTTGGGAAATTTGAAGCCCATGAGCCCCCTAGTGGATACAATGTGACTGAGGTCCCCACCCTTGGGCAGTCACCACTGCACCTTCATAGCCCCGAAGGTGGCTGTGCTGGGGGCTGAGTCACAGAGCCAGGGTGACCCTCTAATCATGACATGCAGCCCTCGAGCTGGTGTAGCAGATCACCAAATTGCTGGTTGAGCTTGCTATGCACCACAACTTGGACCTGATGATGGGTGACAGGTTCCTGTCCGCACCAACTCCCAGGGGGCAAACTCCATCCTATGAGGCAGTTCCATCTGAATGTGGTGCAGGACCAATGGACAGGGAGGTCCCGGGTTGGGACCCAGACATGCTGGTGCCTGGTGCCATGGCCAGCTGAGGTGGGACAGGTGGGTCCGCTGGGACCAGCCTTCCCAAATGTGCTATAGTGTTTAGATTTTATCATCATATGTGGGTTAGTAATAGTCAACAAATTACAGGGTTAGATATAACAGCATGCATAGATATTCCCATTAACCTAGACACCAGATACGGAACAGTTACAAAGCAAAAAGAACACATGCATATATGTGACTACAGTGGTAATAAGGACAGCATGCAGGCACATTGATGGCACCATGTCACCAATGTTAGAATAATTCCTGAATCACCATTGGAAGCATTCCAACTAACACCAAAAATGTAACAAACTTAGCGGTAAGAGAACACCACCGGCTGCTGTACGAAACTCGCCAAAAAATAAAAATACACCTTCTTGAACAATATCTGCAAAACAATATAAAGTAAATCCAGTATCTTCAGTAACAAGGTGAATTGTAATGCCTCTGTCTGCTACACAGTGTCACAGAAATGTAACACTGTCCCCAATATTTCACAAAGACTATCCAAACAGGATATATTCACAGTCCACAGTTGTGGTACAGACACAAAATCTTTTATGAAAACTGATAAAGTTAAGCGCTTTCACACATGCAAAGTGAGCTTCCTCAGAACTATCCCAGCAACTGACTAAAAGTATTTAAATAACTTAATTGGCGCCAAATTCTTAAAGTGGCAGCACTCAATAACAAAATATCTGACAAATCATGACATTACATAAATAAAATCACCACTGTCCTAATATATAAAGTACTATGACAACTAAAAATATGACATAGCAATATGACATAAACGCCTCTTCATACCATAAAATCACTAAAAATGCAAATCAGTCAGTAAAATATTTTATACATTGCTATGCAATAGTATTTTAACAAAACATGGTGTGTGCGACCCTAATTCAATCAATTATCTAATATAAAGAAGTGGTTTAATAGAAATGTGGTCATTCAGACCTGGTGGTGTCACTGCATCTGTTAATAATTGCCACAACACTTTTTTATATGAAAGCATACTTCTAAGATCGCCACCTCTAGGATCCATCTCTACATTTTCTAAAATAGAAAATTGAAAAATATGTTCTGGTCCTTGTTTTTCTATGTGTCTAGAAAGTGCATTGCTTTTATCCTTAGTCCTTATACTGTAGAGATGTGCATACATCCGTTTTTTAAAAAACCTCTGTTTTTCCTATATAAAAACCTGAGCAGGCTACACATTTTGCTAAAATAAATAATGAACTTCGAATTGCAATTGCCCTGTTTAAACCTAAGCCTTGCCTTGTTAACATTGTTCAATACTATGCCCTCAACTTCATTAATATAGCATTGGTTACAACTGCCATATTTTGAAGTAAACCTAGTGCTGTAGGCCGATCCAGATTCCCTGGGGTTCCTTTCCAACAAGCCTTTAAGATTTCTCCCCATTTTATAGACAAAATTGGGTCTGGAACCCAAAAGATCCATAGATTCCTGATCAACAGTCAAGACATTCCAATATTCAATAAGTATATCTTTAATTTTTCTTGACTATGGTCTGTAATCAATAACACAAGCCTTATTGAAAGCTTCTGAACTCTTCCTACTATCTATGTCATAACCCACATTCGTACTATTCCTATTGGAACCTAACAATGGGTCAAATCGTTTCCCCCATTCATTAATAACATACTCGTTTACTTCTCCCATCATTTTATAATCATAACCTCTTTCCTTGAACAACTCTGTAATATATCCTATTTCGCTTACCATATATGTGAATTCAGAGGTCATCCTCACTGCTCTTATGCATTGTCCCTTATAAATATTATGCTTCATTTTTTTGGGATGGTAACTAGTATATTCCAAATATGAATTGCTAAAGGTCTCTTTTCTGTGTATTCTAGACTTAAAACCTACATCTGTATTGGTTACAAAGGTGTCCAAATAAGCAACACCTTCACTATTGCAAGAGAATGTAAATTTCAAAAATTCACTGCTGTTGTTCAAAAATTCCATAAAATCATTAAAAGTAACTTGATCCCCATACCATAGAATGTATATGTCTTCTAAAAAACGCGAATAGTATTTGATAATTTTTTCATAATATACACTGTTAAATATAATATTCTCCTCCCATTCAAGCATTACCAAATTGGCGAAAATGGGGGCACATGCCACCCCCATAGCCACACCTTTAATTTGTCTAAATAGCTCACCTTCAAAATAGATGTAATTATTGTCTAGAACAATCAACATTAATTCCAGTATCAGACGAATTTTGTCCCAATCAAGATGACTATATTTCCTAATACTATTGGAAAATGTTTCCATTCCTTCATCGTTTGGAATGCATGAGAACAAATCCACTACATCCATAGATGCAAATAGATAGCCTTGTTTCCAGATATCCACCGGATAATTTCTTAAAAATTCCCAAGAGTCCTTAACCATGTGTTTTACTTCACGATATATGTGTTTAAGCATTGTGTCTATTAAAACACCTAATGGGAAAGTTTTGGACTTATTTCCTGCTATTAATGGTCAAAATGGTGGATTCCTGATGTCTTTATGGATTTTTGGAATACCTACTATAGTGGCCATCCTAGGATGTTCAATCTTAAAAAATTCATAAGTATCCTCATTAATTCGTCTATCCAATAAAAATTCTTCAATGTGCAAGTCTATTCGCCTGTACACTATATTAATTTCATTACGGGATACCGTTTCATAATTTCCCGATGAATATAATATATCATGCATCTTGGGAATATATTCCACACTAGCATATATAACAGATCCCCCTCCTTTATCGGATTTCATAACCCTTACGTTGTTATTTGTCCTTAGTTCTTTAAGTGTTGTTTGTTCTTCTCGAGAAAGATTACTTCTCATCATCTTCTTAGCTACCTGATTTTGCAATTGATAAATCTTCTGTGTTACCAATCTATCAAATATTTGAACATTAGGATTCATAAGGGGAACAAATGTGCTTTTTTTCTTAATAGCTCCCATCTTGTATATAGGTTGTTCTATGTTGTCTTTAAATAGTAGTGCTAAGTTAAATTTCCTAGTATAAAGTTTAAATTCCTTTAGACAATCAACCAGTCTAAAGTTAGATGTAGGAATGTATTTCATTCCCTTCGATAATAGATTAAAATACGATCTATCCAAGGGAAAGTCTGTATAATTATAAATTTAAACTTGATTATAACAGTACATTACTCCATCAATCACAATGCCTTGGTCTCTTTCAGGCTCTTCCAATCCACCATTCCCTACATTTATGTCCTTTACCATTTCCCCCCTTTCTCCTCTTCCTGATGGTAAAAAACCTTTTTCCTGCATTTTCCTCCCCTTTTTCAATCTGTCTGCTTCCCATTTTTCCACCCTTGGTGAAAATTCGATGTGTCCTTGTTGTTGTTCTGAATATAACGCTCTCCCTGAACGTTGTTCATTCCATGGGAATAACTCCTATTTCGGGATTGGTTCTTATAATACTGGTCTACATTGTCTGTATAGGCTTTGTTAACGTCTGACTTGTCCTATTTGTATGCCCCTCCCCATTGGTAGGCCTGACCCCTCCTATACTGTTCATTGTCTCTTCATTTTTTTACTTTTCCTCTCATATGCTTTTTTAGTTTTTGAGTCAGCCTATTCAAATTGTTTTGCATATAATTTTTCCCAATGTGAAAACATAAGATCTTTCAAGATAATTTCATTCAACTGCTCGACTTCATTAATATATTTGCATAATTTTTCATCATTACATTTAATTAACATTTTCATATATTGTATACCAAAAGAATCAAATAATTGGTTAAATTCATTAATAATTGTGCTAGATAATTCAACCCCGATAGGTGTGTTAAAAAACCTCAATCCCATGGGTATGATATTAGTCTCAATACATTTAGATAAGTAAGCATTGTCCAATTTTATAGAATTGATAGTATTGAGTTTTTTCCCCAACATATAGATTAAATCCTTAAGAGTTCCCTTTAACTTATGGGGTTCAAAATGTTCATTGTCTCTGTGGTCAGAGGAATTATCAAAGTCACAGTGGTTATCAAAGAAATTTTTTAAATATAGTTCCTTGTTACCCTGTGTCGTTGGTACATTTGATACACATCCTTTTTTTTTAGTAGGATGTACAGTACCTGTGCCGTCTCCACCCTTGGAGTTGATGTCTTGATAAGTACACATTGGTCGCATTCTTTTCGGCTTGATACCAATCCTCCTGGAATCATCTGTCAAATTTCTAAAAGAAAAGTCGAAAGTAAAATTTGTGGGCACAAGTCTGCTGTTGCTGGGTTCCACTTGGTTGTGTAAAATAGGTAAGTCAATTTCCCCAAAACTAAATTGTTCTTGTCTTTGTCCGTTAGATATCTCGGGGGATGGTGTAACCAATACTGAAACTTCTCTAGGTGTCTTCCCTCTGTCAACTTGGTCAGTACCGATTGTATGACCCAAATTGGTAGATGTAGGATAAGTAATGCCACTGCTACTAGTATTCTTAATACCTTGCAATTACTAGTACCATTATGTTCAGCGGTGTCACTAGTTTATGCTCCAAATGATGACAGCATAGAAACAAGCTTGCTCACATCACCCCTCAGTAAAGAAACTTCTGATTGAAGTTTCTTAAATGCCTACTTTTGAATGGGCGAGGATGCTTGTGAATTTTTGAGTTCTGACTGCATGAATGTCAACTCCTGAATCACCACTGGAAGCGTTCCAACTAACACCAAAAATGTAACAAACTTAGCGGTAAGAGAACGTCACCAACCGCTGTCTGAAACTCACCAAAAAATAAAAAAAACACCTTCTTGAACAATATCTCCAAAACGATATAAAGTAAATCCAGTATCTTCAGTAACAAGGCAAATTGTCACACCTCTGTCTGCTACACAGTGTCACAGAAATGTAACACTGTCCCCAATATTTCACAAAGACTATCCAAACAGGATATATTCACAGTCCACAGTCGTGGTACAGACACAAAATCTTTTATTAAAACTGATAAAGTTAAGTGCTTTCACTCACACAAAGTGAGCTTCCTCAGAACTATCCCAGCAACTGATTCAAAGTATTTAAATAACTTAATTGGTGCCAAATTCTTAAAGTGGCAGCACTCAATAACAAAATATCTGACAAATCATTACATTACATGAATAAAATCACCACTGTCCTAACATACAAAGTACTATAACAACTAAAAATATGACATAGCAATATGACATAAACCCCACTTCATACTATAAAATCACTAAAAATGCAAATCAGTCAGTAAAATATTTTATACAATGCTATGCATTTTAACATAACATGGTGTGTGTGACCCTAATTCAATCAATTATCTAATATAAAAAAGTGGTTTAATAGAAATGTGGTCATTCAGACCTGGTGGTGTCACTGCATCTGTTAATAATTGCCACCACACTTCTTTATATGAAAGCATACTTCTAAGATCGCCACCCATAGGATCCATCTCTACATTTTCTAAAATAGAAAATTTAAAAATATGTTCTGGTCCTTGTTTTTCTACGTGTCTATAAAGTGCATTGTTTTTATCCTTAGTCCTTATACTGTAGAGATGTGCATATATCCGTTTTTTAAAAAAACTCTCAGTTTTTCATATATAAAAATCTGAGCAGGCTACACATTTTGCTAAATAAATAATGAACTTCGAATTGCAATTACCCTGTTTAAACCTAAGCCTTGTCTTCTTAATATTGTTCAATACTATGCCCTCAACTTCATTAATGGTATAGCATTGGTTACAACTGCCAAATTTTGAAGTAAACTTAGTGCTGTGGGCTGATCCAGATTCCCTGGGGCTACTTTCCAACAAGCCTTTAAGATTTCTCCCCATTTTATAGACACAATTGGGTCTGAAACCCAAAAGATCCATGGATTCCTGATCAACAGTCAAATCATTCCAATATTCAATAAGTATATCTTTAATTTTTCTTGAGTATGGCCCATTTTTAATAACACAAGCCCTAGTGAAAGCTTCTGAACTCTTCCTACTATCTATGTCATAACCCACATTCATACTATTCCTATTGGAACCTAACAGTGGATCAAATCTCTTCCACCATTCATTAATAACATACTTGTTTACTTCTCCCATCATTTTATAATCATAACCTCTTTCCTTGAACAACTCTGTAATAGATCCTATTTCGCTTACCATATCTGTGAATTCAGAGGTCATCCTCACTGCTGTTATGCATTGTCCCTTATAAATATTATGCTTCATTTTTTTGGGATGGTAACTAGTATATTCCAAATATGAATTGCTAAAGGTCTCTTTTCTGTGTATTCTAGACTTAAAACCTACATCTGTATTGGTTACAAAGGTGTCCAAATAAGCAACACCTTCACTATTGCAAGTGAATGTAAATTTCAAAAATTCACTGCTGTTGTTCAAAATTTCATAAAATCATTAAAAGTAACTTGATCTCCATCCCATAGAATGTATATGTTGTCTAAAAAACGCAAATAGTATTTGATATTTTTTTTTCATAATATACACTGTTAAAAATAATATTCTCCTCTCAATGAAGCATTACCAAATTGGCGAAAATGGGGGTGCATGCCGCCCCCATAGCCACACCTTTAATTTGTCTAAATAGCTCACCTTCAAAATAGATGTAATTTTTGTCTAGAACAATCGACATTAATTCCAGTATCAGACTAATTTTTTTCCCAATCAAGATGACTATATTTCTTAATACTATTGGAAAATGCTTCCATTCCTTCATCTATTGGAATGCATGAGAACAAATCCACTACATCTATAGATGCAAATAGATAGCCTTGTTTCCAGGTATCCACCGGATAATTTCTTAAAAATTCCCAAGAGTCCTTAACCATGTGTTTTACTTCACCATATATGTGTTTAAGCATTGTGTCAATTAAAACACCTAATGGGAAATTTTTGGACTTACTGCCTGCTATTATTGGTCGAAATGGTGGATTCCTGATGTCTTTATGGATTTCTGGAATACTTACTATAGTGGCCGTCCTAGGATGTTCAACCTTAAAAAAATCATAAGTATCCTCAGTAATTCGCCTATCCAATAAAAATTCTTCAATGTGCAAGTCTATTTGCCTATACTCTGAATTCATTTCATTACGGGAGACAGTTTCATAATTTCCCGATGCATGTAATATATCATGCATCTTGGAAGTATATTCCAAACTAGCATATATAACAGCTCCCCCTCCTTTATCGGGTTTCATAACCCTTAAGTTGTTATTAGTCCTTAGTTCTTTAAGTGTTGTTTGTTCTTCTCGTGAAAGATTACTTCTCATCATCTTCTTAGCTACCTGATTTTCCATTTGGTAAATCTTCTGTGTTACCAGTCTATCAAATATTTGAACATTAGGATTCATGGGGGGAACAAATGTGGTTTTGATCTTAATAGCTCCCGTCTTGTATATAGGTTGTTCTATGTTGTGTTTAAATAGTAGTGCTAAGTTCAATTTCCTAGTATAAAGCTTAAATTCCTTTAGACAATCAACTAGTCTAAAGTTAGATGTAGGAATGTATTTCATTCCCTTCGATAATAGATTAAAATATGATCTATCCAAGGGAATGTCTGTATAATTATAAATTTTAAATTGATTATAACAATGCATTACTCCATCAATCACAGTGCCTTGGTCTCTTTCAGGCTCTTCCAATACACCATTCCCTACATCCATGTCCTTTACCATTTCCTCCCTTTCTCCTCTTCCTGATGGTAAAAAACCTTTTCCTCCATTTTCCTCACCTTTTCCAATCTGTCTGCTTTCCATATTTCCACCCTTGGTGAAAATTCGATGTGTCCTTGTTGTTGTTCTGAATATAACCCTCCCCCCGAACGTTGTTCATTCCATGGGAATAACTCCTATTTCGGGATTGGTTCTTATAATACTGGTCTACATTGTCTGTATATGCTTTGTTAATGTCTGACGTGTCCGATTTGTGTGCCCCTCCCCATTGTGATTGATGGAGTAATGCATTGTTATAATCAATTTAAAATTTATAATTATATGGACATTCCCTTGGATAGATCATATTTTAATCTATTATCGAAGGGAATGAAATACATTCCTACATCTAACTTTAGACTGGTTGATTGTCTAAAGGAATTTAAGCTTTATACTAGGAAATTGAACTTAGCACTACTATTTAAAGACAATATAGAACAATCTATATACAAGACGGGAGCTGTTAAGAAAAAAAGCACATTTGTTCCCCCCATGAATCCTAATGTTCAAATATTTGATAGATTGGTAACACAGAAGATGTACCAAATGCAAAATCAGGTAGCTAAGGAGATGATGAGAAGTAATCTTTCTCGAGAAGAACAAACAACACTTAAAGAACTAAAGACTAATAACAACGTAAGGGCTATGAAACCCGATAAAGGAGGGGGAGCTGTTATACATGATAGTTTGGAATATACTTCCAAGATGCATGATATATTATATGCATCGTGAAATTCTGCAACGGTCTCCCGTAATGAAATTAATATAGCATATAGGCGAATAGACTTGCACATTGAAGAATTTTTATTGGATAGACGAATTACTGAAGATACTTATGATTTTTTTAAGGTTGAACATCCTAGGACTGCCACTATAGTAGGTATTCCAAAAATCCATAAAGACATCAGGAATCCACCATTTTGACCAATAATAGCAGGAAGTAAGTCCATAACTTTAGCATTAGGTGTTTTAATAGACTCAATGCTTATACACATATATGGTGAAGTAAAACACATAGTTAAGGACTCTTGGGAATTTTTAAGAAATTATCCGGTGGATACCTGGAAACAAGGCTATCTATTTGCATCTATAGATATAGTGGATTTGTTCTCATGCTTTCCAAATGATGAAGGAATGGAAGCATTTTCCAGTAGTATTAGGAAATATAGTCATCTTGATTGGGACAAAATTAGTCTGATACTGGAATTAATGTCGATTGTTCTAGACAATAATTACATCTATTTTGAAGGTGAGCTATTTAGACAAATTAAAGGTGTGGCTATGGGGGTGGCATGTGCCCCCATTTTTGCCAATTTGTTAATGCTTGATTGGGAGGAGAATATTACATTTAACAGTGTATATTATGAAAAAAATATCAAATACTATTCACGTTTTTTAGATGACATATACATTCCATGGGATGGAGATCAAGTTACTTTTAATGATTTTATGGAATTTTTGAACAACAGCAGTGAATTTTTGAAATTTACATTCACTTGCAATAGTGAAGGTGTTGCTTATTTGGACACCTTTGTAACCAATACAGATGTAGGTTTTAAGTCTAGAATACACAGAAAAGAGACCTTTAGCAATTCATATTTGGAATATACTAGTTACCATCCCAAAAAAATGAAGCATAATATTTATAAGGGACAATGCATAACAGCAGTGAGGATTACCTCTGAATTCACATATATGGTAAGCGAAATAGGATATATTACAGAGTTGTTCAAGGAAAGAGGTTATAATTATAAAATGATGGGAGAAGTAAACGAGTATGTTAATGAATGGCGGAAGAGATTTAATCCACTGTTAGGTTCCAATAGGAATAGTACAAATGTGGGTTATGACATAGATGGCAGGAACAGTTCAGAAGATTTCACTAGGGCTTGTGTTATTGAATATGGACCATACTCAAGAAAAATTAAAGATATACTTATTGAATATTGGAATGTCTTGACTGCTGATCAGGAATCCATGAAAATGTGGCAGTTGTAACCAATGCTATACCATTAATTAAGTTGAGGGCATAGTACTGAACAATATTAACAAGACAAGGCTTAGGCTTATACAGGGCAATTGCAATTCAAAGTTCATTATTTATTTAGCAAAATGTGTAGCCTGCTCAGGTTTTTATATAGGAAAAACTGAGAGGTTTTTTAAAAACCGGATATATGCACATCGCTACAGTATAAGGACTAAGGATAAAAACAATGCACTTTATAGACACGTAGAAAAACAAGGACCAGAACATATTTTTCAATTTTCTATTTTAGAAAATGTAGAGATGGATCCTACGGGTGGCGATCTTAGAAGTATGCTTTCATATAAAGAAGTGTGGTGGCAATTATTAACAGATGCAGTGACACCACCAGGTCTAAATGATCACATTTCTATTAAACCACTTCTTTATATTAGATAATTGATTGAATTAGTGTTGCGCACACCATGTTATGTTAAAATACTATTGCATAGCATTGTATTAAAATATTTTACTGACTGATTTGCATTTTTAGTGATTTTATGGTATGAAAAGGGGTTTATGTCATATTACTATGTCATATTTTTAGTTGTTATAGTACTTTATATGTTAGGACAGTGGTGTTTTTATTTATGTAATGTAATGATTTGTCAGATATTTTGTTACTGAGTGCTGCAACTTTAAGACTTTGCCACCAATTAAGTTATTTAAATACTTTGAATCAGTTGCTGGGATAGTTCTGAGGAAGCTCACTTTGCGTGAGTGAAAGCGCTTAACTTTATCAGTTTTAATAAAAGATTTTGTGTCTTTATCACAACTGTGGACTGTGAATATATCCTGTTTGGATAGTCTTTGTGAAATATTGGGGACAGTGTTACATTTCTGTGACACTGTGTAGCAGGCAGAGGTGTTACAATTCGCCTTGTTACTGAAGATACTGGATTTACTTTATATCGTTTTGGAGATATTGTTCAAGAAGGTGTTTTTTTATTTTATGGCGAGTTTTGGACAGCGGTTGGTGGCATTCTCTTACCACTAAGTTTGTTACATGGTTGGGGTTAGTTGGAATGCTTCCAGTGGTGATTCAGGAGTTGACATTCATGGATTCCAAACTCAACAATTCAAAAGCATCCTTGCCCATTCAAAAGGAGGCATTTAAGAAACTTCAATCGAAATTTCTTTACTGAGGGGCGATGTGAGCCAGCTTGTTTATATGCTGTCATCACTTTGAGCAAAAACTAGTGACACCGCTGAATGTAATGGTACTAGTAATTGCAAGGGCATTAAGAATACTAGTAGCGGTGGCATTACTTATTCTACATCTACCAATTTGGGTCATACAATCGGTACTGACCTGGGTGACGGAGGGAAGACACCTAGAGAAGGTTTGGTATTGGTTACATCATCTCCCGAGATACCTAACAGACAAAGACAAGAGCAGTTTAGTTTTGGGGAAATTGACTTACCTATTTTATACAATTAAGTGGAACCCAGCAACAGCAGACTTGTGCCCACAGATTTTACTTTCGCCTTTTCTTTTGGAAATTTGATAGATGAGGCCAGGAGGATTGGTACCAAGCCAAAAATAATTCAACCAATGCATACTTATCAAAACATCAACTCCAAGGGTGGAGATGGCACAGGTACTGTACATCCTACTAAAAATAATGTATGTGGATCAAATGTACCAATGACCCAGGGTAACAAGGAACTATATTTAAAAAATTCTTTGATAACCACTGTGACTTTGATAATACCTCTGACCACAGAGACAATGAACATTTTGAACCCCATAAGTTAAAGGGAATTCTTAAGGATTTAACCTATATGTTGGGGAAAAAACTCAACACTATCAATTCTATAAAATTGGACAATGCTTACTTATCTAAATGTATTGAGACTAATATCCTACCCATGGGTTTGAGGTTTTTTAACACACCTATGGGGGTTGCATTATCTAGCACAATTATTAATGAATTTAATCAATTATTTGATTCTTTTGGTATACAATATATGAAAATGTTAATTAAATGTAATGATGAAAAATTATGCAAATATATTAATGAAGTCGAGCAGTTGAATGAAATTATCTTGAAAGATCTTATGTTTTCACATTGGGAAAAATTATATGCAAAACAATTTGAATTAGGTGATTGAAAACTAAAAAAGCTTATGAGAGGAAAAGTAAAAAATTGAAAGGAGACAATGAACAGTATAAGAGGGGTCAGGCCTACCAATGGGGAGGGGCAGACAAATCAGACAAGTCAGACGTTAACAAAGCATATACAGACAATGTAGACCAGTGTTATAAGAACCAATCCCGAAATTAGAGTTATTCCCATGAAATGAACAATGTTCAGGGGGAGCGTTATATCCAGACCAACAACAAGGACACATCGAAGCAGATAGATTGGAAAAGGGGAGGAAAATGGAGGAAAAAGGCTTTTTACCATCAGGAAGAGGAGAAAGGGAGGAAATGGTAAAGGACACAGATGTAGGGAATGGTGGATTCGAAGAGCCTGAAAGAGACCAAGGCATTGTGATTGATAGAGTAATGCATTGTTATAATCAATTTAAAATTTATAATTAGACAGACATTCCCTTGGATAGATCATATTTTAATCTATTATCGAAGGGAATGAAATACATTCCTACATCTAACTTTAGACTGGCTGATTGTCTAAAGGAATTTAAGCTTTATACTAGGAAATTGAACTTAGCACTACTATTTAAAGACAACATAGAACAACCTATATACAAGACTGGAGCTTTGCGTGAGTGAAAGCGTTTAACTTTATCACTTTTAATAAAAGATTTTGTGTCTGTACCACGACTGTGGACTGTGAATATATCCTGTTTGGATAGTCTTTGTGAAATATTGGGGACAGTGTTACATTTCTGTGACACTATGTAGCAGATGGATGTGTTGCAATTTGCCTTGTTACTGAAGATACTGGATTTACTTTATATTGTTTTGGAGATATTGTTCAAGAAGTTGTTTTTTTTATTTTTTGGCGAGTTTCGGACAGCGGTTGGTGGCATTCTCTTATCACTAAGTTTATTAAATCTTTTAATGTTAGAATAATTCAGTATAGCACATACATGGGAACAATTAAAATATTTATCAAACAATTGGACATTATCAGAACATTGGAGTCATTACATGCCGGTTGTAGTGGGTATGTTGTTTATTGTTGGAGACATGGGTGGGGGGGGAGATGTCAATTAACAACTAGTATATTCCTGTAGTCCACATTACTTTCCTAGTCAGTGCTGTTATCTGTACCTTACAAGTCTAACTACACTACCCTATAGCCTTAGTTTGGACAGTGATATGGCTGTCATCATCGTTATACCTGAACTGATTTTACCTGCAGTATACACCTCTTAGCTGGTATAGCTGTGGTGGGAATGTTTTTTAACACTAACTGTTTCTACACATACTCCCAGATTCTGGGGTGATGTTGTGCACATAGCTATGCAACTCTTTCTGCACAGACTCTGGCTATGTGTTGACCACATGTAGGTGTACTGGGATATATCTAGACTATTGCCCTCTTCAACCTTTAGTGACTTGACACACACACAGATACATGCTTTCCTACACAGTTATATTATGTAGCATAGTGTGGGTGACAGTGATAAGTGATATTTCATTATTCAGAGAAACTGCAACACTCACAATTCCCTATAATACCAGAGTAAACAGTATCACTACAGGGTATAATGGTTTTTATTTCTCAGCACAGTCTTTGTATCCGACGTACCTGTGGGAGCAATGTTTGTTAGCACTAACTGAATGTTGCCACTCAAAGTTCCAGATTCCACATTAGTATTATGTACATACATCTCACTCTGTTACTGTACATACTCTGGTCACAGCTTGACAACATGGGGGTGTAGATAGGACATGCCTGGCTTATTACTCTCCTAACAGTTTTGGGAATTGCTACAATGACAGGTTTGTTCTCATAGATGTTTGACAATCACTTGTATTCCCTATTTGCTGGCTAAACATCTGGGATCATCCCACAGACCTACCAAGGGGACAGAGGAACAGGCAGCAGATATGTTCCCATATACTGGACATTCTGGTCTTATCTGTACAGTTGTGGGGTATAATACTGTATGCAGCCTACTTCCACTCCCAGAATTCATACCACGGCTGTGTCTGCTACAACTTAAACACTGTCCATCACAGTTCTGTGTGCTATATAGTTATTGTTGTATATTTCCTATCTGCTTTTTGTATTATAATTCTCCTGTGTTTTTGCATTCTGACCTTATGTTACAACACTCTTATACAGCTTTCCTAGACAATTATATTTTGTAGGACAGTGATGAGTAATACCTCATTATTCAGAGCAACTGCATCAGTCACAATACCGTACAATACCAATGTAAACAGTACCAGTACAGGGTATCATTCTTGCATTTCTGGGCACAGTGTTGGTATGTGACAGATCTTTATGAGAACTGTTTGTTAGCACTACCTGAATGTTACCACACACAGTACCAGATTCCACATTAGTATTATGCACATACATCTCACTCTGTTACTGTACACACTCTGGCCACAGCTTGACAAGGTGGGGGTGCAAATTGGATATACGTGGCTTCTTAGTGTCATAAGGTTTTGGGGAGTTGCTAGTGTGCCAGCTTTGTTCTCATAAATGTGTGTCAATTAGTTATATTTCCTGTTTGCTGCCTATGTGTCTGGGATCATCCCACTGATTTCCCAGAGGGACAGGTTGACAGGCAACAGGTATGGGCCACTCTACTGGACATTCTGGACATATCTGTAAATTTGTGGGGTATGATTCTGTATGCAGACTACTACCACTGGCAGGATTTGAACAATGGCTGTGTGTGCTAAAAAACAGTTCACATCTCAGTTGCATGTGCTATTCGGGTTTTGTTGTCTGCCTTTTCTCTGTTTTCTGTCTATGTGTCTCTCAGTTGCACTAAATGGCCTCTGGGGATTGCACCCCTAGAAAACAAAAATGGAGAAAAACTAAGGGTAATGCTGCTCAATGCCAGAAGTCTAAACCTCAAGATGCACGCCCTCAAAGCTCTCCTCAGTATGAAGAACATCGATGTCTGTGCTGTGACTGAAACCTGGTTCAAGGCTCCTGAGAGCACCCCAGCACTATCAGGTTATACCTCATATCATGCGTTCCGGCCCCAAAAATCTGGACAGAACCACAAAAGGAGGGGGAGTATCCATATTCATAAAGGATACTCACACCTCCAGGTTAGTGGCAATGCACGAAGCATCGGAGACCATCCAGGTGCAATTAACCATAGGTAAAACTGCCCTACAGTTTGTAGCATGCTACAGACCACCCTCTCAAACTCAGGAAACCCACACAGCCTTCCTGAAGACACTGGAGAGTATGAATGTCTCTCCAAACACCATCATATTGGGTGACTTCAACTACCCAAATATAGACTGGGAACATTACTCAAGCCCCAACACCCTAGCCCAAAGGTTCCTGGAGGTCATAAATTCAAATGCTATGGAACAACTAGTCACCATTCCCACAAGAGGAGAAAATATACTAGACCTGATCATCACAAACATGGGGACAAAATGCTCCACACCGGAAGTATATCCCTCATTGGTGAGATCAGACCATAAATTAATCTCACTGGAGATCCACATCCGCCCCAACCCCAGCAAAAAAGACCACAGTGAAGAACTTCTCAAAAGCAAACTTCACACTTCTTAAGACTGGAGTGGTATCCTTCAAGGCCCCTGAGCCAGTGGAAACCACAACCCACACTGCTGAAACCCTTACAAATGCCTTCTACAAGCACCTCCAGGAATGTATGGATCAAGCAATCCCTAATAAAATCAAGACCCTTTCCACCAAAGGCAGGCGCCCGGTCTGGTGGACCCCAGCCATAAACAAACTCTACAACAAGAGGAGAAACCTACTACATGACAGAGCAAAATCCCTAAAAGGGAAGGCATCTCTGATCACTACTAGCAAAAAACTACGATCACTCATAAAATCATCCAAGGCCAACTTTGAGAGAAAAATCGCTAATGACACAAAAGACAATCATAAGGCCTTCTTTAGCTATGCTAGAAACCTGGGTGGAAACTCCCAGATATGCTCAGAATTAGTCCAAAATGATACAAAAATCACTGAACCCACAGACATTGCCAACATACTGGCAGACAGGTTCAGTGCAAATTTCTCCCAAAAGGAGAAATATCTATCCCACCAGAGTCTAGCCTCCCAAACATCTCAGATGCCCAGGTGAGAGCTGCTCTCTCTAAAGCAAAAAGCACAGCATCAATGGGACCGGACGGTGTCCCCGGCTGTATGCTACATGAACTCAATGAGGAACTAAACCCACACATAAGGCTGCTGTTTAATCTTAGCCTTACTACAGGATACGTACCCAAAGAATGGCGTACGGCAACTGTGGTCCCACTCCACAAAGGCGGTGCTTCTATGGACCCTGGAAATTACCGCCCCATAAGCTTGACGAGCCTTGTCTGCAAAGCTATGGAGAGGATCATAATGGAACTCATAAATAAAGACATTGGGGACCTACAGACACTGGATCCTACCCAATTTGGCTTTGTCAAGGGCAGATCCTGCCTCTTGAACTTGGTCGACTTTTTTGAAACGGTCACTAAGGCCATTGATGAGGGTAAGGCAGTTCACACAGCCTACCTTGACCTAGCAAAAGCGTTCGACACAATACCCCACTCAGGCATCATAGAAAAGCTCACCAGCTTAGATGTAAACCCATATGTCACAAGATGGGTTGCAAACTGGCTCAAGGACAGAACCCACAGGGTTAGAGTTGCTGGTGCCATGTCAGACTCTAAGCCGGTCAAGAGCGGTGTCCCACAGGGCTCAGTCCTGGGCCCCCTCTTGTTCGGCATTTATTTTTCTGAAGTGCAGGCAAACATAGGGGGATTGTGGCTGACAAAATTTGCAGATGACTGCAAACTGGGCACCATAATTGACACTCCATCAGACACAGACATCCTCCAGAGAGGTCTCATAGAAATGGATAACTGGTGCCAGAGCCATGGCCTTAAGCTAAATGCCAAAAAATGTATAGTAATACCCTTTGGGAAAAACAAGGTAACCCCTAATTACCACATAGGTGGTAATCCATTAAACACGGAAGAAGTTATCAGGGACCTGGGGACCCAAGTTGACAGTAACCTCTCTTTTGACACTCACATTGCCAAAGTGGTTAGGAAGACCTTCTACATTGCCCACCTGATCATGAAGGGATTCACATCCAGATCAGGATAGGTCATTGTACCCCTGTACTCTTCACTTATCAGACCAATGATTTAGTACAATGCCCCATTTGGAATGTACCTTACCCGACACCTGCAGCAGTTGGAAAGACCCCAAAAGTTCCTCACCAAAAGGATAAAGGGGCTCAAACATATGTCATACTCTGCCCGACTGAAGAAACTCCAGCTCTATTCAGTCGCATACCGTCTGCTCAGAAGTGATCTGTGCCTGACATACAAGGCCATGTCCAACCCAGAATTAATGGACATGCTCCACCTCAAAAAATCCAAATCCACCAGAGCCATGAGAGCAAGAGACTTAAACCTCAACACAGATATAAATAGGACGTGCTGGAGGGACAGATTCATCACCCAGAGACTCCCTACACTATGGAACAGAATCCCAGTCCATGTGAGGCAGAGCCCCTCACTGACTCTGTTCAAGAGAAATCTTGATGAGTGGATGGGAAATCGTAGGTTTACCCTGGGAATCATCTCTGTGTCACTGCTGGACAGAGGCACAGCAAATTAATGGGTATAGTATTCTCATCCTAAGGGGTGGTGAAAGCCACACACTCTGGCTAGGCTTATAAATGCCCTAGGGCAGATAGCCTAGTATGAACCTATGAACCTATGAACCAGTCATATGCAGGCATTCCTACACATTTTATTTATGGTGCACAGTGTTGGTAACAGTGCTTATTACAACAGTATTATTACGTGAATGCAAATCTACATTACCATATGATACCAAAGTATACACATGTAGTCCAGCAATTAGACCTTTATTGTCAGGCTATTATGCTTTTATTTACATACATACTATATGAGTCTTTTCCTGCCATATGCTCCGGTGTATGCAGTACTTGCCTTAAACAATACAGGTTTTATACAGGCAAGAGACAGGCATAAGAAGAATATTTATCCAACTCCCCGGGCCTCCACTGAAAACGGGCTACCTATGCCCAGTGGACCCCCGGTAATAAAACTGAAATAAATAAATAAATAAATAAATAAATAATTCATTTACTAATACTTTAAGATTTATTTCCTATGACAGTACATGCAAGAGTTTACTGACCTGCCTCACATCGCAACCTCTCAAGGCGACTGCCATGGGCCTCCTGGTTCGTGGCCTGCTCAATTGCAGCTGTGGAGGACATAAGAAGAATATTTAGCCATACCTATCCATGATATACATGAGCTGGCAATTATTACACACTTAGTGGGGTGATACTTACACACAGCTGGGACATCCCTTGCTGTTGTAGCCTCTTGGATCCACTGTTCTAAGAGATTCTCCCTTACGCCACTTTAGGTCAGCATAGCCTGACCTGCTCACCATTTCAGTGGCACTGGTAAGGTCATAGGTGAGATGGTCCCTGGCATCCACCTTATATTGGGAGCCCTTATACTGGACCTGCAGCAGTCTCTGTTCATAGTCTTTGACAAGGAGTCCTGCCATGACTCTGGAGTCTTGGATGCACCAGCACTGCACCTGGAAGTGCACACCCTCTCCCCTTCCTGACATAATGCCTTCAAGGGAAGCTACAACCAGTTATGAGATGTATTCCCGCCTCTTGGGTTTAAGTAGGGCCAATTTCCCGCACTTTTTTGTGACTGGCCTGTTTTGAAAAGGCTAAGCTATGGGCAAACATGCTTACCTATGGTTGGCATTATTTAAAGGGATATAACATTGGCCACATTGAGTTAGCTGGCCTGCACATTGCTAACACCTCCTAAGCTGGCCTGTACAATGCTTGGCATTGCTTACATTTGACTTTGCATATATTTCCTTTTTGGCATTGATTTATTATTCATTACATCTTATATGTATGCCTGATATCCATGATTCATGTGTATGGACACTGTATGGGGTTCTTGTGTTTTATTGGGGACTTCAACACTCTATTACAATTACACCTGACTTCTGGGCTTACTGCTGTACCCCACTTCACGTATTTATGTTATGTAGTTGGTTAGGGAACATATGTCAGTATACTGATTCCTTTCACAGGTTCAGTTTGATTTTACTATAGTGAAAACTTGTTTGCTGATACCTCATTCTTTTGTACTGCTGTGATGGCTTGGTCATTAACTATCGTGACTATAGTGTATAGGATCTTGGGTTCAAGTCCTGCAAGCCTTTTTTTTTTGTTGATGGGCAGAACAAGAGCCATTGGATACAGAGTGATTAAGGCACTTTTGAGAATTTGTAAGTGGGTTTGCGCAAAGGTAAGCAATGCTAACCTCCGGTTGCATATGCTTACAGAGAGTTAGCTTCAAAATCGCTTAACCTGTGTGTGAATTGCTTACCCCTGAGCAAATGGGCTTAAACTTGCTTACTAGTGCTTAAATATGCTTACTACTGCTTATTGGTGCTTAAACATGCTTACTAGTGCTTTATTCATTATGACACTAACACCTCAGATGTGCATTTAATGCAGTACTCCAGTTCACAAATATGTGGTATTTAGTGGGTTATTCAGCAAAAATATTGGTTATAATGTGCTTTGTCATGGAAAATGGAATGAGCTACAGTGGGACTCGAACCGTGCATGCCTGCTCATAAGGCAAATGCTCTGCCCAATACAGTAGTGCTATGCTGCCTCATTTATATATGTCTTCACTTGCATATATCCACTTCAGCCATTTAAGCTGCATTAACCATAGCTAAATGATGGGCACACATGCAAACATATGGTTAGCTTTAATTGGATTTTTTAAAAAATAAAGAAATACAGGTTTGTTCATTTTATTTGTATTTACTTGCTGTTGTACACCAGGGGGGATGTTGGTGAGGATATGCGGACACCTATAAGCAGTCTCGCTCATTTCTGGGCCTTTCTGCTGTTCTTCATTGAAGGGGCATGTATATTCTGAGAGCTCTGCTCTCAGACACGCCCCCTGTACTCTTACATGCTCCATGTAAGATTAGGGGCTCAGGCAGCATGCCTCATTAATATGCATAGTGCACTGACATCTTGCTCCTAAATGGCCGCTTCCGTGCCATCATACTGGGAGACTTCAACTACCCAAACATAGATTGGGTACATTATTCTAGCCCTAATACCCTAGCCCAAAGGTTCCTGGAATTCATAAATTCAAATGCACTGGAACAACTAGTCACCTCTCCCACTAGGGGAGATAATATACTAGACCTGATCATCACAAACATGGGGACAAAATGTTCCACACCGGAAGTATACCCCTCACTAGTGAGATCTGACCACAAACTAATCACCCTGGATATACATATCCCACCTCCACCCCCAGCACAAAAGACCACAGTGAAAAACTTCTCAAAAGCAGACTTCACTCTTCTTAAGACTGAGATGGTATCCTTTAAGCCCACTGTGCCAGTGGATACCACATCCCACAATGCCAAATCCTTCACAAATGCTTTCTATGGACATCTCCAAGAATGCATGGATCATGCAATCCCAAACAAATCCAAGTCCCTCTCCACCAAATGTAAGCATCCTGTCTGGTGGACCTCAGCCATAAACAAATTGTATAACAAAAGAAGGAAGCTACTGCACTTCAAAGTGAAATCCCATGAAGGGAAGACATCTCTGATCAACATTAGCAGAAAACTACGTTCTCTCATAAAAACATCCAAGGCAAACTTTGAGAGAAAAATCGCTAAGGACACTAAAGATAACCACAAAGCCTTCTTCAGCTATGTAAGAAACCTGGGCGGAAACCCTCAGATATGCTCAGAGTTGGTTCACAACAACAAAAAATACACTAAACCCACAGATATTGCTAACATTCTGGCTGACAGGTTCAGTGCAAATTTCTCCCCTCCTTCACCCCCAAAAGAAGAAATACTTATCCCAGCTGAATGTAATCTCCCTGTCATCTCAGATGTCCAAGTGAGAACCGCCCTAAACAAAGCAAAAAACACAGCATCAATGGGACCTGACGGTATCCCGGGGTGCGTGTTACGTGAACTCCAAGAGGAGCTAAACCCACACATAAAAATGCTATTTAACCTTAGCCTTACTTTGGGATATGTACCTGAACACTGGCGTACAGCAACAGTGGTCCCACTCCACAAGGGGGGGTGCCTCTACAGATCCTGGAAACTACCGCCCCATAAGCTTAACTAGCCTGGTCTGCAAAGCTATGGAAATAATCATTATGGAACTCATAAACAGAGACATAGGGGACCTACAGATACTTGACCCCACCCAGTTTGGCTTTGTAAAGGGCAAATCCTGCCTTTTAAACCTGGTTGACTTTTTCGAAACAGTCACTAGATCCATTGATGAGGGCAAAGCAGTCCATACAGCATATCTGGACTTGGCTAAGGCCTTCGACACAACACCCCACTCAGGCATCATAGATAAGCTAAACAGCTTAAAAGTAAACCCTTATGTCACTAGATGGGTTGCAAACTGGCTAAAGGACAGAACCCATAAAGTTAAAATCGCTGGAGCAATGTCAGACACAAAGCCAGTCACAAGTGGTGTCCCACAGGGATCTGTCCTGGGACCCCTCTTGTTCGGCATTTATTTCTCAGATGTTAAAGCAAACATGGGAGGGCTGTGGCTGACAAAGTTCACAGATGACTGCAAACTAGGCACCATAGTCAATACACCAGCAGACACAAACATCCTACAAAAAGGCCTCACTGAAACGGACAACTGGTGCCATAGTCACAGCCTTAAACTAAATGCCAAAAAATGTATAGTCATCCCTTTTGGAAAAAACAAAGTACCCACAAATTATCACATAGACAGCAACCCACTGAGTATGGAAAAAGTAATCAGAGACCTAGGGACCCAAGTAGACAGCGACCTCTCATTTGACACCGACGTTGCCAAAGTGGTTAGGAAAAACATTCTACCTTGCACATCTCATCATGAAGGGATTCACATCCAGATCCAAGGATGTCATTGTACCCCTATATTCCTCCCTCATCAGACCCATGATTGAGTACAATGCCCCATTTGGTATGTACCTCACCCGGCATTTGCAACAGCTGGAGAGACCACAAAAGTACCTCACCAAAAGGATCAAGGGTCTCCAACATTTGTCTTATTCTGCCAGACTAAAGAAACTTCAGCTCTATTCAGTAGCATACCGCCTGCTCAGAGGTGATCTCTGCCTGACGTACAAGGCCATGTCCAATCAGGATCTGATGGACATGCTCCACCTCAAAAAATCCAAATCCATCAGGACCATGAGAGCTAAAGACTTAAACCTCGGCACAAGTATGAATAGGACATGCTGGAGGGATAGATTCATAACCCAGAGGCTTCCCATGCTTTGGAACAGGATCCCAGTTCGTATTAGGCAGAGCCCCTCACTGACTCTCTTCAAGAGAAATCTTGATGAGTGGATGGGAGATCGTAAGTTTACCCCAGGGGTCACATCTGTGTCACTGCTAGACAGGGGCACAGTAAACTAATTCTATTATATAAGGGGACCTTCATTGTGTCACTACTAGACAGAGGCACAGTATTCTAGATTTATTCTGTACATTTTTGTACCATTTCATGGGGTGGCTAAAAGCCACATCACTATGGCTAGGCTTACAAATGCCCCAGGGCAGATAGCCTAGTACTATACTATGAAACTATGAAACTATGAAACTAAGCTAGTCCTGCATGGAAGATTAGTAAATCCGGGGGAATTTCTTCTAACATTCAATACATTTTTTTATTATTTTTGTTATTTTTATTGGGATATGTTAATGTTTTATAGGATTTAAAGTATGTTAAGTCAATTACTGAGAATTTATCCCAGTTTAATAATTTTAGGTCTAACCATTTTTTTAATATAAAATGTAATCTCCATAAATATAAATATAAATATCAGTGTTCTTAATCTTTTTCTGGTATTCCAGATGGTGCAATGTTTAATATAGCAAAGTTCCAATAAATATTTTTTAAATTGAAACTATCTGTTCTCTGTTGTAATGTGGACCATAACATCTTACAGTATTTTTAGAACCAAATGATATTAAGCACACCAGCACTGTCCTAATTACACATTGTACATTTTGGTGAAGTAATTGGGAAATATGTAGCTTGTTTTGATGGTGTCTGGTACAGGCATTATGAACAATCATACATTGTGCATAGCATATTTTTAAGAGGAATACATTTATAATTTACTGTTAATATTTTTTTTTATTTTATCAACTTAAAATAGTCATAACAGGAATATAAATCTGAGTAATACTATATTTGTTCAAGTTTAAATTTAGATATTAATTTATAGGATTTAGAAACAGCTTTATTCAACATTCAATTTGATCTCAATGTTATTTAAAAAATACTCACAGGGGCTTTCTAAATGAAACAGTGAAATTCTGTACAATAGTACCACATCAGATATGAAGCTAAAACAGGGCAGAGAGATGTTTTCTCTGTCAGTTACTGAAATATGTTTCATCTGAAGTGGTATTTCCAGTGTCTTTTTTTTACCACAAGTAGTGGTGGAACGTTTTTAAAATGAAAACAATTACAAAAATAAGGTGTTCATGGCCAGATTAGTCAGGGAGTCATGGGCAGATGAGAAATATACTTTAGCAATAATTAAGATGACTGTTTTGAACCATAACCTGATTTGCAAAAGTAATATAATATATTTTATTTAACATTTATTAACCGGGAAAGTCCAACTTGGAGCTAAGCCAATTTTCATTGGAGGCTTGGGGAGAAATGCTCCAGATGCATGTCTTTGTAACATGGGAGGAAACCGGAGTACCCGGAAGAAACCCACATGTGCACAGGGAGGGCATGCAGAGTCCGCACAGAAGGCAACTCAGCTGAGAATTGAACCGGAGAAACTCTTGCTGTGAGGTGACAGTGACATAGTTGCACCATCCAAAATTTATATTATTTCCAAAATATATAGAAAAAAAAACTTAGTGTAGCCAATAAGCAAATATATGTTTGGGAGATCAGAGGAATCCAAAGTACCAGAAGAAATCCCATTTATTTCTTTGTGTATTCATTTGTTAGTAATTGGTGGTTAATAATTTGGTAGCAGTTGCAATGATAGAAGAGTGATCCACAGGGACTTTTTCAGAAGCAAACTGAGTGCACTCTTGGCTTGACTTTCTCAGGGTCATGGATTAGGCAGATGGAGGCTGAAGTATTCAAACTCTGGACTACAACAAACAGTCTGTTCATAGGTTCATAGGTAGGTACTAGGCTATTAGCGCTAGGGCCTATATATGCCTAGCCAAAAAGGTACCCTGGCTTTCGTCACCCAAGAAAATTATTTTCCTGTGGAGCCCCAGAGGTGATCCCTGGGGTGAATTTCCTATTTCCCATCCAATCATCAACATTTTTCTTGAAGAGTGCTAATGAGGAGCTTTGTTTGATATAGATAGGTAGTTTGTTCCAGAGTAGGGGAAGTCTCTGAAATAGGAATCTATCCCTCCATCATGTTCTGTTTATTGTGGTGACAAGGTTTAGGTCCCTACAGCGTGTAGATCAGAGGGATTGGGATTTCTTTAAGTGGAGCATGTCCAACAACGACATAGCTTTGTATGTTAGGCAGAAATCACCTCTGAGTAGGCGATATGTGATGGAGTAAAGCTGGAGTTTTTTGAGACAGTCTGTGTAGGGCATCTGTTTGAGGCTGGTAATCCTCTTTGTGAGGTATTTCTTCAGTCTTTCTAGTTGTTGTAGATGTCTGTGAGGTACATACCAAAAGGGGTGTTACACTCTATAATGGATCTAATCAGTGATGAGTAGAGAGGAACAATGACCTCTTTTTTCCTGGATGAGTAACCTTCTCTGATGAGGTGTGCCACATAGAAAGATTTCCTGACCACTGTGGCGATGTGATTATCAAAGGAGAGACTACTGTCCACCTGTGTCCCAAGGTCTCTTATCACACTTTTGGTGTTAAGTAGACTACTCCTATGTGGTAGCTCATGGGTACAGAGTTTTTACCAAAGGGGAAGACAATGCACTTTTTGGTATTGAGCTTGAGGCCATGGCTTTGATTCCAGGCATCTGTCTCAGTGAGGCCCTATTGTAGGATGTCCACATCGTTAGAAGTTTCAATTATGGCTCTTAGTTTGCAGTCATCTGTGAACATCATTAGCCAAAGACCTTCTGTGTTAGCCTGTACTTCAGAAAAGTAGATACCAAACAGGAGAGGACCCAGGACTGAACCCTGTGGTACTCCACTTGTCACTGGTCTGAAGTCAGATTTGGAGTCTGCTACTTTCACAGTGTGGGTTCTGTCAGTGAGCCAGTTGGCAACCCATCTTGTGACATAGGGATTTATACTTAGTTTAGTGAGTTTATCTATAATTCCAGAGTGGGGGATAGTATCAAAAGCCTTGGTGAGATATATATAGGCTGTGTGAACCACCTTACCCTCATCTATGGCTTTGGTGACTGCTTCAAAGAAGTCTATCAGGTTTAGGAGACATGATCTGCCTTTTACAAACCCAAACTGGGTGGGGTCCAGAGTTTGGAGATTACCAATGTCTTTGTTTATAAGTTCCGTGATGATAGTTTGCATGGCCTTGCAGACCAGGCTTGTTAGGCTAATGGGGTGTTAGTTGGAGAGAATTAAAATAATCAAATAAATAAATAAAATAAGAGGGAGAATAGAGACAATGGAGGGGGAAAGAAGTGCAAATACAATGAAAATTTGACATTCATATTTAGATAGATAGATAGATAGATAGATAGATAGATAGATAGATAGATAGATAGACAGATATGGATCTATATACGTACATCGACTTTTCAGAAGGTCGAACATCATATGGTCAAGACCATATGATCCACTTTCTGAAAAGTCAAACAAAACAAAACAGCAAAAATCTACTTTTTTGAAGGGGGACTGTACTCCTCAGCCCCCACATATTATATATATCAACTCTTAGATTGCACTACAGTGGGGAAAAGAGTAAATCCCCCCATCTCCACTGTTCTGCGATCTCTATACAAAAGCTTTGATGTTTTGAAAATTCAGTCATATGGCCATGACCATATGAAGTTTGACTTTCTGAAACTTCGACATTTTGATGGGGATGATATATGTATGTGGATCTCTTTCTCTCTCTCTCTCTCTCTCTATATATATATATATATATATATATATATATATATATACACACACACACACATATATATATATATATATATATATATATATATATATATATATATATATATATATATATATATATATATATATATATATATATTATGTGTGACTATATATATATATATAAAATGTATATATGTGTGTATATATATATATATATATATATATATATATATATATATATATATATATATATATATTGAGTGTGATATGCAAACAATATATGTGATGGATGAAAAAGCACTTCTCAGTTTATAGAAATGCCCTTTATACTCTCCAGCCTGAACCATCAGCTATAACTTCCCTACTCTGGAATAAACTACCTATATATATCAAACAAAGCTCCTCATTAGCACTCTTCAAGAAAAATCTTGATGATTGGATGGGAAATAGGAAATTCACCTGGGGGATCACCTCTTTGGCTCTGCTCGACAGTGGCACAGGAAAATAATTTTCTTGAGTGGCAAAAGCCAGGGTACCTTTTTGGCTGGGCTTGTATAGGCCCCAGAGCTGATAGCCTAGTACCTACCTATGAACCTATGAACCCTTAAGGAGGAGGTAAAGATGTCTCTAAGACCCCTCTTCACACAAGCTCTGTTCTATAAAAGGAGTACTACCCTCTCCTCCCCAGCCATGATGTCTTATCTTAAAGAATCTCATTGGAGCCCATATCATGCCTCATATGTCCCAACTGCAGCACACTGATATACATCGACAGTTCACCTTACTTGCACAATGCATGGCAAACTCAGAAAATATAAGTAATGTATTATTATGGTATATAATGACTCCTTATGGTGTGAAACATGGCAATGCCCAATCCTCATGTATGCTACCAAAAAAATAAGCACTACAGCAGCTCTATGTATACTACAGACAGACATGCAATTATAGCCCCTCCTAAAAGCATTGCCTTGACTGTGCATGCTCAGTGATGCCTGAAAGGACCTAAGGATATACATGGCATCAAAGAGATATCTGCATGTTGATTAAGAGTTTTTTTCTCATCACGCAACTGGAGTAATCCATAAGTAATAATGAGCTGAACCATAATTAATATGATCATTGCACTAAGCCATGTCAATCTACATAATATAAGCTTGATGATGGCCATGGAGCATCATTGTGCTATGGAGAGACCCTTTAGAGCTTGGAGTCTGATTCCTGCATAAAGTAAATTGGAAAAATAAACCTTGTTTAAAGTAGGTGCTACTTCTTACAACGTCTTTATACTACAACTGTTTTTAACTGCTACTGAACTTGTTGACAATAAGGAATATAATCTATCAGTACTTTTAAATGTATTGGCCAAGGTGTATTGAAAGGGGGGGGGGATTTCAAGGTTGCAGCAATTACTTAGCTGTAGAATTGTTAAGCTTAATGGGAGATATTGCATTGCACATATCTCTGCAGCCAGAACATTTGTAATAGTGATAGAAGCAGTTGTTTCCCTAGTCAGTTGCAAGTCTGTGTCTGTTTTATGGGAGGTAATGCTCAGTAAATCTAGATGCCTGACATTTTTTAAATAATGTGGAAACAAAGCTATAATTGTCAGTCAGAAAAACAACATACTGGGGGCGTGGCCAAGGATGAACACAGGATAGCAGCAGATTTCTTCAGCTCTACCAATTTCATTACACTGACAGGAATTAATTACTTAAAAAATTAATTTTTGAAGTAATTTTCTTTCTAAATATGTTTGTTTTATATAGTTCTTGAACTATATCTAAAAAAGAAAGGAAATTTTAACAATATTCCTGTCAGAAATCACATTGGAAATTTTCCTGTCAGTTTATCAGTCTGAAATGAGTTCCAGTAAGACAAATTCTCAAGACTCCAGCATCAAGAAAGAACTTCAGTCTCTGATAATTATAGTCCAGCAACTTACTGCTAAGATGGATAAAATGGATACTAAAATTGATACCTTCATAGAAAAAACTACAAAACAAATAGACTTGTTACATATAGACCTGCAACAACAGAAGATCCAGATGACAGGCATAGAAGAAGCTGTGAATGACATGGAAAATAGAATCCAAGAAGAGGAAATCAACATTGAGTTTCTGCTGAAACAAAATACACATTTACAAACAAAGCTGGATGACCTGGAACATAGATCTAGGCGCAATAACATTAGGATTTTTGGACTGCCAGAAAATATTGAAGGTAACAATATTACTTCCTTTTTAACAACATGGCTCCCTAAAACTTTAGACTTACCAGAAGCATTCTCTTTTGGTATCGAAAGAGCACATAGATCTATAGCTAACACTAACTCTAACAAAAACTATCCTAGATCAGTTATAGTTAGATTTCTATCATCTTTTGATAAAGAGATGGTTCTTAAATCTGCTTGGGCTAAAGCTCCTGTTAAGATTAATGAGACAACTGTGTGTTTTGACAATGACTATTCTTCCTTGGTAATAGCTAAAAGAAAAGTTTTTCTGCCACTAATAAGGGAGCTTAAAAAGCACAGTTTAAAACATACCTTCTGTTTCCTGCCAAGCTAAAAATCTTCCTTCCTGATGGTCCTAAAATTTTGATGACTTAGACTCTGCTTTACTGTTTATCAAAAAATAAGATTTTGGATAAAATAGAGGAAATGGAATGGGCTAGTCCTTCATTAAAGAGACTGGCAACTGAAACTTCGTGGAAGACTTCAGAGAAGAAGAAGAGACTAAAAACAAATGATTTTTCTATGTTTTTTCTTTTTTTTCTCTCATCATTTTACTTCATTATTAATCTTTTAAATATAGTTCCTGCATTTCCAGAAAGCCACAAATATTCTGAAACGATTTAATCAAAGTTATTCTCTGTGTGCAAAGAAATGTTTTGTTTCATAACCAGTCAAAATATCTGAGGAACTAATAACAAGCTATTATTCAATTTGTTTCTCTTTCTGAAAAAGAGAAGTAAGGTCAGTAATTTGATACATTTTTTTTTCTTTTTTTTCTCCTTTTCTTCTTTTCTTTGTTTAAACAATGACATTTTATTTAGATTATGTAGTGGGTAAAGGGTGGGGGAGGGCAGGGAGAGAAGAGTAATGAAAATATGATAAATGGAATAATAACATATTTATTCCTTGTAAAAAGTTTATATGTTCTTCAAATGCTATTCCTAATTATACTTTCTTGATTATACTGCTTATGCTTGTTTGTAAATAATCTGTCATGCTTTAACTAATAATAATTCGAACTAAATAATAGTAAATAATATGTTTTATTTTTAACTCTATTAATATAAACAGTAAGTAATATTCCATTGTATATGCTTCTTATAGCTTTCTCTTACATTTTTTTTATTTCTGCTTTACACTCTTTTATTTTCTACTCTCTTTTTCTTTTCTTTATTCTTTCTCTTTATTTTTTTCTCATATTAATATATAGAAATGCTTTTGATCATATAGACACAGTAAATAATAAGTTTTGCATAAAAATTGAGTTGGGACAAAAATATTGAGTTTTATTACTTATTAATAACTCTGGGCTTAATTTCACTTACATAGAGGCTGTAATAACCTGTAAAATACATCGCGAAGGTTTTGTCATGTTTAGATGCATTTACACTGCTAAATGAATGTTTGTCACTAGTTTTTATAAAGTTTCCCGCCAAAATGTTAAGGGAGACAATCTGGGATGTGGGCTACCTCATGAACAGTGTCCTCGAGTTGTTTTAAAAGCTTCAACTCTCAGAATTCTCACAGAGAAGCTGAAAGCAGTCAATCTGACCTTTGACCCAGATATCACACTGACACATCACAGATTCAGGAAGAACACTCTACCAGTAAGTAGAACTGATGCAACTGCGACTATGTGAAGGAAAATGAACTCTTTAACATTTAAATGTGAGTTATTTTATATAATTACTTAAATATCTATGTTATAATTCATAAAATATGTCAGTTATAATGATTTTAAATGATGCAGTTTCTTGTAGTAAGTAAATGTCTTATTTTAGAAGGCATAGAAAATGAAACATTTATTCAAGTGTTTTTGAAAATCTACTTTATTGCAGCATACTAATCTGTGTTAAAAACTTATGTTCCAAACATATACATTAATATAACTCATTTAATTCATCTGATTGACAAGCATAAATAACTTTATAACTCTATTCTGGAAGAAATTGTCATGTGATATATTTTAAAGCAGTAGTATAGACATACAAAATACAGATGGCTTTTTTTACAATAATGCAAGTGTTTCTGAGAATTTGCATAATTATGCAGTATGCTTTATAACAATTTCTATAAATATAATATTTTATTCTATTGACAATAATGAGTATGAGTAAAATGCTCATATACAAGCAATTCAAGGTTTTTTTTTGGAAGCTGTTGACTGCATTTACATGACAGAAAATAGATGCATCTTAATATATGTAATGTTTGAACCATATTAGCCAAAGTTTTTGATTTAAATGAATGTTAGAACTTATTTTTACATACTTTGAATAAATTAATATGTAAATATGCCTTCCTTTTTTTCCCTCTCTCTTTCTTTCACTCACTCTCCCTCTTTCACGTCTTTTATTTCTCTCTCTCTCCTCTTGGTTCCTAATATCAAGATTATTTGAATGCTATTTGAATACAAGTGTATTATATTACATAGATGTATATAGTAGTATGAATAGTTTTTTTTAAAAAAAAAAAAATTATTTTAGTTTATATGATGCTGTTTTATCAAATGTGTAGTCTTGTCTTGCTAGATAATTGAATTGAAAGCTGTTAATTTAAATTAAATATAACCAGTATTAAATTAATAAGGTGGTAGCTGAGGTACTGCTGCTTAGGGTAGGGGGTTAACTTGAGTGGTAAATACTACTCTAAGTTGGAGTTTTTAACTCCAGGCTGGATGCAAGGTTTAATCCTTACATTATTTTCACTTGTTCATTGTTATATGTATATAGTTTTGACATCCACGATATATTTTGTACATTCATTGTCACTACAAACAAAATTGAATCCTATACAAAATCCCATAAGAGATTCAATAAATACAGCTATATTTAAAGGTACACCAAAAGGAGGAGATGTAACATTACTTATGTTGTTATTTGTTATTTTGATCATAAGATTCTTAAGTTTTTTTAAAAATGGCAAATGACATCTTTAAAAAGAATTTCTTTAAACATTAATGGATTGAATAATCCGTGTAAAAGGGCAAGCCTAATAAGATACATTAATTTACATAAGGCCAACTTAGTCTTCCTGCAAGAAACCCATCTCTTGAAAAAAGATATTGATAAACTAGCCACAAACAAATATACAGTATTGGTTAGTTCAGAGCACACTCAGAAAAAAAGAGGAGTGGCTATTTTATGGAATAAAAGTATGCCCATTCCTAAAACCATTAAGTCTTATCAGGATGACAAAGGAATGTTTTGTATGGTTACAATACAAATTAATGGGAATACTTACACTTTAATTAATGTATATTGGATACCTGGAATTGGTATTAATACAGTGAAACATCATCTTGATAAGATCATATCATTCTCTATAGGAGATATTATTTTAGCTGGTGACTTTAATTGTATACTACATAAAAGTGATACTACCACTATAGGAAAAAGAAGAATTACATCTAATGCAAAACATTTAAATGATTTTGCTAATTCTTATCATTTGAATGATATTAATAATCAGATAGATTCAAAATCATTACCATACACCTTTTTTCTAACAGATACAAAACTTATTCAAAAATAGATAGGGTCTTTATTTCTAACCAGATGGTAACATATTTAATTAATTCCAAAATCATTTCATGTCCTATATCTGATCATAATTCAATTGTTTTTGAATTCATGATAAAAAATACTCATAATGTTCAGATCAAAAGGATACCAGCATACTTAACTCAACTAAAAGACTATAAAGAATATATACTTTCAGAAGTAAAACATTTTTTAGACATAAATAATACTCCTGAAGTCTCCATTGTCTATGTTTGGGATGCCTTAAAATCATATCTATATGGACAACGTATCAGATGGTATACTAATAAAAGGAAATCTTGGGATAAGGAATTGTTAGATATTCAAAGTAAATTAGACTCTTATAAACATAATAATAAAGAAAATATTATAGACAAGAAAGTTATTGAAGAAATAAACAAACTAAATGAGAAATACAAAGAAATTTTAACTCATAAAGTTAAAATAACTTTAGAGAAATACAAGTTTTTGTCTTATTCAATAAGCCCCAAATACTTACATAGACTTAAAAATAAAACAAAAAGGTTGAATAAACAAAACCATATCAAAGAAATCTTTTCTCTAAGGAAAAAGAAGAATGTTTCTAGTATACCAGAAATACTAGATGAATTTAGAAATCACTTTCACAAAATTAACCATAATACATTAACATGGAACCTAAAGATAAAATAAAGGAGTTTATAACCACAAACATGAATAAAAAGCTTAATAAACAACAGATTAAACTATTGGACAAAAATATTTCATATACAGAGGTTATTACACAAATAAATAAGCTTAAATCAAACAAAGCACCAGGTAATGATGGTATTATACCAGAGATATATAAAATCCTTTCTAAAAGTACATATTCATTAATACATAAGACTTTTATTTTGGCCCAAACTGAGTTAATAACCCCCCATCTTGGCAATATACATTTATTTCGCCAATTTTAAAACCTAATAAAGATCCAACTAGATGTACTTCATATCGGCCCATCTCATTACTTAATGTTGATTATAAAATGTTTATGAGTATTTTTGCTGATAGATTGAAGACAATCATCCCCGGCATTATAGATATAGATCAGACAGGCTTCATTGTAAATAGAAATACTTTTGATAATATAAGAAGAACTTTAACATTAATTGATTTTGCAAATAGGAAAAAGAAAGATGTAACACTTATTAGTCTTGATATAAGTTCAGCATTTGATTCAGTAAGTTGGGACTATCTGTTTACCTTACTGAAGTGCACAAACTTCTCAGGTGCATTTGTAAATCTAATTGAGCATTTATACAAAGGAACATTGGCTTATATTAAGGTAGGAACATATGTTTCACAAAAATACCCATTTTTAAAGGTACAAAACAAGGATGTCCACTTTCTCCTCTATTATTGACTTTAGTAATGGAGCCTTGGGCTAATTTGATCAGAAACAGTACTGACATAGAGGGTTTTGAAATAGATGAAAATACAACATCCAAAGTTCAACTTTTTGCAGATGATGTTCTAATTACATCAGCAGGATCTAATTCTTCTATGCAGTCTCTATTTGATAAAATGATGAATTTTAAAAGTATTTCTGGTTTAATATTCAATGAAGAAAAAACTAAAATACTACCTATATATATACACGAAAAAATATTCTCATTAGTGATTTTACTAAATATGTACCCAATTCAGGTCAGATAACTTATTTAGGTATAATACTATCTAAATATATTAAATCTATTATATATAATAATTATAATACCTGTTTTCTTAATATACAAAATCTTTTTAATACTTGGAATAATATGTTTTTTACTATGGAGGAGAGACTTACAATTATTAAAATGATAATATTCCCCAAGATTTTATACTTAATACAATCAATAATACTTCCACCTACAAAAATAATTATCAAGAAACTGAATACACTAATGTTAAATTTCCTATGGGCACCTAATAGACCTAGGATTGCATTAAAGAAACATACTAATAGCTGGTCTCAAGGGGGTATTTCTTTTCCAGACTTTAATTTATATACTATCTCTTCTATTGTAAAAGTTATTACTTTATTAATAGATCAGTCATATGTCGCAAAATGGAAAGATTATTGGGAGCTAATTAGTATGCACTTCATGAAAATCTCCTTAACACATAAAAATATGATTGTAAATAACTCCATGTTATGGTTACTAAAGGAATTTTGTACTTCACCTATTACACCTAAACATATGGTTTGTTACCCATTAAATATTATTATTAGCTATCGTAACTTTATATTCATGCACCCTAAGTATAGGGAATGGAATTTTATTATATTCCTATAATGTATACTCAGGGTATGCTTTTGTCATCTACTTCTGAAGGAACTCATTTAGCTATAGATAATGATCTAAAGTACTGGTATCAGTTGATATCTGATAATAAAGTTAAAAATCTAGATTTCTTAAAACAAGAATTTGATCTAAGAGAAACTTGCTGGTTAGAGGTTCAGACCTTTAGACAACATCTCATTGATATAATAGATCTAATGTCTATAACAGTTAAAGAATCTATTCCAACACTGATTGATTACTTGATATTAAATTTACAACATAAAGTTTCTGATAAAGGTAAACTTTCATACATACATAAAATTATCAGACAAGAAACTTTTACAGTGTAGATACATACTGGAATTATTTCACTTCTATTAATGGGGACCCACCAAATCAACAAGATAAACAATATATATTGGAATCTGCCTATAGAACTACGTCTTCCATTGTCTGGAGACTTTATACATGGAAATTTTTACATAGATCTTTTATACACCTTTGATGATGAATAAAATAAATAATAAAGATAATCTATGTAAGAGATGTAATGTAGAAATTAATGCTGACTGGGCTCATATGTTTTATGACTGTATAAAATTGAAAGAATACTGGAAGTCAATTAATGAATTTTTGCAGGCTCTTTTTACAGATAATTTCATTATTTCTAAATCTCTTATATTATTCAACACACCTGTACCTCAAAGTGTTAAAAGGTTAAGCTTCCCTTGTTATGGTCTATTCTAGCAGTGGCTAGGAAAATAATAACCAGAAATTGGATTTCAGATACACCTCCTTCGTTCAATGAATTTAAAAATGTTATGAATATAGTGTGCCATATGGAAATAAACACAATTAGGTCAAGAACAACTAGAAAAACATCTTATTATATTGTATGGGATAATTTACAAAATTTGTTAAAAAAATCCTAATTTCAATAGCATGGTATTTTAGTTTAATTAATTGATCTGATTGTAGTGGATATCTTTGTAAATACTTTAGTTGTTTTGTTGAATGTTATAATCATATCTATTTTTAATTACTTGTATAAAATTGTTATGATATTTCTCTTGTATGTTAAAACAATAAACCTGTTTTGAAAAAAAAAAAAAACAACATACTATATGGCTAATGATATGAGTCATGTTAAAACTGTTAAGATCCATGCTTTCCATACCGACAGAACTATGCCTAAAATCAGGACAAGCATAAACATAGTAATGTATCTGCAGCGATAATAACAGTCACAAATCAGGCAAAATCCTCTGAAGTGAAGACTGAGGTGCTATTCTAGGCCCTCCATATCAATGGCCGATGGCTCTTTGGCCTGAATCCAGCTGACCAGGAGTGAGACTGTAGTGAATTTTAATGCAGTGTATGGACAGGACTGTGGTTATGAAATGGTGCACCACAGGGTCACTGATAAAATATGGGGTGTCACACAAATGGCAGAACTCTTGGCATGTGAATGTAGGGAAACAGATAGGGGGCCATCAAGTTTATCACTTCTCATGGAGACAGAGGAGCTCCTGGCCTCGCTGACAGGGACTGGCACCTCTACAAAGTCCCAGACTGTGGTACTTCATGCTGGTACAGTGCTGAACATGCCCCAAAGAGAGTTCACTGCAGATGCCCCATATATGTAGACCTATTTCTTTGTAACTTTACCTGCAAGTTCACTAAACCCCTTAGTCACTATAAAACTTAAATAATGCTTTCTGACATACACTGTACAGGTATATCAGGAATTAAAAAGCCACATCCACCTACACAAGGTATTCACACATATTACTTGTCATCATGTTTATGTATGTAAAGCTTTCCATTGCATGTATAGTCCTGGTACTGGATCAAAATTACAGTGGATATTTTGTGGTTTAGTGTATTCACAGGTGGCTATTTGTCAGGCACCAGCACTGAGAAACTGTCTTTGACTAATTTTGGAGGATCTACAGCCTCTGATAATGATGGAGTGGATGAGCTGCCACAGTCAGGGTCTACTGAGTGTGTGATGGACACAGGGAATGTGAACACTGCAAACAAAATACAGACCATGGACGCTACCTCTATCATGCAAATATGCAGACTGTCCAAACATCAAAAAGCCGACAATCTGGTAGGGAAACTATAGATCAGGGAAGTGTGCTGGCTTCCAGAAGACAGATGTCAGAATCAGTACCTAACATTCATAGGCAGAGAGGTCTACATATGGAAAAATGGTAATTGTGTTCACTGGAGACATGGTTACTGCCCTACTTCTGAGGCTGGTATAGCACATATGCAGGGCCATCATATTAGCACAGGATAGTATCACCACAGCTATGGTGGAGATACTGAAGGTTATACAGGTTGTACATGAAGACCTATAGGAATGCATGTCCCATATGTATAATTCCTTGTGTAGACTGAATCACATACTAGAACATGCACTGTCTTCTCTGGCTCACCTGCCATTGAAGAGGCTGTCCACAAATTTGGTTATCTGGTAAATCTACAGATGTTAGCCAATGTGGTCATTGATGACCAAGACCCCACTGCTCTTTTGGTTTCAATTCCAAAGCTTCTATTTTTACAGAATATTCTACTTAGGAAGCAGTTACACCAGAGTGGGTAATTGCAGTTTCGGATGTGTCTACTACCAGGAGATGCCATCCCCATGGTCTTCTCTATCATCATGATGACACTTCTCATAGTAGACATCACTTAAAGTCACATCTGACACCGGTCTCTGGACAGGATTGTGTTTTATCTAATGCAACTCCTGACATACCCACTGTGGCAGTGACAAACATAGGATACTTAACTCTCTGCCATGCATGCCCTGGACCTGTCTAGAAGACACAATGCTGCAACAACTGCTGAAGCTGTATTCTGGTATGCCTACACTCACACCACCGCAGCCCCCAGTACGTTACATGCCTCCACTGACAGTGGCCCTTCTCAACATTAAAAGCGCCTAAGTACTGACATTTCACAGAAAGGCACAATTATTTTTACTTTTGCACAACTAAAAACTCATATTCATACACTTCTCTGTGAAAGACACTTACTCCTGTGATAAATGTGCCCATCTCCTTGTACATCACTGCTTGGGTTGTATTGTGTCTCATTAACTTTTGTATAATATGTTCTAAAGTTATGTGCAAGTCATTTCCTCTTTACTTGTAACATGACATACTCAGCCTGCCTCCATCTGCAGGATCATCTCTTGCTACTCACTCCTCTTCTGAATCCTTGTCTGACTCAACCACTGCTGCCTGCTGTGTAAAATGCTGCCCCTGCATTTACCCAATCTGCTCTCACTGCTTCCCAAGTAGAATATTGTGTAACATTACATACATGGACACTATTCTTGCACATGTGGTAAGGCCATACCGCAGGACACCACCAGGTTAATCCATCCAACAAAAGTAAGCCTTCAGAAGCCCAAACACATGCTCAACAATGTTTCTTGTTTGCAGTTATGCACATCTGTAGTGTAGTCATGGTGTTTGAGTTTATGGATTTCTTATGAGTGTCATGAGCCAGGCTCCAGTGCTCAAAAAGATGGCCTTGTGGGATGTCCCCCACACAAACCATTGGTACACATCACATATGTATCATGTAGGAGTCATGATAGCTGTCTGGGTGGCCTGCATACACATTGCAGATTATACCCTGTGAATTACAGACCACCTGGTAATTTATTGAGTGATATCCTTTGCAGTTCACATACGTCCTTCCCAGTTCACCAGGTGGGCCATTTATTTCAATGTTGATACAGTCTATGCCTTCTGGTACCTCAGAGAAATGGGCTATATAGTAGAAATCCAGCATGGCATGATGTGTGTGTCTCTCTCTCCTGTAGGGTACAGGGAAACTACACATGTTCCCTCACATGCTGAAGAATGCCATTAGAAAACGTTTGGAGTGTTCTCAAGGCAGATGTCTGAGATAACCACACTGTGCCCCTAGTAGGCTGCTGTAGGTTCCCTGTACCTAATGTAAATAAAGCCACACATACCTTTGTAACCACTGGGATAGAAACTTCATAACATCCACAGGGCTAATGATGAAGTCAGCATACGTTTAGCTACAAGAGCTCAGAGATTAAAAGTATTGTTTCACTGCATTAATTTTTGAATTTTCTACTTTTAACGTTTGGATATTCCATTAGCTTTTGATGTTGGTATTATTACATTACAGATTGTATTCTAAAATTTGTTGTAGTGGAAAGTTTTTTGTTTTTTTTTTTTTTTACTTGAAGTCTTAAAAGTTTTCGGCTAGGGTCAGTTAAGAAGCATTCCTTTTGCATTTATTGATTAAAGAGGAATTAGATCTAGTGAATTAGTGGAATGAGCTGAGAAACAGTTTTCTTATTTAAGGTATTCACCTACATTCCTTTTCAGCTACAAAAGCTCTGAGTTTAAAACTTGTGTTTCACTGCATTGATTTTTGAATTTTTCCCAGCCAATTTTTGTTGTGCTTATAAACTTATGCGTTTTTAGCTACCTAGTCCTACTGCAAATTAGAGTTTGCAAGCCCCTCCCAGTACTATTTCTACTGACACTAATAACTCAGATTAATAGGACACTACCTTTAGACTCTTACAGCTCAAATTAGCCAGTGTTTCATGTAATCCAATTTCACATAGTGCACAATGCAATATTCAGTGTGTTATATGAATTGCGTATTGTTCTTCTCAGCATTTTCCTTGTTTTAAGCAAAAGTCATCTGTTTGCATTTTTAACTTGGTCTGTAACATTAGTCTTGTAGTATCCCTCACAGCAGTGAACGTTTTGCAAGTTGCTGCAGGACCTTAGCCTCATATATTTAATTTGTACTGCTTTTTTTCTGTTTGTATTTTACGCAGCCTGGGGGCTTAGACTTGTAGTATAACTCACAAACATGAGAAAATTGTGAATTACAGGATCTTAGTCTCATTTACTACATGTTGATAGCACTTTTTCTATTTGCGTTTTACTTAGCCTAGGAACCTTAGTCTTATATCACTCACAATAGTCAGAAAATTGTGAGTTGGTGCAGGATCTGAGCCCTTACAAACACACACACACACACACACACACACACACACACACACACACACACACACACACGCACACGCACACGCACACGCACACGCACACGCACACTACATTTTTATTGTTTACTGATTGGATTCCTGTTTAACTCATGTCATATAACCTGTGTAATAGTGGTTTGCAGTGCCCTCTATAGAAGCAGACACCTATATATACCTATATATAAAACCTCTACTGCTATTTTCTCAACTATCTAGCTGAGTATATAGCAGCACGTTTGCCTGGTTAGAAGCATTACCTAAAGAGTGTTGTTTTAGATCAGTCCTTGATCTTTCCTCCTAGCCCAACAACTCCAAACCTCAATTGCACCACCCCTCACAGATCATAAAATCAGGATCCACAAACATGGATATGCACTTTCCTACTGCTTCTGTAGCCAGCCTGGTAGAAATGGTCATCCAGAGACAAAAAAGTAATTATCATATTTTTATTGACAACCACCTTATTCTTAAGCAGACTGACACACTAAGCAAGAGATGCAACTAAACTATGTATTTGGAGGCAAAACTCTCTCATACAGACACTGATATCTCTAAACAGGTTGCCAGTACCCACACACTACACCTACTGTAGATGAGACACATAAACTCACATATGCTGAGATTCTTAAATGCAATCTACCCAAACATCAGTGGCCTCCCACATCTGCCCTCAGCAACCTTCCAAACATTTTGCAAAGACAGCACTCCCAGGCCATATTCAATCACATCTCATACTGTCTGAAACTCTAAGTCCTTAGGGCAAAATGATACACAACCTAATACACTGATCATTACAGACTCTATTGTGAGACACACTGATGCCCCGTCACCAGCCTGACTAAGGTAGTCAACTTTAGTTGCCTATCAGGGACAATAATCCACCAGATCACACATTCACTCAGGACATTGGATTGCAAGTACCAGTATGATGCTGTCATAGTCCATGTGGGTGTTAATGACCTGAGATATACCTGCCCAGACTATATGAAGAGAGACATAGTGGAGTCAGGAAGGTAGGAGCTTAGTATTGAGGACCATTCTACCTACTCCAAAGATGATGCGACAAAGTAAACAGAAGAAGATTGACTTCAACAATTGTCTTTGTTACTGGTGTCATTCAAAGGGGGTCCAATATTTGCCAACTTGGGAGGAAATGATCAACAGACCATGATGCTTTGCCAGGGATGGTCTGCACCTGTCACACAAAAGGCTTTTGGATATTGGCCAAAACATTATCCACCCCTATAGTATAATTTTTAGGCAAAGCCAGTCAGATAAACCTTCCAACATAGTCAATTATATACAAGATAAATTAAAGGTTTAACTGCTCAATGCTAGGAGCCAAGAAGCTTCTCTCCCTGGAAGTCCTCCTCATCCTGGAGAGTACTGACATTTGTGCAGTTACTGAGGCATGGTTTAAATCTAGGAAAGGCAACCCAGCAAGAACAAGGCTATAATGCCTTCCACACATTTATACTAGCTACTGCACAAGAAGGGACAACAGGTGGTGTTTTTTCGATCTACATAAAAAATAAGCACACCTCAAGATTGGTCAGGCAATATTACATGCTTGAGCTCTTCCCTGTCCAATTAACCTTATATAAAGTCCAGTGCTATATCCTTGCTATCTCTAGGTCCCTGTCTATGACCCAGGATAACCATGCCACTTACTCAAATGTACTGGAGTCACTCACAATTCAGCCCAAAGCCATAGCCATGGGTGATTTCAACTGTCCCACCATTAACTGGGACACCTACACAACCACAAGTTTGCGAGCTCAAAGATTCCTGGATGTTATCAACACAAACACCCTGGGACAGCTATTATCTGGTGTTTGCAAGTATAAAGGAATGGTGCACTCTCCCCATTGTGTAATAACCTCACTGGCAAGATCAGATCACAGAGTGGTCATCCTTGAAATAAATATAAAGGCTGAATTCCCAGCAAACACCAAAACCTCGAATAACATTTCCATGGCAAACTACCTCCTATTAATGGATGGCATAGCTAAATTCCAACCCCCCCCCCCAATCAGAAAACTTGGTAACCTATGCGGACGTTTTGCAGAAGTTTTACGGAAGCCCTGTACAAGCCTGTAAATAACTATATAGAAACAGCAGTACCAAATCAGAATAAACTTAGGACAAACTGCAAAAACAAGTCTCCCTAGTGGATCCCCAGTATAAATAGGTTGGACAACAAAAGAAAGAAATTCCTGTCCAAAATTAGGAAGAGCTATACCCAAAAGCCAAAAACTCCTTCATCAGTCTCAACAAGCAACTCAGGAAATTAATCAAATCTACAAATGTTAACTTGGAGGCAAAAATAGCCTCCTAGTCTAAGGATAATCATAAGGCATTTTTTAGTTATGTACACAACCTTAAAGGGAAAACTCAACAGTCTGTTGAACTAATAGTTAATGGAACTTACTTCAAAAACCAGGGGATATAACAAATTTTCTGGCCGATAAATTTAGCTCCAAGTTGGACCCCAGGAAATACCATCTACCATTTCTCCCCAACTAGCACTAAAGAACCGGTCCTCACTGCACTCTCCAGAACTAAAAACACAGCATCAATGGGTCTTGATAATATAATAGGATGCCTTCTAAATAACTTCAAACCTTACCTGTCAGGCCTGCTAGAATATATATTCAACCTCATCCTGCAGACAGGCTTAATATCTAGGGAATGGAGGACTGCAACAGTCATCCCTGTACACAAAGGCAGATCATCAACAGACACGTGGAACTACAAACCCATGTTTGACTAGTCTTATATCTGAGGTCATGGAAAGAACTATTGTGGACCTGATAAACAAAGACACAGAAAATCTTCATACATGACAAAGTAAACCTAAACTTTTTATTTTCTATACTGCTCTATTTTAATAAACCATAAGAATTTACAAATGTAATACAAATTTGTATGGCACTTACACAATTATATGCATTAATAAAACAAATTCAAATCCAGTAAAAATTCTAAATGGGACCAGACAAGGATGCCAATTATATATGTACCTCTTTAACTTATATATAGAACCTCTATTTTTACTCATAAGCCAAAGAAAGCACCACCATATTCTACACATTTTTATTAATAAAATGTCACTAACATTCTTTGCTGATGATTTCAACTTATATTTTCACTCCTTAACACTGAGTTGAGCAAAATTCTAGATTCAGTTAACAGCTTCTCAAAAGTTTCAAACTATGAAATTAGTCCCACAAAATCCCAAATGTTCCCTCTTTATCCATTAGGTCATACTGACTCATATTTTCTTGCTTCAGATATAAAATTGAAATACTCACTAAAATACTTAGGGATATCATTTGAACATAACCCAAACCTATTTATGCAGAATAATTTATTAAAGATATGGGTAGACATTAAACAGAATATCCAGAGATGTAGAAAAATGAAGCTATCCTTTCTTTTGAAAGCAGCATATATAAAAATGAATATTATCCTAAGGTTATTATTTCAACTCAATGCAACAAATTTAATAGTTCAGAAAAACTTCTTTAGAAAAATAAATGTAGCTTTAGCTAAGTTTATCTGGTAACATAAGTCTATCAGAATTAGCTATCAGAAGTTAATGCATCCTAAGGAAAAAGGAGGACTGGGACAACCTGATTTTAACTTATGCTATTAATTATTCAAACAGGATTATTAAAGTTTCTGAATATAATCCCACGGGTAAAGAATGGTATCCACTATAGATTAAATTATGATGTGACTACATCAAAAACAATAAAATCAATCCCAAAGCTCTTCCATTTATAAATCAGGAAAATCTAAAGGATAACAGATTTCTTATTTTGTTAAAACATAGAAATAATTAGATTTCAAAAAATGATGGAAACACTAAACTTAACAAATGTTACATTCTATTACAACTAATTCATCTGAATCCAAAGCTCAGATTAAATAACAAGATGATAAACTTGGACAACTATGCACTCATTAAGAAATGTAATGTTTGGGGTATTTACAGATATAGGAAAAAATCTTTAGCGGGCACAATAAATATCCTTAACATTCTGAAAAGATACATCATAACGCTAAAGCAAATTAGAGAACTGTACAATTCAATATTAGGAGATTATTTAAGTAAATGATAAAGACATAAATACGTGCAATACATTAAGGAACTTACTAACCTTAAGGAAAAAAAAATGCTATCAAATGCATATTGGCTTATAGTATTCCATAGATATCAGCCATTTCTTCTGTATTTAAAATATTCTATTGAAAAGTTCAAAGAAAATACTGAAAAGCAAAAAATCTAAATTCATTGAAACAACTTAAAATTAATTCCTATTAAGAAATTCATGTATACTCAATTAATGATAACCAACAATGTTTACTTTAACCAAGCAATACTCAAAATTTCAGCTTGGACGTTTCACCAAACTGTCCGTGCTGCTACTCACAAACTTGCTGACCTTCTCCACATCTTCTGGAGTTGTAAATGTACTTATAAATTATAATGCTCACTGAGAGTCAGACTAGAGAAGATGGGATGCCAAAAATCCACATTATCATAGGAATTTGAAATTTTGCATATCACCTATCAAAAGTTACCCAAACTCAGTCTGGATATTCTAATTACCCTCTTCTCTCTAGTAAAAGATTACATTATTCAGAACTGTTTCGAGCGAACCACATTGTCATGGGAGGGCTTCAGAATATGGCAATAAAGTATATATCAGTACATAAATTGATAAGGAATAACCACAGTAAGTGTTCCTATTTTCTAAAATACTGGAGTCTTCTCCTGGATCATATCTTAAAAGAATAAATAGACAAGAAAAGACAAATTATTGTGAATGTAAACTGGATAGGGAATAAGACATATCTGTACATGAATCTGTGTCTAATCTAAACCTCATATGTAGCTGTTATGAATAGTATGTAAATTGTGACACAACTCCTAAACAGAATTTGATTTTCTGTAGCACTTGTTGTATATATTGCATATAGAGTGTCATCTATATTGTGTATTTTGTTGTAAAAATTCTCTTGCAACCAGATGTACCTAAATATGACTGTATCTCTTCTACTATGTAATTTAATTGTGTCTTATAAAATGACTGGAATTGGAATATGCAAACAAAATAAGCGAAGAAGAAAAATAAAAGTAATTGAAAAAGAAAAAAAAAAACACTGGTTCCATCCCAGTTCGGTTTCATCAAGGGTAGATCATGCCTACTAAACATGGTAAACTTCTTTAAGAAGGTCACTAAAGTCTTGGATTAGGGTAAAATAGTACATAGTGACTACCTTGACTTGGTATAGGCATTTGACACAAAACCTCATTCGAGTATTATAGACAAACTCAAAAATATAGGCATAAGTTCCTATGTCACCCAATGGGTAGCCAAATGACTCACAGGTAAGACAAAGGAAGTTAGGGTGGGGTAATTCACCTCCACCAAAAGAAATGCTACTAGTGGTGATGGTTTAGTACTAGGACCTCTCCTTTTTGGAACATACTTCCCTGAAGTCAAGGCAAAAGTATAGGGCTGTTTGCTGATCACATTTGCTGATGACTGCAATCTGGGTGCAGTCATTGAACTCCCCAAAGATGTAGATCTATTCCAGAAGGGTCTGACACAGACACATAACTCATGCCAGAGCAATGAGTTAAAGCTCAGTGCAAAAAAATGCATAATTATACCCTTTCAGAAGATGACCACCCCTGTAAATTACATAACTGAAAACACTCCCCAAAGAGTAGAGCCAGTGGTAAGGGACTTGGAAACTCGAGTTGTCAGGAATCTGAGCTTTAATCTCCATGTGTCCATGGTAGTGAGAAAATCCTTCTATGTGGCACAACTTATAAGAAAGGGTAGGGTATCCAGATCTAAGGAGATCATAACCCCACTATACTCAACCTTCATTAGACCAATAATCAAGTACAATGCACCCCTTGGCATGTACCTAGCTGGGTATTTGCTACAGCTGGAGTGGCCACAGAGGTTCTTCACAAAAAGAATGCTGGGTATAAATAAAATGTCCTATGCAGGCCATCTCAAAGCCTTGTCCCTTTACTCTGTCTCCTACAGACTACTGAGGAGAGATCTATGCCTAGTCTACAAGACATGGATTTGCTACACGTTCACAAAAGAAACAGCATTAGAATTAACTAATCCAAGGATCTAAACCTCATCTATTACATAAATAAAGCATGTTGAAGGGAGAGGTATGTGTCCCAGAGATTACTCTTTCTTTAGAACAGACTCAACATTAATGCAAAAACAGAACTTTTCCCTAAGTCTATTTAAATGCACTTTGGACAGTGGATAGGAAATTGCAAATTCACCCTTGGCTTGTCACTTGTGGCCTTTATAGACAGGTGCAGTTTTGAGATGTCTTAAGGCACAAGCATACACCAATGCCATTCTGACCCAAGGGCATTGATAAGTGGGAAAACTGGTGCATGAATGGCTAGGCATAAAAAGGCTCCAGAGCCATTAGCCTAGTAATCTCCCCTGACCCTATAATCTATAAGTTCTCCCCGTTACCTATATATATGTGTGTATATATATATGTATATATATATATATATATATATATATATATATATATATATATATTTATAAATAAAATTCAGTCTCTTTTTCCCTACCTCTCCTATCTGAAATCAATACGCTCCCCTTTACCTTAATTGCCCCTCCTGGGCCCCCATACACCAAACTCCTACCAAGTACCATGTGAACACTACCACCTGGACTAAAAAATGTCCCCCTGTTGACTGGATTGACACTGCCAAGACATACACCATGGGAAATGTTATGCGTGAAACTCCTTCTTAAATCAGACTAATTCAATTTGATTCTTCATTTTTTTTTTTGTTTTGTTTTTGTGTTTTAATAAAAAATAATTAAACCAAAAACTCTAACAAATGCCCTTGCCCACACTTTAGATGTTTTTGTCGGTTTACATTCATTTATTCGAGCACACGTTCCTCACTCTTGCAGTACACAGATTTGCATCCGCAAATTTCTTAATGCCAAACAGTCAGAATGTCATAAAAAACATCAAATATGACATTTCCGACTGCTCTACCACCTAAACAAGTGCTGCCATGGGTCAAAAAGGGGGCGATATTTTGTGATTTGTAACAATTGCAATCACTTTTTTTTAGATTTTGCCGCACTGCTTTCGACAATACCCCTGTTGACCATCCACCGGCCGATCAAATGCATGCATACTGTTTTTGTCAACCTATAACAGCTAAACTTTAGAAATCTGAAACAAATTTAGAGTTAGAAACCTTTCAATTTAGCCAATGTATGTTCCTTTTTCTTCTATCTCCTCATTGTATGCTTCTGAGTGTCCATGGATATTTTCAAACCTATTCTTATTTGGAGGTAAAAGGATGAGCCTATGTTTATTACTCTAGCTCCCGTGGCATTCTCCCAGTCTTAATTTATATATAAAAAAAAAAAAAATATGAAATAGTGTAGTGGTGAGAGCTTTCTCTTAGCATGCAGTCATTCACAGTTCAAATCCTAGTGCAGTCCATTAACTTTCGCTTACTTAGAGGTGATCTCTGCTTGACTTTACAAAGCCATGTCTGACCCAGCTCTGTCAGAAATGCTACATCTAAACAAATCCCAATCCATCTGCACCACATGCTCCAGAGACCACAATCAACAGAACATGCTGAAGGGGCAGGTTCATAATGTTATTTATATATTTATTGTTATTTTATTATTTATTATTAAATATATTTAAACCTGTCTTTATGGCTGATATTTGTGAGACATATTTAAGCTCTTAGAGTACTTGCATATGTATTTGGTGACACTGTACAGGCCACTCTTACATAGCCTTAGTCTTGGTCACAATTACCATTTGGACAATAGTAACATTACACAGAAGGATTGTTCACCATTTGTAAGCTCATTTAAGTAGCTGATAAGTAGGGGTTGGAGACAGTTATAACTACCTTATAGTCTGAGCAGAAGGGGGCATAGCTAGGAAACATGTGCCAGCCTTCCCCATGTGTGTGTGTGTGTGTGTGTATGTGTGTGTGTGTGTGTGTGTGTGTGTGTGTGTGTGTGTGTGTGTGTGTGTGTGTGTGTGTGTGTGTGTCTGTGTGTGTGTTTGTATATAAATCAAATCTCAAAGTGTCAGCTACTTGAGCAGGGATACAAAGCATTGATTGGTCAGAAAGGGTGCTCGAGGTCTTGGCATGACCCCTCAGCTGATATCTTAACCCTATAGCTGTACCAGTGGGGGGTCTTATTGGGGATCTGGAGAAAGAGGGAGATACCAGCTGCAGACTGACTGTGATCTCTGTGTGCTCTTAAGGGTAATTGTACTTTCCTCTGTGTGTACTTGTCATCCTCCCATTGTGTACATCCTTCATTGGTGCTAGTGGTGAGGATTGAGACTCTTTGATTACTGAGCCAGTGCAGGGGCATCACATATTAATTGTTTGGCAGTGGTGGGATATTGACTTCACATATCAATTGGTTAGCAGTGATGAGTTAGCCACATCATATATTAATTGGCTTGTAGTGCTGTGGATATTGAATTCCTGTAGCCTGTGTACAGTGGTCACTGAAGGTGTTTGTACTCTCAGTCAGCCATGCAGTGAACATTCAGGTTCATATCCCAATTGTTTTTTTTTTGTTTTATTTTAGCTCAGTTAGTCAGGGAGAGCAGGCAAGCATGTCAGCAGAGGAGTATGGCAAGCTGACAAGGAGACAGTTTGCTGAGATGTGCCAGGCTAAAGGACTGGTGCATCCCAACTTGACTAAAGCAGACATGATTGCAGCTTTAGTCACAGCTGCATCACAGAATAGCAACCAGGACAATCAGACTGGCCGTGGAGATGTACAACTCTCAGAAAATGGACAGCTCAACCTTTTTACAGAGGACTTAAAAATCCATCTGGAGTTAAAGAGACTTGAGTTGGAGGCCAAACATTTGGAAATAGGAGCAGCAGAGAGACTGGAGGCTGAGGAAAATAAGAAACTGCAATGTCTGCAGGCCGAGGAGAATGATAGGCAGAGGCAACATGAAAAGGAGATGCTGAATCTTCACCAGAGTCATGGAGGTAATGGGGAAGGGAGTAACTAAACCACAGAAGCAACAAATGTTAGTAAATTTCTTCCACAATTTACAGAGGGGGATAATTTTGATAGTTTCTTTCATATGTTTGAGAGGGTATGTAAACAGTATAATGTTGACCAAGGGCTCTGTGTGTGGTTCCTGACCCACTTAATCCATGGTAATGTTGTAACTGCAAATTCTAAACTGTCTGATACCAATTGTTTAAATTATAAAACAGTCAAAATGTGTTTGTTAGAATGCTTTAAGTTAACACCTGAGGCTTATAGGAAAAAGTTTCATGAGCATAGACGCAAGGCAGATGAAAGTGTGTGTGAATATGTTGCTGAACTAAGCACTTATTTTCATAGATGGGTGAGTAGATGTCAGATCACCACTTTTGAGGGCTGGCAGACATTTTGGTGAGGGAACAAGCCATTAGCACTGTTCCTGAGGACATGAGAATCTGGTTAGCTGACAGACAATGCACTAGTGCAGATGAGTTGGGGAAGAAGGGAGACCTATATCTAGCAAGCAGGGCATCACTGCACAGGAAAGGGACACCCAGTGCTGCTCATTGGTCTATGGGAACCCATGGTGGCATCCCAGACTGCTCCAACAGAGTCCACCAGTAGAAGGGGAAGCCACTAGTACAGGTACACATCCAGGACCAAGAATTAAATGTTTTAAATGCAACCAGTGGGGTCATGTGGCATATAGATGTCCATGGTGGTAAGGTGAGGAACAAAAGGTGGGAGAACCAGTAAGTGGGAATGACAAAATGCCAGCAGTAAGTTGTCTTGAGACAACAAGGGTACCAAGCTACCACAAGAGGTTATATCCTTTAGTAGTGGATGGGGAAGAGAGTAAGTGGATTTGACACTCTAAATTGGCCATAGGTGCAAATGAGTGCTATGGATGAACTACTGCAGCAGGGCTAGCCACCTGATGGTGGGTGTAAACCTTGGCTTCAGATGATTGTCACTCTTAAAAGTGACACCCTGACCACATGTCCAAAATGGGAAAAAGGGTTGATGATGGATACACACACACACACACACACACACACACACACACACACACACACACACACACACACACACACACACACACACACACACACACATATAAAATATATACAGACACAGATGCACTCACACAAACACACACACACACACACACACACACACACACACACACACACACACACACACACACACACTCACACACACACACACAAATGTATTTATACTATTCAATGGAAACCACCTCAACTATTTATACACTGTCCCTATTCTACGTACTCTGTTGCTAACAAATTGAGGACTACCCACATATCAGCTCCTGAGAACTGTAAAACTTTATTTGTAACACATTCCCTTCACTATTACTTAGCAACTACCAATGAAAGCCAAACTCACCTACACTGTCACAAAGACCCAGTACCTGAACCTGGTTGTCAGTTACATGTGTAATGGGAGTTATATTATAAAGAAACATGTATGCCAAACAGACTAATTGCTGTTCTCTCCTCCTTAAATACTAAATGTCTTCCTACCCTAACTAAAATCAGTCAAATCAGTCTTAACCTCTTTTCCTTTTCTGATTACCCCCCCCCCCCCCCAACCTGACACTACTTCTTTAAACATAACCAGGCATATGTTCCTGAACAAAAATGTCTCTCAGGCAAACATTTATTGATGTCTATTCTACAGGAAAGTTAAATTCTTTTGGGGTCTTTTGTACCTCATTACCAGTGAAGTACACAGAAGCTGTATACCCTGCATCTTCATTTGTCACACACAGCTGAGAGTAGTAGACAATTGCTTTGTAATATACAAGGAACCAAAATTAGGTTAATTACCATCATCTCAAGAAAGCATATATAGTATTCTTCACCTAAGTTAAGAATGACGATGCTCATTTAATCAGAACATTTCTAACCACATACAATTAATTTACTCTTTACATTGGCTGACACTCTGAAATCCATTAATTACTCACACTGAATTACTTGTAACTGGTTGTAAAGAGGTACTGTGGTGGGCATTGTTAGGCAGATGTCTTTTTTTTCTTTCTGTTTTGCCTTTGGTACTACATGTCTCTGTGCAGTCTGCACACTCTATGCTTACACATGGCTTTTGAAAGCCTTGTGACATGTCCTGCACCTCTGCTGTTAAACCTATTTTATGTCAACTAGGTGTTGTTGAGGCATCAGTGTCAGTAATGGCATGGCTCAACATCTATGTGCACCTAGATATGTTTCACAATATCATTCCTCATTCCAGGAAAATGCAGCAACTGGAGTTGTATCTTCGTTTACTTGCTCTTTTGCTCATTTCAGTAAGAAATAATTAAGATTTCCTGTTAATCAGAATAAGTCTTTCACTTTTCTGATTACCTAAAGCTATCCATAAGCCACTTTCCCTAGTGAAGTGTTATTTGTTGAAATATTCACTGCCCCCTGTTTTCACAGATATCAGCTTGCCTACTCATTTCCAAATCCCATGAACCAGTCTGATAGGTTAAGGAGTTATCAACAAGTAAGTCAGAATGCTGACTTAAATCAATCTCCATGCTGCATCCCCAAGCATAGTGCTACCATTCTAAAGCAGAGTACATGTCTGGGCTGCTACCATAATAAAACAAGAGTACATGTCTGGGCTGCTACCATTCTAAACAGAGTACAGGTCAGGGCTCCTACCATTCTAAAAGAGAGTACACGTCTGGGCTGCTACCATTCTAAAGCAGAGTACATTTCTGGGCTGCTACCATTCTAAACAGAGTGCATGTCTGGGCTGCTACCATTCTAAACAGAGTACAGGTCTGGCCTGCTACCATTCTAAAACAGAGTACACCATACCTCTCAAAGCAATAAATCTGGATAAAGCCATAAATAAAAGTGGGGAAAAGGACTGAAAATAGGAACAATTTTTAAGTATTATTTTTACAAACTCAGAAAATTGATAGAATAAAAGGCGTTGCATTAGCATGTGTTTTCTGAAGAACATGAAGTCTGAAACTCAAATATCTATCATTATTTTTTTACTTTAATCTTCAATGATTTGCCACTAATTTGCCAGAAAACCAATATTTTATGAAAAATGGACAAAAAATATGAGGCAAAAATCAGGACATTCTGCAAAAATCTGTACAGTTGAAAGGTATGGAGTACACATCTGGGCTGCTACCATTCTAAAACAGAGTACACGTCTGGGCCGCTATCATTCTAAAACAAAGTACATGTCTGGGCTGCTACCATTCTAAAACAGAGTACATGTCTGGGCCACTACCATTCTAAAACAGAGTACAGGTCAGGGCTGCTACCCTTCTAAAACAGAGCAAACGTCTAGGTTTAAGTAGCCCTTTGCAGCATGTGGCAGTGAATGCAATCCAGTGGCATTTGAACATCTTTACATCTGCTAAAAATTTGGACTAGTTTACATCTGCTATCCTTTTCCTTTCCAGAATGCTATATGTCTTTTCATATTGCGTTAAAAGAATGTGTATAAACTAAGTTAACTGCATTTACTTTCAGGTAATAGAGACTTAGCAAAGCTTTATTTATATAAAACATGTGCTCTTTCATTAATTGCATCCAGTACAAGAGAAACGAAGACCACATCTCCCCTCCCTCCTCAGATGATTCTCCTGAGACCGATGCCTTTAGGAGTAAACAAAACTTTGATCCCGTTTGACAGACTGATGTTCGACAAAAGTATGTGTCAGTTGATCTTTCTGAAAAGTGTGATATAATCCAGTATGTGCTTTCTGCACATGTGATCTCACCATGGGGTCTCATAGCAATAATAAACTGAGAGTTTCAAAAACTGTGATCACATCCAATCATTTTAACAGCTGCGATCTGTTCAGGCCCCTGCTATGTAAGGTTTGAGTTCTAGTTTAAGGATATGCTTTGTGTTGCAGAAGGGGATGTTATGTCTTAAAAATTTGGATCACAGCCAATTAACCTTACAGAGAGGAAATTATTTTCTTCTCTGAGACTTTTTTTCATGACCTTTTCTCAGCTTTTCATTTTCTGGGCAATGTTCCAGTCGAGCAAACCACACTTCTGTCTTCAGGTTATTATTTAAAAATCATTGAAAAGGCTGTTTTAAGAAAAAAAACATTTACCAAAATACTGTCTGTTTATAGCAGACTAAATACAAAGGGGTAGATGAAGGAATACATGTTGTGTTATGGTGGTAGTGGGGAGTTATAAAAGGCATGAATTAATGAAAATGATTTAGATATACTTGAAAAAAGCTATGGTTATCGTTCATGTAATGTTTCACCATCAATTTGTAAGTTTTAATAAAGGCATCTCCTGCGGATATGAATCTGCCAGAAGCATGGCTTATTTCATTTAAAAAAGAACTCAAGTTCTTCTTGGGAGTAGATCACAAGCTAAGATTATTAAGTACCAGAAGCTGTTGTCTTGCAGGAAAATGTTATGCAGAAATAATGTTTACCGAGCACAGATGTGCACTTGCCCTATTAATATTCCTTCTGTTTCTGATAATCATAAAAGTTTGTGTTATATGATTACAGAACTAAAGTGAGTTCATAACCATAAGCACATTCTAAAGAAAATGTAAAAATTAAGTGCAATGTTATTACAAGAGCCATGATGGACTGGGCCATGCTAACTGTTTGTGCAATTGTTTTGTTTTCTTGCACTGTTAAATGCCTCATGATTTCAGAACTGTCATTTGAGTTACTTAAGACACATAGGCTGTCATTGCTGAAAGCATCTAAACTAATTACTTGTCTAGAATTAAAGAAATGTGTTACTATGTATGACTGTTTCCTAACCTAGAGCAAACAGCAGTTGTCCCCTTGATGACGGATTCTCTATGCCTTGCACGGCATGCAAAATCGGTGCAGGAGCTCTAGCAGGCAATATGTCTGCTGTGCGATCCAGGAACAGCCTGCAGGGACATGCATGAGCGCTCCTGCACTAGTATTGCATGGACTAAGCCCCTGTATGCAAATCACCCCATTTACAGGAGAAATCCATGCAGATGAGGTGATTTTGCAATCCAGGAAGCTTGCAACCGACCATGCAGTACTAGTGCAATCTGCAGAAATGTACTTGGTTAGTAACTGAGTACATTTCTGCAAAATCCAAAACGGAGCTGTGACAGTTCCAAATAAAGGCTGCATATCACTTAGGAAGCATGCCAATGGCAAAGTATAAGGCCATTGGTATTGCAAACAGTGAAAAAAAAAAAAAAAAAAAAAAAAAAACTTTTATTTTTTTTAGCCAATCTCGGCTGTTTAAGCTTAGGGCAGCAGCGAGCAAATGGGATGGGGGGGGGGGGTGGGGTAACAAAATTAACCTAAATTAAGCATTCTAACTAAAATCACTATTCTGCCATGCAAGTCAATGGCAGGCAGAAGACAACATGGCCCGTGAGTAGTGGTTGCTAAGGGGGGAGGCTCAGTGTGAGACATGTAACTATGCATTAGCAGGCAATCCTATGCAAATGAGGGGAATGATAGTGAATACTAGTTTTCCCCAGTATGCTAGTCAGGTCCTAACAGTGTAAGAGTAGGAATAGCTTGGTGCAAGCCTAGGAGTTAGATGACATCATGAGGGTGTGTGTCAGGCATACTGTAAGCTGATTTGAGCCCTGTGGCTCAGGTTTGCTCCTAGCTTAGCACAGCTAAGTTAGGGGGTGTGTCTGAATCTGCTTAGCACTCTTTATATTGCCTGAGCGGGTGTGTGCACAACGCACCGGGTTTTACAGGAAGAAAAAATAAGTTAAACCAGGAAATAGCAGCACTGTGCACATTTGAGCACTCTGTTTGCACAGCGCGCCCCCAGCCTTAAACAGGAAGGCAATGGGAAGGGAGAACAGCAGTAGGAAGGTAATCAAGGAGAACTAGCATAGTTGGCAGGTGAAATGTATCAGAATCAGCCAATTACACAGGCAGCTGACCAGACCAGCCCAGAACACTACTATAAACTATGCAAACACCTTCCCCTCTGGTATTTCCCATACTCTACACCACTGGTAAGTGGGGAACTTTTAACAAACAAACCTACAAAATGAGAGGGGCTGCAGCAGGCAACATAGAACAACATGTGCAAGAGGCTGAGGGTGGTGAGGATGTGAATGCTCGCTGAGCAACCCACAGTGAGGAGACGGAGAAGAGTGCACAGACCCAGGGTAACCTACCAGGGGCAAGATGAGCTGGAGATTGTGGAGCACTATAGGATGGACAGCGAACTCCTACAGCAAATAGTTGAGCTGTGCTGGCCACACCTGACACACGAAACTGACCGAGGGAAACCCATTCCAATGGATACCAAGGTATGTGTAGGCCTAGGAATGCTAGCCACAGGTACCTTCCAAAGGCCAACTGTGGATATCATGGGGATCTCACAGGCATCAGACATCCAGAGTATTCCACCAGTTCCTGGATGCCATGTCAGCACATGCCAGTGAGCACGTATATTTCCCCAACACCCATGAGGTGTTGGCCAGCAATATGCTTCTCATCCACCAAATAGCAGAATACCCTGAGGTAGTGGGTGCTATAGACTGCACACACATATGCATCAATGCACCACCTGGTGATCAGGGTAGGGCCTACATCAACCACAGGGGCATCCCCTTCATCAACTTCCAGGTCATGTGTGATGCCCATGGCATTATAATGAATGTGTGTGTTGGCTGCCCTGGAAGCTATCACGATTCCCACATTTAGCATCTGACACAGCTGTACCAGAGATTTGTCAGTGGGGACATCCCCTACGGTCACCTAGTGGGAATACTGGCTATATACTGGAGCCATGGCTGATGACACCCATCAGAAATGCACACATACCTGAACAAGCATGCCATAATGAGGCACACGCACAGACCAGACTTATAATAGAGCATGTGTTTGGGATGCTCAGGTCACGGTTCCGGTGTCTGGACACATCCAGGGGAGCCTTCCAGTACTCACCAGCTACATGCACCCAAATTGTTATGGTATGGGCCATGCTACACAATATGATCCTGCGGAAATAGCTGTATCAGGAACAGCATGGTGCAGGGCCACACAGCCACCCACCAATGCCAAAGTCTGCACAGGCACAAAGTGACTCGGAGGCGGAACAACCTGAACCTGCCCAAGTAGGTAGATGGAAGCATGCCCAGTATGCCGAGGCCATGCAAAGAGACAATGCATAGCACATACAATGACACAGTAGGGACCCAGGGAATGACACCTCTCTCTGACTCGCACATACAGTAAAAGGGATGCAAAACATGACACTACCTGTGCTTAACCATGTATAGGGAGTGTACTATGTGCATCTGACATAGGCAGCCCTCCAGCACCATCCGCAATCCTGGCACACCCACAAGGTAAGTCAATCAACCTACAAATTGCCAAATGGAGTAGAATGTGTTGTTACCTGCATCTATTGTATGGATGTGAGCATGCAAGGGAATTGGGTGTCTGAATGTTATGGCAGCAGAAAGCCACCCATAGTAGGACCATGACATTTGTAACACATACTGGAGTCACTAGAGTAGCCAGTACTACACAGGTTAACAAAACCCATTGCAGGAAATTTGCTGGGAGACAGGTGTGTCCATATGACTCACACATGTCAGTCAGGGAGGTTCACATACCCAACAACAGTCCCAGCCAGCAGGACAGGTGTAGACAAACCCAAATAGAGCCTGTGCCATAGTCTCTGAATGATGCCTATGGGTAACCTCCCGAAAGGCCTACTCAGACAGACTACAGCAGGTCAGGCAGTGGGATGTTACTTCTGAAGGGTAGGAAGTCAGACACTAATATGTAGGGCAAACAAAGCTATAATCTGTGGTACACTGGTTTTGAGTTTTCAGGATTTTGAACTTTCAGGATTTTGGGCTTTCAGGATTCTTTAGCGCTCCTGCATAACAACAGTTCTCCAAGCCATGCCAATTGCAGAAATGCAATCATCATCATTAAGTCTAGATTTACTTCTAATAATGGTAAGCACATCATCCAACTTTTGACATGGGGAACATAGATCTTCAGTGTTATCAGGCATTACCTTTAAATATACTTAACATTTATTACACAGTACAAGATATTTGTGCTTTAGTAAATCATTACTGGCATACTAATTTATGGAATCCATATTCAGCTGAAAA
>NC_056726.1:913499793-913524793 GCF_019279795.1 Protopterus annectens
CCCTGTGTATGTGCTTCCAGCCACACGTCTGTCAACCTTTGTACATATGTCAACCATTGAGGTGCATATGTGCTGTACACCATAATTAGTGACATCATATCTGATAACAAGCTAGTGAGATATCAGACTGCTACACATGTTATGTACAGTAGAGGTTATATTTGATGACATAACCTGGACATTCTGTGATTGTGTGCACAGTACTGAGGTCTGTGTACTTATGGTGAATGTCGACAGTGTGTGTAATGTTAATACGTACTTTGGCCTGTGTACAGACTGTGGTAGATGTCATTGTTCTTGGTCATGTCCTATCTGATGTTAGATGCTGCTCCTCTGTATGTTGCCATATTGGCTTACATGTTTGTAGGGCCATACACTCACATGTCCCATACCACAGACAGGTATCACACCATACTGTGTAGTGGCCCAGTATATATAGGGTGTGTGTGTGAGTGGCACATATGATGATGGTGTTGAAAAGACAGTCCATATACTGTAATAATATGCTAGCGTACTGTAGAGCTTGCTATATATGCAGGTACACGTGCATTCCCCCATAGGAAATGTAGGCCAGTGTTGAGCCAGTCTGCCTGTAGCTTCTGCAGTGCTTTGTTACACGCCTAGCTGCTTAGTGTACTTACCCAGTGAGATGTCATGTCCAGATACTTGCCAGATGTACTTCTGCTGGGCCTCCCTTAACAGTAATGTATGCCAGACAGAGCAGTGGGATGCTGTACAGATGTATGTCAATATCTAGTGGGTAGTATGTGGCCATGGCACCTCTCTACCAGTGTTTAGTATGTGTCAGAACAGACAGGGCTGTGTGAATGCATAACCTATGGGGGCATATGTATACCAGTCGTTAGGTGTTATACCCATCTACATGGCTGTTAACATCCACATTGTCAGGCTTGGTCCACATGTTTTGCACTAAAGAGTTCGGTGTATACCTCTGGACTGCCCAGAGTGTGTCAGAATGTCCACATATATTGGCCAATATCTCTGCTGTAGTCCACTAACTGCATTAATAGTTCTAGCAGTGGTACTGTATTATGATGTCCTTAGGATGTCTGTCAGTAGCCAATGGTGCACATGTGAAAAGCAGATGTGACCTCCTGCACACACCATGTCTGAGAAGGCAATCATAATTACAGTAGCAACAGTCTACTGATATACCTGCTGGACATACCTGACATCCCCTTGCACTACATAATTGGGACTGTAGGGGCTGAGGTAGGCCTACACTCCATGTCCAGGACATATGGTGGAAATATATGTATATATAATTATCCAGATATGTATATAGATATATTCACATATACATAGTGACATATATAGATGGGTATGTATATGTACATAGATATACATATACACACCCAGATATATACATATACAGAGCAATATATGTCTACACATATACAGATAGTGATACATATGCACATATACATATATCATGCTGTCATTCCTGCCAGCAGTCCACTGCTGTTGTATCCCCCACAAATACGGTGGGGCTGGGGCCATATATGTGAGGGCTTCACCTACACCATACATGTGTGCCCATATGCATTCCAGAGGCCAGCGTATGTAACAGTGGTATATGGGTTTGTATTAGTGAGTCTGGGGGAGTGCACTATAAATAACCTAGGCTGTTACAGTATGTGGGGGTATCAGGTGTGAACTGCCTTAAGGTATCTGGATGTACAGTACCATACAATTCACCTATACTGACATTACTTACATAAATTGGGTTAATGCAGGCCTACTGCCTCCTGCCACACAGACTATTCTGTTTGTTTGTGTGCTTGTGATGGTTTCAGTTATGCCTTGTTATGTAACAGTTACATCTCGTTATGTCAGCTGAGGTCTTTACCACCTAGTGATTGTGTACAGAGTGTAGCTAGAGGCTGCTGAACTATACACCTGCATTACTTACTGTTGATTGTTTGGTATACTGTGGCCCAGTCTGTCTTTACTATTGTACTATTTGAAGGGCTTGGCCTGGACAGCAACAGTTGTGAACCTTTCCAGACTACTGTATTAGTATAACCATTTCACAGTTGCATTACTTTGTTTATATGGATGTCAGTGTCTGAACAGCTATATGACATGGCATATAAATCTGCAATAGTGCACAACTAATGGTTTTCCATTTCTACAGACCTGTGTGTGGTGTTTTATCCTATGACCTCTCTGTGGGTATATGTTGCAGCCAATGACTGTCATTTGTATGGGTGGCTCATCCAGTGTCCAGTCATTAAGGTGCTAACTGTAGGCATAGTTGCTGTTCCATATTGTGTGCACCTACTACATAAGTATCTTACTGTACATATCTCTGCATGTGTATATCTATATATATGTATATACATATATTTATATATATATATATATATATATATATATATATATATATATATATATATATAATTTCCTATTGGAGCCAGACTGTACTGCATGATATGTTACCAATACCAGCCTGACATCATACAGGTGGGATGTAGTACTGTTAACATCTTGCACCCATGTCATGTCAGGTCCGGGTTATGGGATATGCAACACTTGGTAGTGTATTGCTGGCCGGACGTGTTTGGCTGTGGGGTGGGGGGTGGGTATACCTATTCGTACAAGACGTATATTGTTTGGGGCCTCTCAACCACATTATATGTGCATGTGGACATATATATTTTATAGGTTCATAGGTAGGTACTAGGCTATTGGCCCAAGGGCCTATGTAAGCCTAGCCAACAAGGTTCCTGGCTTACGCCACCCAAGAAAGTTATTTTCCTGTCCCACTGTTGAACACAGACACAGACGTTATCCCCGGGGTGTATTTCCTATTTCCCATCCACTCATCAAGATTTTTCTTGAAGAGTGCTAATGAAGAACTTTGCTTGACATAGATGGGTAGCCTGTTGCAGAATATGGGAAGTCTCTGGGACAGGACTCTATCCCTCCAGCATGTCCTGTTTATTGTCGTGACAAGATTTAGGTCTCTAGAGCATGTAGCTTGGAGGGATTGGGATTTCTTTAGGTGTAGCATGTCCAACAGCTCTAGGTTTGACATAACTTTATATGTTAGGCAGAGATCACCTTGGAGTAGGCAATACGCTACAGAGTAAAGCTGGAGTTTTTTGAGGTGGTCAGTGTAGGGCATCTGTTTGAGGCCAGAAATCCTCTTTGTGAGGTACTTCTGTGGCCTTTCCAGCTGCTGCAGATGTCTTGTGAGGAACATTCCAAAAGGAGCGTTGTACTCTATAATGGATTTAATGAGTGTCGAGTAGAGGGGAACAATGACCTCTTTTTTCCTGGATGAGAACCCTTTTATGATGAGGTGTGCCACATCAAAGGACTTCCTGACTATTGTGGCGATGTGACTATCAAAGGACAGACTACTGTCCACCTGGGTCCCAAGGTTTCTTATCACACTTTCAGCGTTAAGTAGACTGCTGTCTATGTAGTAGTTCATGCATACAGAGTTTCACCAAAGAGGATAACAATGCACTTTTTGGCATTGAGCTTGGCTCTGACACCAGGCATCTGTCTCAATGAGGCCCTTTTGTAGGATTTCCACATCATTTAGGAACTCAACTATGGCTCCTAGTTTGCAGTCATCTGTGAACTTCGTTAACCAAAGGCCTTCTGTGTTAGCCTGTACTTCAGAGAAGTAGATACCAAACAGGAGAGGTCCCAGGACTGAACCCTGTGCACTCCACATGTCCCTTTTAGTTAATCTCCCATTGATATCTACACATGTATGTCCACATATACCTATATATATATATATATATATATATATATATATATATATACATATATATATATATATATATATATATTTATATATATATATATATATATATATATATATATATATATATATATATACATATATATATATAGATATATATATATATATATATATATACATACATATATATATATATATATATATATATATATATATATATATATATATATATATATATATATATCTGCTTACATATATATAGCTATGTCTGTATATATGTACATAAATATATATCTGTTAACATATATGTAGCTTGCTGTGTATAAGTTGACATATAGGTGTAGACATATGCATGTATATATGTTCAGATATATTTATATATATATATATATATATATGTATACACATATATAGATATGTTGTATATGTTTAGATATTAATATATTTACACACATACATACAGCGGTAGCGTTGTTGCCTCACAGCAAGAGGTTCTCCCATTCAATTCTTGGCTGGAGTGCGGGGAGTGCCTTCAGTGTGGAGTCTGCATGTCCTCCCCGCGGTTGGGTGGGCATTCGAAAGACATGCATAAATGGGCGTGCCTTTGTTGAAGGTTGAATGTTGAGCTGGCACCTCGGCGTTCGTGAAAATCTGCTGCCAATTATTAGCAGACCGGACTTCCGCTGTGGCGACCCCTAACCTGGAAAAGCCAAAAGACAGCAACAACAACAACACACATACATACATCTAAATGGTGGAAAACATTCTCTGTACTGTTTAATACACGGCACACAAAAAAGTAAAATGTCTCAAAACAGTTCCAAGGCAAAGGCCAGTCAAAAAAAACAGTAAAAAGGCAGTTACAATCTAATCAACCAGATCTTCTTTATTGTAGAAATATACAAGATGAAGTAAAATCCACTTAGCGCTTTCACCTAAAAAAAGCCATCATCTGTACTGTTTAATGTCTGGGCTGGATGATATGTTTGTGAAAACATCAGGGTTATGTATATCGGGCATTGCTTAGTGGTAAATCACTTTGTCTATGGTGTGCAGGGGTCCTGGGTTCAAGCCTTGCAGAAGCTGTTTATTTTGTTGTTAGGCAGAACACTGGCCATTGGATACAGAGTGATTAAGGCACTTTAAAGCAATTGTAAGCAGATTTGCGCAGAGGTAAGCACTGCTAACTTCAGGTTACAGTTTCTTATACTCAGTTAGCTTCTGTATTGCTTAACCTATGTAGACATTGCTTACCCCCACTCAAACAGGCTTAAACCCACTTACTGCAGCTTAAAAGTGCTTACTCTCGCTTATCCCCATGCTATTTTTTTTAAAAGAAAAGAAAAAAGGGTTGATAGGAAAGTGGTGAAAAAGGGGCACAAAGAGGGAAAGACGGTAGGGAAAATAGCTAGGGATGTGCAAGAAGGGTGTAGGGAAGGTCCATAGCTGCCCATTTCTTCTACAGCAACAGCTGTGCATATACACTGAATTTGGAGGTAGGTTTGGACACTCAAAACCCTGGGAGAGGGGTGAGGATAACAATAATAAGTTGTGACGCCAATTAGATCAGATTACATGTGTCCAGTTGATACATGTGCAAAATGGACAGCTATGTATGGGCGAGATTTTTTTGTGGGAACAGATTGCCCTTTTTTTTTCAGGTGAGAGTGGGATGTTGGGGAGGGTTACTAGGTATATTTGGGGAGGTAGGTTAGGTAGGTTAACAGACAAGAGAAACAAGACGCATACAGGGGTGGTATATGACACATGTGGGGGGTAAACACCTTGATGGGGAGGGGTGTTGGGATATCGGAAGCCCACAAGCCCCCTAGTGGAAACAGTGGGACTGAGGTCCCCACCCATGGGCAGTCACCTCTGCAACTTCACAGCCCCAAAGGTGGCTTTGGTGGGGGCAGAGTCGCAGAGCCAGGCTGACTCTCTAATCATGACATGCGGCCCTTGAGCTGGCGTAGAAGATCACCAAACTACTTGTTGATTGCTCTACGCACCACAACTCCAACATGGCGATGGGTGACAGGTGCCTGTCCGTCCCCACTCTGGGGGGTCAAGCCCCATCCCCTGATGTGGTTCCACCGAAGGTGGTGCAGGACCAATGGACAGGAAGGGCCCAAGTTGGACCCCAGACATGCTTGTGCCCGGTGCCACGGCCAGCTAAGGTGAGACAGGTGGGTCCGCTGGGACCAGCCTTCTCAAGCATGCTATAGTGTTTACATTTCATCATTTGTGAGTTAGTAATAGTCAACACATTCCAGGGTTAGGTATAACAGCATGCATAAATATTCCCATTAACCCAGACAACAGACACGGAACAGTTGCATAGCAAACAGAACACATGCATATATGGGACCACAGTGGTAATCAGAACAGCATGCAGGTACATTGATGGCACCATACCACCAATGCGGGAATAATTCAGTATAGCACATGTATAGAACTATTAACATTTTATCAAACAATTGGACATCATCAGAACATAGGTGTCATTACATACCGGTTGGGGTGGGTATGTTGATTATTGTTGGAGATATGCTGGGGTGGAGAGAAAGATGTTAATTAGCAACTAGTATATTCCTGTAGTCCACATTACTTTCCTAGTCAGCGCTGTTATCTGTACCTTACAAGTCTTACTACACTACCCTATAGCCTTAGTTTGGACAGGGATGTGGCTGTCATCATCATTACACATGATCCGGTATTATCTGCAGTATACACCTCTTACCTGGTATACCTGTGGAGGGAATGTTTGTTAACACTAGCTAACTGTTTGTACACATACTTCCGGATTCTGGGTTGATGTTTTGCACTATGCTATCCAACTCTTTCTGCACAGACTCTGGCTATGTGTTGACCACATGCTGGTGTGCCTGGACATATCTAGAATATTGACCTCTTCCACCTTCAGTGACCTGACACACACATATACATGCTTTCCTACACAGTTATATTATATAGCACAGTGTGGGTGACAGTGACCAGTGATACTTTATTATTCAGAGAAACTGCAACACTCACAATTCCCTATAATACCAGAGTGAACAGTACCAGTACAGGTTATAATGGTCTGTATTTCACAGCACAGTGTTCGTATCCAACGTACCTGTGGGAGCAATGTTTGTTAGCACTACCTGATTGTTGCCACACAAAGTTCAGGATTACAAATTAGTATCATGCTCATACATCTCACTCTGTTACTGTACACACTCTGGTCACAGCCAGACAATATGGCAGTGTAGATAGGACATACTTGAAATATTATTCTCCTAACAGTTTCGGGGGTTTCACAGTGACAGGTGCATTCTCATAGATATTTGCCAAGCGCTTGTATTCCCTGTTTGCTGGCTAAACATCTGGGATCATCCCACAGACTTACCAGGGGGACAGGGGGACAGGCAGCAGATATACTAGACATTCTGGCCTAATCTGTACAGTTGTGGGGTATGAATCTGTATGCAGCCTAATTCCATTCCCAGGATTCAGACCATGGCTATGTCTGCTGCAACTTAAACACTGTCCATCACAGTTGTGTCTGCTATATAGATATTGATGTATATCTACAATCTGCTTTCTGTCTTATTAATCCCCTGTGCTTTTGCATTCTGACCTTGTATTACAACACTCTTATATAGATTTCCTAGACAGATTTATGTTGTAGGACAGTGTAGGCAACAGTGATGTGTAATACCTCATTATTCAGAGCAACTGCATATCATTTTTGTATTTCTGGGCACAATGTTGGTATCTGACAGATCTGTGGAAGGAATGTTTATTAGCACTACCTGAATGTTCCCACACACAGTACCAGATTCCACATTACTATTATGCACATACATCTCACTCAGTTACTGTACACATGCTGACCACAGCTTGACAAGTTGGAGTGTAAATGGGAAATACGTGGCTTCTTAGTCACATAAGGTATTGGGGAGTTGCTAGTGTGCCAACTTTGTTTTCATTGCTGTGTGTCAATCAGTTGTATTTCCTGTTTGCTGCCCATACATCTGGGATCATCCCACTGATTTCCCAGGGGGACAAGTTGACAGGCAACATATATGGGCCACTTTAATAGACATTCTGGACATATCTGTATAGTTGTGAGGAATGATTCTGTATGCAGACTACTACCACTGGCCGGGTTCAAACCGTGGCTGTGTGTGCTAAAAAAACAGTTAACAGCCCAGTTGCATGTGCTATTTGTTTTTTGTTGTCTGCATTTTCCCCGTTTACTGTCTATGTGTCTTTCAGTTGTACTAAATGGCCTCTAGGGATTACACCTGTCATATACAGGCATTCCTACACATTCAATTTATGGTGCACAGTGTGGGTAACAGTGCTTAATACTACAGTACTATTACATGATTGCATATCTACATTACCGTTTGATGCCAGGATATACACATGCAGTCCAGCAGTTTGACCTGTTTTGTCAGGATATTACACTTTTATTGACTTACAAACAATATGAGACACTTTATGCCATATTCTGTAGTGTATGCAGAACTTGCCTTGAACAATACAGGTTTTATACTAGCAATTAATTTACTACTACTTTTATTGTTATTTCCTATGACAGTAAATGCATGAGTATTACTGACCTGCCTCGCATCGCAACCTTGTCAGGCAACTGATGTGGGCATCCTGGTCCATGGCCCACTCCATTGCAGCTGTGGGTGACATAAGAGGAATATTTAGCCATACCTCTCCATGATGTACCTGAGCTGGCAATTATTGCACACATACTGGGGTGATACTTACACACATCTGGAACATCCTCTGACGCTCAAGCCTCTTGGAGCCACTACTCCAGGAGGTCCCCCTTATGCCACTTCACACCGGTATAGTGGTGCCTGACCTGCTCAGCAGTTCAAGGAATGCCATTGGCAATGGTGAGGTCACGGGTGAGACAGTCCCAGGCCTCCACCTTATATTGGGAGCCCTGGTACTGGCCCTGCAGCAATTTCTGAGGATGGTCTTTAACTAAGAGCCCTGCCATGACCTTGGACTCCTGGATGCAACAGCGCTGTGCCCGGAAGCGCACACCTTCTCCCCTTATTGCCATAGTGCCTGCAAGGAGAAGCTACAACTACTTATGAGATGTATTCCCGCCTCTTGGGTTTAAGTAGGCCTGATTTCCCACACTTTTCCATGATTGGCCAGTTTTGAAAAGGCTAAGCTATGGGCAAACCTGCTTACCTAGGGTTGGCATTGTTTAAAAGGGTATACCACTGAGCACATTGAGTTAGCTGGTCTATACATTGCTTACACCTCCTAAGCTGGCCTGTGCAATGCTTAGCAGTGCTTACATTAGACTTTGCATTATATTTCTTTTTGGGCATTGATTTCTTATTGATTGCATCTTGTATATCTGCCAGGTATCCACGATTAATGTGTATGTACACTCTATGAGGTCCTTCTATTTTATTGGGGACTTCAACACTCTATTACAATTACGCATCACTTCTGGTCTTATTGCTGTACTCCATTTCACATATTTATGTTATGTAGTAGGTTATGGAATATATAACTGTATACTGATTGCTGTCACAGGTTCAGTTTGGTTTTACTATGGTGAGGACTTGTTTGCTGATACCTCATTCTTCTGTACTTCTGTGATGGCTTGGTGGTTAACTACTGTGACTATGGTGTATGGGATCCTGGATTCGAGACCTGCATGGTTGTTTATTTTGTTGATGGCCAGAACAAGGACCATTGGATACAGAGTGATTAAGGTACTTTTGAGCAGTTGTAAGCTGGTTTGCATGAAGGTAAGCACTGCTAACCTGCCGTTACATCTGCTTACAGAGAGTTAGCTTTAGAATTGCTTGGCTTACGCCCACTAACTAGTGCTTAAATATGCTTACTACTGCTTATTTGTGCTTAAACCTGCTTACTAATGCCTTATTCATTATGACACTGACACCTCACATGTGCATTTACTGCAGTACTCCAGTTCATAAAAATATGTTATTTAATGGGTTATGCAACATAAATATTACTCTTAATGTGCTTTGCCATAGAAAATGGAATCTGCTGTAGTGGAACTCAAACCAGGAATACCTACTCGTAAGGCAAATACTGTGCCCACTACACTATTGCTATGCCGCTTCATTTGTATATATCTTCCTTGTTATCCTCTTCAGCCATTTAAGCTACAGTAACCGTAGCTAAGCAATGGGCACACCTGCGCACCTACGGTTAGCTTTAATCGTTTTTTTAAACAAAAAATAAAAGATTTTTTTCATTTTATTTATATGTACTGTTGCTGTTGTAAACATGGAGGACTGTTGGTGGGGATATGTGGACACCTATGAGCGGTCTCGCTCATTTCTTACCCCTTTCTGCTGTTCTGCATTGCAGGGGCGTTTATATTCTGAGGGCTCTGCTCTCAGACACGCCCCCTGCACTCTTACATGCTTCGTCTAAGATTAGGAGCTCAGGCAGCGTGCCTCATTATTATACATGGCACGCTGCTATCCTGCTCCTAAATGGTCGCTTCTGTGCAGGACTAAGCTAGTCCTGCATGGAATATTGGTAAATCCGGGGGAGAGTTAAAAATGCAGATAAAACTAAAATAATATTGATGGAGTTCAAACCTGACAATGAAAAGCTTTCAGTGCTATATAAAATGGTTCATTCTTGACAGCACCCCTGTTACCGTCTTGGATATTAAACATAAGTTTACTGACAAATTAATTCACAGGCTAGCATTAGATCCAAGCTGTCATTTTTATGTTCAAGACAGCAATTCAGTGATGTCAGCACATGATTCATTAACATCCATTCAGAGTTATGTAATAACATTATGTAACGTTATTTGATATCTTGAACTGTTTTGCAGCACCATATGGGCAGATTGATGTTTGGAATTTATATGAATGCATGTTTCACTGTAGTTGGATATATTAAACTTGCTGTCAGTCCAGTGCGAGCCGTAATGCAGTTTACAGGAGATACACCAGACAAAGTACCAAAAAATGTAAACTGTGCTATCTCAAAAGGATCTTGCATTTATTTTCTGGTTAACTCCATTTAATTTCCCTCATTTCCTTCTTTTCAAAAGTTGTTTTATTGATTTGTGTGCAATGTTTAAGGTTACATTAAACCAGACCTTTATAATGAAATGTCCAATATGCTTCAGCTCCCTTCACAGATAACTAAAGTTCTCCATCTGTTCTTACATGAGGGAGTACAATGAACTAATTGAGTCAGAAGAGTATCAGACTGAATCTTGTTTCTTGTAAGTATTAGATAACTGACTTAATTAATGTCATATAATATATAAACATTAGTCTGTAGGATCAGAGTAACATTCCCAAGTTCCAAGTACAGTGACTTAACAAACACTGCCATTTGTGAAATATAATTTGTGTTTTATCTCCATACCACATTAACCTGCCAAATATTATGTCATCTTTAATGCTAAAAAGTAAAACAGTGCATTTCAAGCTGGTGTTCCTCCCTGGAGTTCTTCAGGAAAAAAGTATAATGTTTCTGGTAAATGACAACTGCTTCATGTGCAGTAGTTTGAATACTATAGACAAAACTTGTCGAAGAGCAAATCTAAATGGAAAGGATGGTTGTTCACCAGTAAAAATGCATCTTATTTCACCAAAACCTGAAATGATAATTTTAAATGGAATGTAACATTTCATCACATGTTGCATGAATGTCTGTAGAGTATGGTAACTCCGGATTGGAGCTGTAAGTCTAGGTTCCACTGGGCATTTTGTTATGAACAATCTCGTGAACAACCTATGAGTAAAACCTTGATTTTACACCACAGAGTTTATTAATTTAGTACAATACCAACACATTTTTTGCAGCCTGAAGATGTCACTCTTCATCATAACTTGAATAGGATGGCCATTTTTTGGCTTCGTTGTTTCAGGTATTGCAGAAGTTAATAACCTACAATATATATATATATATATATATATATATATATATATATATATATATATAGAGAGAGAGAGAGAGAGAGAGAGATCTATATATTGATATATAGATACACCCCAGGATTCAGCAAGCATGCAGGAATAGTGCAAGAGCTGCTACAGGCAATATGTCTGCCATGCGATGCAGGAATAAGCTCCATGGACATGCATGAGTACTTCTGCACTATTCCTGCACAGGCACAGCCCCTGTATGCTAATTACCTCATTTGCTGGTGAAAACCATGCAAATGAGGTGAATTAATGATCCAGGAAGCAGGCAGACGTCCATGCAGGAATAGTGTAGACAGCAGAAATGTATTCAGCCAGTAGCTGAATACATTTCTGCAAACTACAAAGCGGAGGCATGGCAGCTTGCACAAATGCATGTATTAGAAGGGTTAGGCATGTCAAAGGCCAAATATATGGCCATAGGCATGAAAAATAATTTTAAAATTATAAAAATTTACTTTTTTTTTTGTTTCCCGATGTCGGACGTTTAAGTGCAGGGCAGTGGTGCTTAAACGGGATCAGCCCAAAATAATTAAAAAAGCTGTAAATAAGCTTTTAAACCAAAATCATAATTTTGCCATAATAGTCAATGGCATGCATAACACAACAAGACCATGGAATAATGGTTCCTAAGGGGGAAAGCTGAGTATTGGATTTGTAACCATGCATTAGCAGTCAATTCTATGCAAATAGGGGCAATGATACTGAATCATAGATCTCCCCTCAGTGTTTGCTTGCACCCAACCGTGTAGGTGCAGTAAGACCATGGTGTAAGCCTAAGAGCTAGATGACTTCATAAGGGGGTGTGTCATGCATGCTGTAAGCTTATTGGAGCCCTGTGGCCTGTGTTTGCCCTTAGCTAAGCACAGCTAAGGTATGGGGTGTGTCTGAAGCTACCTAGCAGTCATTACATTGCCTAAATGGGTGTGTACACTGCGCACCGGGTTTTAAACAAAAAAAAAACAGGAAATAGCAGCTCCATTCACGTCTGAGCACTGGGTGTGCACGGCATGCCTCAGGGCTTAAACAGGATGGCAATGGGAAGGGAAAATACCAGTAGGAAGGTAATCAAGGAGAATTAGCAGTTTACTAGCATAATATCGAATTGTAGGCTGCCGAATTACATATGTTCGAAATGATCTGTTCACCACCGTTTATAGTTGAAATAAAAATAACCGACTGCCATAAGTCCAAATTGCAGGAGATATTCGGCTACACATAATTCGACAATCAGCAAGCAACTAAATTGCTGGTCGCTCATCTGCTGACATCAGTGTCAGCCTTTGAAATACTTGGACTGCAAAATACCATGGTTTCAGAGAAGAGAAAGCAAGACCGAGGCTAACACAGTAGCCGTATTACTCGTAGCTATGCAGTGCATATCAGAGGTAAAGTAACATAATGAAACGTTCAAAGTGGGAATCATATGTTCAAGAAAAAGCTTTCAATTGCCATGCTAATGGGTACCATGGACTATAAATGTTCCTAGCAAGTTAAATTGCAGCTGTCAGTAGCATTATAGTTGTATGTTGATCCATACTTGCACCGATTGCTTTTAATGTCAGTAAATATCACTGGAAAGATGCTATACTCGATGTTCTAAAGTATAATTGATGAATGTAGTTGTTGTATGAGTTATAAATGTACACATGTACTACCATTCTACAAGAATATTACATACTGTTTTATATTTGGATTTCTGTAGTGGTGATGTTTGTCTTTTGGGCTTTTCCCAGTTAGGGGTCACCACAGCAGAACTCTGCTCCACTAATGATTGGCAGTCAATTTTTTTTTTATGGTGCTGAGTTGCCAGCCCGAAGCTTAACCTTCAATGAAGGCACGCCCATTCACACATGTCTTTCAGAGGCCACTCGACCGCAGGGAGGACATGCAGACTCCACACAGAAGACATTCCAGCTGAGAATCGAACAGGAGAACCTCTTAGTGTGAGGCAACAACTCTACCACTGTACCACCGTGGATTAGTATGTGTAGTGGTGATACGGCTTGGAATTGTATTATGCACTGTATGCGTTCTTTTGGCAGGTCACTGACATAGATATTGAGAGTGCTGGTCCAAGAAGAGTACATGATGTATACAATACTGTCAGTTCACAAAAAGGAAGGAGAATGCTGCTGATTGAAGGCTATGTGTATTACTTAGAGAAGAAGGCTGGTGATAGGAAATATTGGTGTTGTTCCCTAAAGCAAAAGGAGAAGTGTAAAAGCAGATGTATTACTGTGGGGAGTAGTGAAGGTGAAATATTGCAGAGAACCACTCACACTTCCATGCACCTGACCCCTGTATTAGGGTTAAAGAAACAATAAAAAGGAGAGCTGAACAAACTACAGAGGATCCTTGCAGGGTTGTTTCAGAAGTACTGGCTAGTACATCAACAGATGTCACCATTGATTTACCAAACACCACTGCATTGAAACAAATTGTTGTTAGAGCAAGAAACAAAGGCAAAGCAGCTGCATTTAAGGATTTTACTGATCTAAGGAATCTAATGTCTGACATGTTACCTATTATAAGTGGTAGTTTTGTCATTACACATGATGGGGACGAGTGGCTGAGTCACTGAATAGTTGTCATAACAACAGTAAATAATCTGAAGATAATGTGTAATGTCGAGTTTACTAGCATAATATCGAATTGTAGGCTGCCGAATTACATATGTTCGAAATGATCTGTTCATCACCGTTTTATCATGGTTGATGGCACTTTTCCTATTAGTACAGTCGATTGTAAGAAAATATACAGTATACATTGCCCTCTCTCAGATGATGAACATAGGAAGATTATTCCTGTGGTATATGCGTTACTGTTTATGAAGAATGAAATTTGCTATGACTACTTCTGGAGAAATGTCATACGTCTGTGTAATGAAAATAGTGTGACTCTAGCACCACAAATGATTTTGAGTGACTTTGAAAAAGGGGCTGTGAATGCCATAACATGACGCTTTCCAAACTCAGCAGCCAAGGGATGCTGGTTTCATTTCTGCCAAATCATATGGCGACAAATACAGAAATTACACTTGACTGCTGAGTTTGGCCAGAGTAGGTCATTCTCAGTCCTTTGTAAGGAAATACCAGCATTAGCCTTTCTAAAGCCGGAAGATGTTTTCCCTACATTTAATAGTACTGAGCTTGAAATGCCTGATATTGCTCTGCCATTATGCACATTTTTCAAAGAGAATTATTTACTAGGTAAACCTAGAAGGTACAGGATGCATGGATGCACATCTGAAATGATCCCACCACTGTTTGAGTTGGTATTTTGGAGTCATTATGATACCTGCACAGAAGGTTTCCCTAGATCACAAAATGCAGTAGAAGGCTGGCATTGTTGTCTCCATAGCCTTCTAGGTAGAAGTACATTATGGATACATTACATGCAATTCAGTTGGAACAGAATAATGAGGACTTGGTTTCACGGTTATTACTATCTGCACCTCCATCACCAAAAAGGAGACATTTGGTAGAAAGGGAAAAATACTTTCAGAAAGCTGTTAGCAAAAAGGGACACCTTCACATGTAAAGAATTTACTGAAATGGTTGCAAAACACTGTTCATTTTAATTCCTGTTTACAAATAGTAACTGGGATACTTGCAGTATACAGATGTCCTACACCGGTGAATTAAACACATTTTAGTAGGGTCCATATGGTATGCCACACACTAAAGATGGATTTCACTAGATATGTTTATTATCACGGTGTGTTTCAACTTAACATTCACCTCAGAGTGTAACAACTACTCTCTAACCTAATGTTACAATACTCATATACTGCTGTATTTATGGTAACCAGAACTGCAAAGCATCGGGAGACTGCAACTGCAGTTAGTCTGCTGAAATATATGTTCAGATGCTGTTTACTGGATGGAGAGGTTATGATGCAGGGAGAGGACGTGGAAACACACTCTGCGGTCTAAAATATCGACTTCGACATTTTATAAATGTCCAGTTAACATTCTGATTGCTCAACATCTTGAAAACTTACATTCCGGTTCGCGAATATGCCCTTTTGGCATTCTAATACTCGGTTAAATGATCGTAAACCGAATTAGCATAGCTGGTGGGTGAAATGTATCAGAATCAGACAATTACACAGGCAACAGCCCAGCCTAGCACACTACTAGAAACTATGCAAACACCTTTCCCTCTGTTTTTTCCCACAAACTCTACAGCAATTTTACCTAACAAAAACAACAAAATGATAGGGGCTGCTTTCGCTCTCATAAATCAACATGTGGAAGAGGCTGAGGGCAGAGAGGATGACAATGCTGATGACAAACCCACAATGAGAAGAAGAAGAGTGTATAGACCCAGGGTAACCTACCAGGGGCTACATGAGCTGGAGATAGTGGAGAGCTATAGGGTGGACAGGGACCTCCCACAGCAAACTGTTGAGCTGTGCCGACCACGCCTCAAACACAAAACCAATAGAGGGGAACTCATCCCAGTTTATACCAAGGTATGTGTAGGCTTAAGAATACTAGCCACAGGTACCTTCCAAAGGCTAACTGGGGATATCATCGGGATCTCACAGGCATCAGCATCCAAGGTACGCCACTCCACCAGTTCCTGGATGCCATGTCATCACATGCTGGTGATCACATATATTTCCACAACACCCATGAGGCGTTGACAAGCAAAATGTGTCTCTTCCACCAAATAGCAGAATACCCTGAGGTAGTGGGTGCTATAGACTGCACACACATACACATCAAAGCACCACCAGGTGAGCAGGGTAGGGTCTACATAAACCACAAGGGCTTACCCTCCATCAACTGCCAGGTCATGTGCAATGCCAGGGCATTATAATGAATGTGTGCTCTGGCAGCCCTGGAAGCTATCACAACTCCCACATCTGGCATATGATGCAGCTGTACCAGAGATTTGCCAATGGGAACATCCCATATGGCCACCTAGTGGGGGATGCTGGTTATGCACTGGAGCCGTGGCTGATGACACCCATAAGAAATGCACACACACCCGAACAAGCACTCCATAATGAAGCACACGCACAGACCATAATCATAATAGAGCATGTGTTTGGGATGCTCAAGTCATGGTTCTAATGCCTGGACATATCTGGTGGAGCCTTGCAGTACTCTCCAGCTACATGTACCCAAATTGTCATTGTATGTGCTATGCTACACAATATGATCCTCCGGAAACAGCTGCAGCAGGAACACCATGGAGCAGGGCCACACAACCCCCCCACCATTGCCAAGGCCAGCATAGGCACAGAGTGACTTGGAGGAGGAACAACCTGAGTCTGCCCCAGTATGCCCAGGCTTTGGCAAAGAGGCAACGCATAGCACATACACTAACACGGTAGGAGCCCAGGGAATTACACCTCTCTCTGACTCGCACATACAGTAAAAAGGATGCCAAATATAACACTACCTGTGCTTAACTATGTATAGGGAGTGTACTATGTGCATCCAACATAGTGAGACCTCCAGCACCATCCTCAATACTGGCACACCCATAAGGTAAGTCACTCTCACTATCAATTGCTGAATCGAGTAGTATGTTCTGCTACTTGCATCTATGGTACAGATGTGAGCATGATAGGGAATCGGGTGGCTGAATGGGATGGCAGCAGATAGTAGACACCTATATGGGCAGCATGAAATCTATAACAAATATCGGTATCAGTGAGGCTCACATACCCAACAACAGTCTTAGCCAGCAGGACAGGTGTAGACGACCACAAAGTAAGGCTGTGCTAAGGCCTCTGATTGATGGCAATGGAGAACAGCTCCATCCAGACCTACACAGACAGACTACAACAGGACAGGCAGCGGGATATTAGTTCTGAAGGGTAAGACGTCTGAAACTGAAATGTAGGTCAATAAAACCTAAGATCTGTACTACACTGATATGCCTCTATTCTGCATGATAGGTCAGAATACAGAATGAAATGGAAGTCAACAGAGTACCTGAAATACCTGTACGGTCATAGCAAATGTTTACAATTGTCAGGTGTGCTCCCCTCACAATCCTATGTAGAAATGTAGTAACATGTACATGTGGGTATAATAACAGTGGAGCACAGATTACCTGAGCTGGCCAAATTAGCAGGATAGATTGTTGCACATGTACAGTATGCAGGGCTCTGTGTGTTAGGTTGTTGTGTGTTGTATATTGTGTGAAAGTGGTCAACATGTAGGCATGGAGGGTTGGGTCCCGGTGGCCAATGGCCGGTATTGTTGATTACAGGGCCAAGTTCTCACAACTGCAGTGCCAAACACAATGCCTCCCAGCAAGACCCAATCCAGCAGTAATCCATACTAATTGTTCGGATGTAATATCTGTCACAATCTGAAAGATGGACATGGCATGAATGTGGGCTCAGACATACAAACAGTACACAGGTGGAAGTACCCTAGACAGAGAGTGTATAAAATGTTGCTGTCAAATGGACACATCTTTGGAACTGTACATACAGGTTAGCAGCACATTAGTTGTATGTGTAGCATGGAATACTGATGTAGTCTGGCCAAACACTGGCAGACCACAAAAGGCACAGGTATGAAGTACTGAGAAACCACTGATGTCTCTGCACAAGGCAGCATAAGGGGAATGCTCCACAAATATCTGTAAGTAAGCTGCAAGTCCATAGCACACATGCACTCAACTCACCCTACCATCAGCCACAGGTACCTCACAGGTCGTATCCCTGCTGTTGGCAATGAGTACAATATGACCCCCACTTCTGTATGGGAATAACCACAGAATGCAGCATGCTGAAGAGGTGTCCCATTCAGGTGTGTCCCTAGCTGTAAGCAGCACCCTGCCAGCATCCACACCAATGGATTAATAAGGATAGAAACGATCGCCATTAGCACCTTGCACACCCACCCTGTCACACCAGGAGAATACAGTAGCCTTGGAATATAGGAGTGACAGAATGCAATGGCCTGCTACAGATGGCCTGCATCACTACCGAATGCCCTGCAGTCCTCTGTCAAAGGCCTGTGCCTCACCTGTACTGTCAATGTATGTTATCTCATGGAGTCCCAAATAACAACATAACATAGTCCACAGAATACAAATGCAAGGCCATGTTGACAAATCCCAGTAGCATGTCCACAATGTCCTACTGCATGAACTGTGGACCAACCCCTAAATGCTGCTAGGATGAAGTGATAACTACAGAGATACTTATCAGATATTGCTTGTATAATGTTAGGAAGAGGATAGAATAACAGGGGGGTAGAACCGTGGACACCATGGAGTGTGTGACGTCTGAAACACTGATGTGTGTCCATACTATACCTACCTGCAAACACAGGAATGGGTGGCTACAAACCTGCTTGTAAACCACAATGTGAATGGGGTGATGACCAGATATATGAGCCCTACCTCTAGGTAACCTGTGTGAATCTGTACAACTGAGAGGTATGGCCACAGCAGGATATGGCCATTCTGTCATACCAATAGATGTATAAGCATGGGATACTCAGCCACCACAGCACCAAGGTGCTGGACCATTTACACAGACCCATTAGCAAGTGTCTGCATCTTCCCCTTCACAATGACATGTTTGTGCAAGAATATGTAAGCTGCAGACCACAGTACTGGACACAGCTTCATTCATCTTGTATTCCCCAGGAAATTACTGCATGCAAATATGTATATCTGTTAGTAGTTAATAACATAATACATCATAGTGTAAAAAAGAATATATGTCTGAATATCTCTGCTAACACCAAAACCATGTAGAAGAAGTAGCACAGACACAATTAGTTACAGTATCCCACTATCCTCTGCCCATTGTGACTCCATATTGACAACCTATCTACAGATATCCTGCAGAAACAGGTTGCTAGCTGTAGGTGTAGTACACAAATGCCTGCACTGGAATAGATTCACACATTCAATAGAGAAGGTCATACTGGGCATGCTCCCACACTTAGAGAAACAAAGCCGATGTCTGACAGCAAAATACTGAAGGGTCATACTGGGCATGCTCCTACACTTATAAAGTCCATGTCTGGCAACAACAGTGGAATATACATATCTGTCAGTTGCAGATGTCTGTGCACACACTCCACATTGCACACCAGTCATGCTTTGCACACACATTGGATAGGAATACACACATATATCCAAGGGCAACACACTATAATAGGTCAAACATACACAAATATAGATGTGGGGAAGAGAGAGACAGTGAAAAAGTGCTTCCCATCATAAGGCCTGTCCCAACCAGCACACATCAAATTAGCCAATATCACATGATGTGCAAATGTCTATCACTGTAGACATTTGCTTCTGGTAGCCCTCAGCACTATAGTATCTGTGGTGCTTGTGATAACTGTGTAACATGACATTTCAAGTCATTATTCATCTAGCGGTTGTATACACAGTCCTGTCAAATGTAAAGTTGTGTGTGACTGAATGTTGTGTGTGTGTTTCCAGTGGAATGGTGTATGGCCCAATCACACACACTGCACTCCTCATTGCTCTACTTTAACTAGCCTGCTGATGTCAGTCACCTTGAATTACCCCTTTGGAAAAGGATCATCCCTATAAGCTCTGTGGCATGTGCAATAACTGCATAATGCTATAGTGTGATATACTAGTTAGGTAGGAGTTCTAATTCCAGACATGGCAACTGTGAACGTGTGTGTGTGTGTGTGTGTGTGTGTGTGTGTGTGTGTGTGTGTGTGTGTGTGTGTGTGTGTGTGTGTGTGTGTGTGCGTGTGTGTGTGTGTGCCTGTGTGTGTGTGCATGTGTGTGTGTGTGTGTGTGTGTGTGTGTGTGTGTGTGTGTGTGTGTGTGTGTGTGTGTGTGTGTGTGTGTGTGTGTAAGGATCAATGCTTTTGAGGCCATTCACTGTCACTACACCTTCCATTGCCCTACTTTAGCAAGCCTGTTGAGGTCATTCACCTTGAAATACACTTCTGGAGAAGAGCTAGCCCTGTAAGCTCCATGCCGCATGCTATATCTGCATCATGCTATAGTGTGATGTACTACTTAGATAAGAGTTGTAATCCCAGACATGGCAATTGTGAAATTATGTGTGTGTGTGTGTGTGTGTAGGGATCAATGCTTTTGAGGCCATTCACAGTCACTACACCTCCCATTTCCCTTCTTTAGCAAGCATGCTGACGTCATTCACCTTGAAATACACCTTTGGACAAATGTTAGCTCTATAAGCTCCGTGGCATGTGCTATAACTGCATAATGCTATACTGTGATGTACCAGTTTGGAAGGAGTTATAATCCCAGACATGTCCCTGTGGAACTCTGTGTGTAGGGGTCAATGGTTTTGAGGCCATTCACAGTCGCTACTCCTCCCATTGTCCTACTTTAGCAAGGCTGCTGATGTCATTCACCTTGACATACACCTTTGGAAAAGGGCTAGCCCCATAATCTCTGTGGTGAGTCCTATAACTGTGTAATGCTGTAGGAGATATAATCCCACACATGGCATCTGTGAAACTTTGTGTGTGAAGGGATCAGTGTTTTTGAGGCCATTCACAGTCACTACACCTCCCATTGCCCTACTTTAGCAAGGCTGCTGATGTCATTCACCTTGACATACACCTTTGGAAAAGGACTAACCCTATAAACTCTATGGTGCATGCTATAACTGCGTAATGCTATAGCATGATGCACTAGCTAGGTAGGAGTTCTAATCCCAGACATGAGAACTGTGAAACTCTGTGTGTTTGTGTGTGTAGGGATCAATGCATTTGAGGCCATTCACAGTCACTACACCTCCCATTGCCCTGCTTTAGCAAGACTGCTGATGTCATTCACCTTGACATGCACCTTTGGAGAAGGGATAGCCCTATAAGATCCTTGGTGTGTACTATAACTGCATAATGTAGCATGATGTACTAGTTAGGTAGGAGATCTAATCCCAGACAAGGCAAATGTGTGTGTGTGTGTGTGTGTGTGTGTGTGTGTGTGTGTGTGTGTGTGTGTGTGTGTGTGTGTGTGTGTGTGTGTGTGTGTGTGTGTGTGTGTACATGTGTAGGGATCAATGCATTTGAGGTCATTCACAGTCACTACACCTTCCATTGCCCTACTTTAGCAAGCCTGTGTGTGTGTGTGTGTGTGTGTGTGTGTGTGTGTGTGTGTGTGTGTGTGTGTGTAGGGATCAATGCTTTTGAGGCCATTCACAGTCACTACACCTTCGATTGCCCTACTTTAGCAAGCCTGATGAGGTCATTCACCTTGAAATAGACTTTTGGAGAAGAGCTAGCCCTGTATGCTCCATGGCACATGCTATATCTGCGTAATGCTATAGTGTGATGTACTACTTAGGTAAGAGTTTTAATCCCAGACATGGCAATTGTGAAATTATGTGCGTTTGTGTGTAGGGATCAATTCTTTTGAGGTCATTCACAGTCACTACACCTTCCATTGCCCTACTTTGGCAGGCTGCTGATGTCATTCATCTTGAAATACACCTTTGGATAAGAGCTAAACCTGTAAGCTCTGTGGCACGTGCTATTACTGTGGAATGCTATAGTGTGATGTACTAATTAGATAGGAGTTCTAATCGCAAGCATAGCAACTGTGCAACTCTGTTTATATATGTAAGGATCAATGCTTTTAAGGCCATTCACAGTCACTGTACCTCCCATTGCCCTTGTTTAGCAAGCATGCTGATGTCATTCACCTTGAAATATACCTTTGGAGAAAGGTTAGCCCTATAAGTTCCGTGGCGTGTGCTATAACTGCATAATGCTATACTGTAATGTACTAGTTTGGTAGGAGTTATAATCCCAGACATGTCCCTGTGGAACTCTGTGTGTAGGGATCAATGGTTTTGAGGCCATTCACATTCACTACACCTCCAATTGCCCTACTTTAGCAAGGCGGCTGATGTCATTCACCTTGACATACACCTTTGGAGAAGGGCTAGCTCCATAATCTCTGTGGTGTGTGCTATAACAGTGTAATGCTGTGGTGCAATGTACTTGTTAGGTAGGAGATCTAATACCACACATGGCAACTCTGAAACTTTGTGTGTGTAGGGATCAGTGTTTTGAGGCCATTCCCAGTCACTACACTTCCCATCGCCCTACGTTAGCAAGGCTGCTGATGTCATTCACCTTGACATACACCTTTGGAAAAGGACTAACCCTATATGCTCTGTGGCACATGCTATAACTGTGTAATGCTATAGCATGATGCACTAGCTAGGTAGGAGTTCTAATCCCAGACATGGGAACTGTGAAACTCTGTGTGTTTGTGTTTGCAGAGATCAATGCTTTTGAGGCCATTCAAGGTCACTTCACCTCCCATTGCCCTACTTTAGCAAGTCTGCGATGCCATTCACCTTGATATGCACCTTTGGAGAAGGGTTAGCCCTATAAGCTCTGTGGCATGTGCTATAACAGCATAATGTTGTAGTATGATGTACTACTTAGGTAGGAAATTTAATCCCAGACAAGGCAACTGTGTGTGTGTGTGTGTGTGTGTGTGTGTGTGTGTGTGTGTGTGTGTGTGTGTGTGCGTGTGTGTGTAAGGATCAATGCTTTTGAGGCCATTCACAGTCACTACACCTTCCATTGCCCAACTTTAGCAAGGCTATACCTTTGGAGAAGGGCTAACCCTATAAGTTCCGTGGTCCATTCCATAAATGTGGAACAATGTAGCAGCAGTGACTACACAGCTATGGGTTTGAAGCCCATCTGTAGCAAGTGTTTGTGTGTGTACCTCAAAGTTTTTGTCCCTATTAACAGCCTGTACACATCTCCAAGCCTGACTTTAGCAGTCCTGCAGATATCACCCACCTTACAAGTATCTGGAGCATTTCTCCACAGGCCTCTGCTGAAAACAGGCTCTGTGGAACCTAGTCGGACTTTCCTGGTCAACAAATGATAAAAAAAAATCTGTTGCGAAGCTTCTACCATGTCAGGTCAGTGGTGCATGTGGTAAATGTGTAACATAATGCTCTGTAAAAGTTTTTAGAAATTTGAACCTAACCCCTGGCAAATGTAAATGTGTGATTAGGGTGAAATTATTTCTGGGATCTCTCAATCAATGCCAGTTTTTACAAGGGATGGGATGTTCCTCACCTTAGAAGTACATTGGGACAACATCCATCCAGTAAGCACTGTGGTGCATGTGGTAAATGCTGTACACTGTGGGAGCAATACATAGCTAGGTAGGGGGTTGAATCTCAGTACTGGCAAGTGTGTGTTTCTGTCATCAGTATCTTGTGTGGAGATTGCAGTGATTGTGTAACAACAGGATTCATTGTGCAGTTGGTTTTGCTAAATTATTATATTGAGGACCTACTATATGTCACAATGTCCACCTTACAAGGACAACAGATGTCAAACAGCAGAGAGGCTGGTGTAGACAATCCATAGCCCTAAATGTGACATTATGGATTGGTGAGCAATATAGGTAACCCTTGTATTACCCAGAGAATACTCTCCACCCATGTGTCATACACATATACACTTGACCAGGCAACAACCACTATATTGGTAGTTCCATGCATATTGCCCACAAATAGTAACCACGGTGTGATTGCAGTGGGCTACATGCCTGTTCATCACAACACTGCCACTGACATCAGAATGTATTGTGATGTGTAACATCTCCTGACTGTGTGTTATCCAGCAAGTAAAAGGACATGGCACCCTGTTCCATCCCTACAATAGGCAAATAATTGCTTACAGTGGTCCTTTGCTATGGTCCCCACTGGACACCTACAACAACTGTAGAGTCTGCAAATGTAACCCACAAAGGGAATACCATGCCTTATACACATGCCCTGTATGGAGAGATGCCACTAAATCCACTGAATATATGTATTGTGCTGTCAGTGTAGGTGGAGGCATGACCTCAGTTCCATAGCCAGTTCTCACAAAATGAGGTCAGGAATGCCACATCAGATGATAACAATATGTACACAAAACATGCCTCAGAGACCCCAGGTACACTTCCATATGTCACAGAACATGCATGTGGGACATATGCGCAACCCAAACACTGTCCATGTTATAGAATATAGAACACATACATGGCAAGCATTGCACAGCACCGGGCACCTACAATAGTAACCCAGATGAGTGGATGGTGAATACAATACTCACCTGTGTGGGCCAATCCTGGGACTACTCCCCTGAGCCACACTGGAGACCATTGTCATGTGGCCTGATGCCAAGGTATACCCTTTTCCTAGCCTTGTACAGCCTTCTGGCACAGCTAACTACTACACACCTGTGAAGGAATAAACCCATGCATGTCAGTACTGGCAAATGTGTGTGTGTGTGTGTGTGTGTGTGTGTGTGTGTGT
>NC_056726.1:913529793-913537293 GCF_019279795.1 Protopterus annectens
TATATATATATATATATATATATATATATATATATATCTCCATATCCTTGTTATGTGTAAACATGACTGCTGCGATAAAAACGCTTTCATTAAAGTGGGTTTGGTTGTTATGGATTCGGACGTTTGCTTATTCAAGCAAACATCCTAGATCCGTATATATGTATGTATATTATATATATATATATATATATATATATATATATATATATATATATATGTGTGTATATATCCATATCCTTGTCATGTGTAAACATGACTGCTGCATATACCTTTCCAGATGTATCACACCATATTTATCTGATATGTGTATATTTAGATACAACAACATACTTTATTCAACACCAATAGCACTAACAAGTACTACACAATTGTAGAAGTCAAAGGAGTTGTTCACTACTATTCTGTATGTGTACTGACAGATATATTGGAAAAAAAAACATCAAGCTTCTTTACAGCTATTATGGCTTAGTGGCTAAGTGCTTTGACTAAAGTATACAAGATCCTGTGTTCAAAACTGGAAAAGGTTGTTTATTTTATTGCTTGGCAGAACAAGGGCTGTTGGATACAGAGCTGTTAAGGCATTTATGAGCAGCTTGATCGCATTCCAGTCAGATAAAATGGCAGGGTAATGACATTTTTAATAAGTGTATTTAATTCCATGTACATAACAAGCGTCTATATGCTGTCATTACAGTAGCAAGGGGTGAGAGTCAACTGTCTGGGATACCCGAGTATATATGGCTTGTACAACAATCTTTTCTGTTTGAATGTGTTACATACATGGGTAGTATTCCAGGTTATTTGCAGTCACACTGGCATGTAGTGTTTCATTACGTTACTACTGTTGACAGTGCTTTCCCAAGTAAGAGTAAATTGCAGATTGTAGTACTGGAACCAACCAACCCTGTATGCAAAGATGGACTCTGAGTCCTCACTGTCATGTTTTTGGTGTGTGAGCTGTGTGTCATTAAGTAGTTCCTACTGGATATTGATCTGACATGTGGATATTATCTGTAGACTACAGTGTCTATAGGACATGTCATTGAGGGCTGTTGTTATGTAGTAATGGCATAGCTATCAGTATCAGATGTTTATCTGTCAACACAGTCATCGTAATTCATAACCAGTTTGCTAGCTGATGTCTGTGTGTCCTCTGTACAGATGTGAAAATGTCAGGTATCCATCTTGGCTGCTTATAGTCAATCTATGCTTGAGTGACACTGACATGTCTGCCCAGCTGTGTTATGAATGCCACAACTAGGAATCCCCACCCTGTACACACCACATGCCATGGATACCTCAACTACACTACCACAGTCAACAGAACATGCTTGGTTACAGGTCTCCAGGAGAGACACTGACCATGTTATGCAATACATGTTGCATGCATGTCAGTTGGAGCACCTCACTGGCCCTCTGCAAGAGGCAACCAGATGATCGGATGTTGCATTTAACTCTCAACCTGAGGATCACTCCGTGGCATCTGTTGATAGATAGCCTACTGGCAAATCGCATGTGGCATGATACCACTGTACACACATCCCCTAATCTTCCCTTCCATGGACAATATCCTGGTACACACCTATGAACACCTGCACCTATAGACCCCAGTACTGACACATGTGTCAGTGTGCATTACTCTGAGTAACAGTGTCTGTGTGTTTGTAGACCTGTAGTTGATAATACCCTGAGGCCCTTCACACCCACCGCACCCCCCATTGCCATAGTTACATATGGCTGCTGCTGTAATGGACATTACATGTACTTTGTTACACTCTTCACCATATGGGCTACCTGGAGCTTGCAGTACCAATACAACACTGTTGTACAAATGGGTAGATAGGCATGGGTTACCCTCTGAGTTCTGGCAAGTGTGTGTATGTGTGCAAGTGTGTATATTTGTAGGATACAGCATTCTAGGCCACATTCTCCAAATACAATACACCTTGCCACACAGTATAAGGGACAGTGATGTTGCAGACCATAGGAGAGCCATGACAATGCATCACCCCACTATCCCTGTGGCATGTGCAATAGATGCATATCCCTGTAGTAGCACTCTTGGGATAGACAAGTGGTTGTATTGCAGTCTTGGTCAATGTGTGATGGTAGGTATGTCAGAGTATTATCATGGGTTTCAGTGAGTACAATATCCAATGTGGGGCATGGGTGCTGGGTATACTGTCTTTACAGCATGGTACCCCCAGTACATGTCCCAAGGTTCACTGTATGGGGATCACTGTCACCATCAACCATACAGATAACTGATTTCACTGTTCAGCCCAGTGATGCATGTGCTGTGTGCAACTTATCTGTAACAGAATGGACACACTGACAAGGTAGTTAGCACTGATAAACCCAGGTCTCTCAGATGTGTCTATAACTGTTATGTGGTTGTCAGTATGTATATGACAGCATGTCGCACTGTGTATTGTTCATATACAACCAGTACATCCCCCCATTACCATACTGTACAGGGCCTGGTGATGTTCTTCACTTAACATGTAACCTGGAACACACCCTCATCCTAAAAGTTGTGTGGTGTGTGCAGTTAAGGCCATGCACATCAGTAGCACTATGTACCTAGGTAGGGGTTCTATTCCCAGAGTTGCCAAGTAAGAGTGTGTGTGTATATGAAGGGATCTACTTCACTTTGCAGAATATACATGTCCCATGAGGTCATCTGTCTGAGAACTGCCTGGCAAATGTTAACATTTCACAGGTATCATCCTGTGGAAATTAATTTCATCACAACTAGTAGATGTGTAAATGCCCTCTTCCCTACTGTATAGCTGTACAGTGATACTGGGGTTGGTATGTATAGCTGGGTGTGGATTTTGTGGACACAGCCACCATCGCTGCGATTATTGGTGAGTGTACCCCCCCCCAGTTTAGTTGGCTGTAATACTGTAAAGTTCATGTTAACAGGTTAAGTAGCTGTCAATCACACAATTTGTGGTTCTACACCACCCCACACCCTCCAAAGGGTAGGGCTGTGCCACCCACACCAGCACACCTATGTTTGCCAAGTCGAAGGTTGCACTACATTGGGGAAGGGGACATATACTATGCCAGTAGCATCATCAATGACATTAAACTAGCAGACTGATTAGTTCCCAATTTGTTGTTGTGTCTATTCTGTCATGGTGGAATTACATAGGCTAAAATCGGTTCCTTGCAAAAGTACATACATCCATGTGTACAGTATTCTCTGTGTAGTGCATCAACACCAAAGCCTCTGTGTGAGTGTGTTATACACAAACATGTGGTGTGTACCACCCAGTACACTTATTATTGTCCACTGTAGAAGGGCTGCTGACATCAGCCACCATGCACTCACCTTTATACAACCCCAGACATATCAGGGATGTGGCACATGCAGTAACTGTTATACAGACCTGTGACATATGCTCAGCTGTACCCAGTAAATGACATAGTCAAGGTGTCACTACAGTGCCACACCCCTTGTAGGAAACAACAGCAGACCAACATCCTGCTGACACATGGACACCTGCAACACAAACGGAATACATTATGGAAACCACAATCACTCTGTATTAATAACAGCTATAATGCATCATGGCTGGACAGCTACACATCCTAACATGTAAGCATTAAACATCATTGCTGAAAACATGTTACACAGCATTACATTGGTACACCATAGTACAGTCACCCTGTGCATCAGAACCATATTAGCCTGTCCCTGCATCAATGTTACGGATGACAGATATGTGGCACAGGTATCATTATATGCACAGGGTGTGTTATTGGTTTGCCAGAGACCTAGGCTGAGCCATTCATTTGACATCATGTGTGTGTGTGTTAGGGGGTTTCATTATTAATTGGGCTGTTGTGATGTTGTGTGTCTACGTATGGGGTTGCCCTAGCTGTGTTGGTGATGTGTGTGTGTGTGTGTGTGTGTGTGTGTGTGTGTGTGTGTGTGTGTGTGTGTGTGTGTGTGTGTGTGTGTGTGTGTATGCATGCACACAGTTCTTCCATGTGGCTGCCCTATACAGGGGTTTGTTGGACAGCTGCAGACCATACCTGGCAGGGTGTGCAGTTCACCATCTCCGGCCACAGACATGAGAACTGTGCCTGCCAGGGTTTCCACAGGCACCACCAGGTGGAAGCTACGATATGGTACTCACCCCTGATGATGACATATGTCCACTGGATCCAGGTCCCTCTTGGGACTGGCCAGGGCCATGTGCACATAGCCTGCTGCGTTGTGTTGTGAGCAGTATCCCCCCTGCAGTGCTGGGGCTGGTACTGCTACTACAGGAGCGGCTCTGACTTCTTGCACGTCCACGTTGACCTCCAGCTGTTGGTGTTGCTAACCTATGTCTATGTGGCCATTGCACTACTCCACCAAATGCTCAAGCACAGATATTCCATGGTGGAGGATTCCCACCATCTCACCCAACCATCTAGCCATGACCTTTGCAAAATAATGGTGGACACCTGCAAGATCATGGATGTTGTTGCTGCGGAATGAGTAGCCCTCTACAGCCTCAGAACCTGTCTGGTATACCATTCCATACATGCCTGTGCCTCCATGATGGTCTGAAACATGCATCTGGTGATACCAGATGTGGCACTTGTGCCAGGGGCATGATGACCAGCAGCCCTCCTACAATCACCCCTGTACATCTGCCTGTGTGGTACCCCACTGGGCATCTGCCTATGGCTGCTGTGTCCAGACACAAGTGCCAAAGACACCACACTGTCCTGTCCCATGCCGCCATCCACCAGCTGTCCCTAATCTATGGCCACTGGTGGTGGGGTATGTATAGGCAATGTGACTGTGTGTGGTGATGGGGTGAATAACAGTGGGATGTCAAATTATGGTGCAGCTTCAGCCCCTGACAACTCTGCCTGTGCCTCAATACACCTATAAATATTGTCAGTGTCTGTATGGATACTAACATCCTTTTGCCTGCAGGAGGGACCCTGACCCACCTCACCACCTGTGAGGGGAAAAGAAGAAATGCACTTTAAGACCTGTACTTCATTGCTTAACTGTACACACACACACACACACACACACACACACACACACACACACACACACACACACACACACACACACACACACACACTTACAGGTGAGGTTTCACAAAGATATTGCACAAAGACCTCTCATTACCCATCTGTCAACCTGCATGACATATGGCACTCAACAGCATGCAGTGCAGCTATAGTCAGTTCCTTTTACCAACATTCTACATCTCTGTGATGCATGGGTTGTGCTAGTAGGTGATGCCCCTTCCCCTGGAACACACTGCACCCAAGTACACAGTATTGCTGTGTACCTGTTCAGCACCCTGGCTTGCACTGTGCACCATATCTCACAGGTATACACGCCATTGCTGAATGTGTATATGTGTGTCAGTTATGTTTGCTCTGCTTTTCACAGCCCTTATGTGTTTGTCCGACACATAACTGGGATGATATGGGAACAGATGTCATTAGTGAATGCCTGATGTCTGATTTGCAGATCTCATCATCAGCGGTGTATATACATGGCCAAAAAAAGACAATTACACTGACAACTTTCAAACCTTACTGTGGCTATGAGGAGTGTACACACCGATACTGACATGGCACCCTCTTCCCTAATATGCCATGGGACCACAATACTTCATATATTAACATTACACAAACCTGATATGTGACATATGACCTGTGCAATCAAATGCAGTATCAAACAAATGTGTTAGTTGTGTGGATGCTGATTGAGATGCATACAATTTTTGGGTGCATGAGTGTGCACACCCTTAACATGATGGTTTGTTGCACCAACTGTTAAGTGTACTACAGCAGTCACTATTCCTGGAAGGGGTATACTAGCATGGGCCATCTGCATTTGCCAGTATTTGGTCACTCTGCCCTACAAATATCCCCCAGCTTTGCAAGATTGCAAGGTCAACTCATGTGCACAGCCCTTGGAGGTCGCACAGTGCAGTCACTATTGCTGTGGAGTCAGGGTTATGGTTGCCACAATTCACGACTTTGTCTGTGTGCAGATACAGCCATTCTTAGTGAGCTTTGGATGTTTGCTTCAGTTCACTGTTGTGTTTCAGGATGACACCCCTCACCCCTTCCCATCCTCAGCGTTTTTGCAGATGCTTGACAACTATGGGCTACACATGAGTGTCATTTTGCAGTGTCCCAAATTCAGAACACCATGTGTACCGGCCTCTTCCCTGCTAATGAATGGCAAACATACAGGTGTACACTGGCACCAGCAAGGTACAGATGGGGATGGAGGGCTTGAGGTGGGGTGAGGTGTTGCTTGTGCAGAACATGTATCTTAATTGATACTGTCTGTAGGTTTCCAACTTGGTCTTGGTATACCATTACACATTGCAACACATGCCTTTGGGGGACTTTTGATGTTATGCATATGCTAGCTGTAGAGAGCACTAGCTGATGTTTCCTGTAGAACAACTGGCCCATCTGATTACCCTAACCCATGGGCTACACTTATGCAGAGTCCAGGCAGTTGTTGACACAGGTAGTGCACAGCCAGTACTTGCTAGACATTCTTGCAACTCCCTTAGTGTTGCGGCATGTTACTAGGCAGCCTGCATGATCAGTTTGCAACATGTGTCGTCATCTGTCCTGGATGGCCATCTGTTTATTTTCTGCATTAATGTTGCCCCAGTTATCCTCGCCACATACATGACTGTCTGCGCTGTCTGCCATGGTATATGCAATGGTGAGGTAAGGCTGCACGTCCCACTCCTGCGTGCTACCTGTTGGGTATGGGATCCGTTCCATGGCTTGTAAGATGTGTGCAAGCCACGGCTGCCTCTGTTGCAGGTGAGTGGGCAGATCTGAAGGGCAAACAACTTGGAGAGCAGACCATTTCTTGGTGTGACATTGAGGACCTGTACTTGCTGGAAGGTTCATATTCCTAAAGAGTGAATGCTGTCAGTACCTCAAAAGCTACTGCCACAATATTTTATTTGGAGTGTATGCACACATATGCTGCCAGTGTTTGTTAAGGTATGTGTTCCCCATCTTTGCAGTCCTAGAATAGGATTCCATATTACACATTCATTGCTCATGTTAGGACTACATTACAGGTTGTAAAGGTTGTGAAATACAGCATTGTGATATGCTGTTGTGTAGATCTGTAACAGTTGCCATTGTAATAGTGATATATACACTGTTGTAGCACTGTATAAGGGTGATGTTTCAGACATGTTCCTACTGTAGGCCATTTGTTCCATCATTATGTTCATCTCTGTGCACACATCTTGCAATGGCAGGTTGTTAGTTATATTGCAGGACTCTTACATACCCTTCAAATATGCCACCATGTTGACTGCTGTGATGCAGTGCAGTTAACAGCAACAATAACTGAACATGTACAGCATGCATTATGGGTAGGTGTGTTAAATGTGTGCATGGCAAATACCATGGCCATAGCATGGCTGGTGTATTGGCAAACCTGAACAAACAACACAATACTCACCAGCTTCAGCCTGC
>NC_056726.1:913542293-913544793 GCF_019279795.1 Protopterus annectens
TTTAAGTATCACTAAATCTTTATTTTCCATCAATCCTTTCAAAGCTGCCCTTTCTTTTGATGTCAAATTATACCCATGGTGTCTGAAGATGCTATTTTGATTTTTATGAAGTTCACCAAGTATACTTTCTTCAAATAATCTCACCCTAGGATGATAAGGGAGTATGAAGTTACTTTTTTTAAATCTAAAATCAGCGGTAGAAGAAATGTCACTTCTAGTATGAAAAAAATATGTTAAATTCAAACTTCTACAAAAATTTTTAATATCCATACACGTATCATGTTGGGACAAAAAGAAAGAAGGTACATAATTAAAGCCTTTATTCAACACGACTTTCTCATCAGCATTTAGCTGATACTTAGTTAAATTTACTATGAGTCCTTCATCATCTATTTCTCTTCCATCAGTCTCTCAAATTTCTCCCTCATCTCTTTCAAGTATTCTCTTCCGATGTTTCTTTCCACCCCTTCTAAAGGGCCTTCTTTCGATCTCAACTTTTTATGTATAGGAGAAGGTATCTCAAGTGCCTCAAGGTCTGTGTCCGTGCTAACTGCATTGGAGGACATTTCCGATGTACTAGATTCAGAATTATTTCCATACAGTGTGGGTTTCAAAATTGACTTGCTTCTTTTACGCTTAATGCGTTTAGGTTTAACATTCTCACTAAAATGCACTGCCCTTTTAGACTGTTTCCAGGTGTAGGTATTATCATTCTTGGTGTCACCTACATCTCTATTAAACTTATTTAACTTCTTAGTTTTAACCTCAGTGTCAAAAGTATTCATTTCCCCCACATATTTATTAAATAAACCATTAAAGCCATCCATTTCACCATACTTTTGCATTAATTCTAAACAGTCATCCACTCGTTGTTTAACCTTAGTTAAACTATCTTCATAAAATGAGATTAACAGTTCAATAAACAGTTTGGATGCCGTTGTTTGTATGGTACGCCATTTTGTCAAAAAGTCAGCATTTTCCTTTCCCACACCTGGTTCTACATAAATTCGTACGCCTCGTGGTATTAAATCAGCATTAAGATAAGCCTTAAGTAGCTTAATGTGCCATATTGTTGAACGATACTTTTTTGTGATAAACGCCAGTTCTTTAAAGTCATACTGCATTTGTGACATAGTAGTATTCTCAGCACTATTCATACTCATACCTTTCCATTGTGTGCCATCAAGCCAAGTCACGTCTTCTTTATCCAGACTCAGAGTATCAATATACTTTTTTAATTCACCCCCTTCAGCCATCACACTAAAAAGTTTTTATAATCCACTCGTTCTTCAAAAGAAGTAATAGTTCCAACCCACCAATGCAGGTAACATGAATAACAGCACCAAGCCCAAGGATCAACAATCGCCAAAGCAACCACTTGTGCGCGGTAAACGTAAATATGCGTGCACGGAAAGTATTTAAATCACCAACATAAAATCCAGCACTGCCCAAATATAGTAAATACACACTGAAGGAGTGAAAATTCTTTATTCCATGGCTCGCAGACAATAGAAAATCAAAAACCAAACTGGTTTCGCCCTTTAGGCATCATCAGTGGATTAAGAAAACAAACACCAGCCACCATTTATACGTCTCCCTTAAAGAGACATATCACATGTTGTCATATTAACCTTATATAACCACAACAATATACATTTTCTTAAAATATATATATATATATATATATATATATATATATATATATATATATATATACACACATACAATATAGATATCATATATAAATACACTTACGTATATATACATTCATACACACATACATATATATATATATATATATATATATATATATATATATATATTTATATATATATATATATATATACATACACACACAAATATATGCATATACACACACACACACACACATGCATACAAATGCATACACACATACATATAGAACTGGCAATATGAACTATAATTCACTATAAGTTCTCATTCAACCCAGGCCTATACAGAGCCACTAAAGTCAAAATCCACATCCTTTCCTTTTTGTCCAATATTAGATGTTAGAGAATACTACTATGTCACAAATGCAGTATGACTTTAAAGAACTGGCGTTTATCACAAATAAGTATCGTTCAACAATATGGCACATTAATCTACTTAAGGCTTATCTTAATGCTGATTTAATACCATGAGGCTTACGAATTTATGTAGAACTGGGTGTGGGAAAGGAAAATGCTGACTTTTTGACAAAATGGCGTACCATACAAACACGGCATCCAAACTGTTTATTGAACTGTTAATCTCATTTTATGAAGATAGTTTAACTAAGGTTAAACAACGAGTGGATGACTGTTTAGAATTAATGCAAAAGTATGGTGAAATGGATGGCTTTAATGGTTTATTTAATAAATATGTGGAGGAAATGAATACTTTTGACACTGAGGTTAAAACTAAGAAGTTAAAAAAGTTTAATAGAGATGTAGGTGACGCCAAGAATGATAATACCTACACCTGGAAACAGTCTAAAAGG
>NC_056726.1:913549793-913732293 GCF_019279795.1 Protopterus annectens
CCACTACAGAGATTAAGCTGCTTTGAATAGGTTGCAGCATGGATTTTGTAGGTGATGCTCATGACCAGGTGATGGCCTCTGCACCATTCAGTGTTCACCACTTGCTAACTGCATGCAGCCAGCTGTGTAGTACTTCCAATTACCACTGTCATGGCAACCCACTACTACAAATTGCTACATCATGTGGGCGTTGTCCCTTTACCTTTCCTGTATGGAAGTCATCCTTCCTGTGTGTGGGCAGCAGTGTTAAAGACAGCAGGTTGCAATACCTCTTACAACAGGACTTACAGACACAGGCCAGCTACATATTTGTATAAGGTTCCAGACCTACGGACAGTGTGACCATTGTTGTTATATGCATCGTATACTGTTATTTTTACAGGGTTTGTGTGCACATGATAGTTTAGCATGGAATGCAATCTGTCTGCATAGCTCTCAACTGTGGGCCTATCCACACGATGGCCAGAGGACTGGCTGTTATGGTTTGTCTGTTCACCACACAGGTCTTGTCTCTGATATATCAGTGGCATTCTGTCTGTTGAGTGCTATCAGTACATGGCTACATCCATTTGTGTTTATGACTTCATATTCCTGAGTAAGGGTACGTTGCAACCAGTCCTCTAACACCAGCAACTTTCACAGTATATAACAGCAAAATTGCAAATATGGCCCTGTGTTCCAGCCTCTGTTCTCCACCTATATATACCAGGCTTTGTCCATATGTCATGCAGTAGGAGGTTAAGTAGTGGCCTATCATTATGTAGTGCTGGCATTCCTGCTATCATTCCAGTGATGTTGTGGACCCCCACACATATTGTGGGGTAGGGTCCACAAATATGTGAGCTACAGCTGGACAAAATGTGTGACCCTGTACAGTCCAGATGTCAGTGTATGTAGCACTGTTATATGCCCTTGTAAGTCATTCTATGAGGGAGGGGTATGCACCATTTATAACCTAGGCTGTTACAACACGTGAATGATATCAGTAGTAAGACACATTAAGGTATATGGCTGTATATTTTCATACATTTCAACATGGGAACAGTGGTGGGCTAGTGCTTACTGTCTTACAGACAGTTCTGTTTGTCAGTGTGATAGTGATGTTTTAAGTTAAGCATTGTTATGTAACAGATACATTTTCATTGTGACAACTTAATTCTTTTCCCCCTAGGGGTTGAGTACAGAGTATAATTGGAGACTGCTGAACTACATCTGCAATTAATTAGTGTTGATTGATTATTATCTTCCAGGCCAGTGTTTCTTTACTGTTGTACTACTTGAAGGCCTTGGCCTGGACAGCAACATATATTATGCTTTCAGATTACTGTATCAAACTGTTGCATTACTCAGTTATTATGTATTTCAAACACCTAACTGCTATATGAAATGGCATATACAACTGAAATAGTACACAAATAAACATTTCTATGTATGCAAACCTGTGTGTGGTGTCATATCCTTTGACTTATCTGTGGGTATGTTTCATACAATAATTGTCTTTTGTATGAGAGATTCAAACACTGGCCATTTTAAAAGGTGGCAACTGTAGGAATACTGGCTGTTCAATATGCTGTGCACCCTCTACATATGTATCTTTTTATACATACCTATATATATATATATATATATATATATATATATATATATATATATATATATATATATATATACATAGTAATATATGTATATGTGTATGTATTTGTATGTATATATATATATATATATATATATATATATATATATATATATGTGTGCAATAGAAACTTCTAGAAACTAATAAAAAAATTAAAAATTGACCAAACAAAACCACAGTGGTTGCTTAAGCTTTCGTTCTTGTTTAATGTATCGGAACTTCTTCAGAATGAGTCAAATTACAAGGGACCAGATTAAAATACTGTAGAATAGAATCATAAATATTACATAGCTTGAAATAGCCAATCAATAACAGTAAACTAATTAGTGATGCAAACATCATCAGTACAGTGAATTGAGTATGAAACTTTATGAAAACATGACACTGTCATTATACTCCAGTCTAACTGCATTCCTTTCTACCATAGACTAAACAATATGCAAGGGCAAAGCTGTAAACAAAACTACATTTTAAAAGACAGTGAGTATAACCAATAAATGCACTATAGTTTTAACTATAAAAAAAGTGAACCCAACACAAAAAACAGAGACTGTCTCTATAATACATAAGTTACAGTATAAACTTTACCTATACCATTTTAAGGCACATTTAAGATTAAATGATTCATTGAGACCAGGAAAAAAAATCAGCATTTAATCTCAATTGCCACTTTAGTTCTTGAACCTGGAGTTTACAATCAGCATCCCCAAAAAAATCCTTAATCTGTTCCAAAATGAAAAACTTAAAACTGAGAAAAATTCATACAAGAATACCAGTGTTTACCAAGAGCATTGGAAAGATCCTTATTTCTGTTGGCAAAACTATGCTCTTTGATTCTGTTGCTGAGCTTTCGAACTGTCTTCCCAACATAAAAACAGAAGTAAGTTGTCCACACTGCACAGTAAACCACCATGTTGGAATTTCAGTCAAAATAACTTGGAAAAAGCACCTTAACATTGCAATGGGAAAATGTATAGCATTTATCAGTAAAAATGTATTTGCAACATGCGCATTTTCCACTTTTGTGCATACCAGCTAGTCTAGTATCTATGGAAGGTGGTGACAACAGAAAAGGAAGATCTTTATTTTCAAAATAAGACTTAAGTGTCCTGGTCCTTTTGAAAGAAAAGGACGGTTCATTTCCTAAAGAAAATCTAATATTAGGGTCACTTACTAAAATCTTCCAAATGTCATTCAGAATACCCCTAAGGGCTTTCATATCCCCACAAATGGGTAAAGAAAATCTTAAAGAATGAGGAGCATGCGTAGTTTGTGTAGACTGATCAGGGAAACTGTTAACTCGGGTAAAATCATATTTTAAAATAGGTCTAAACTTGACATGTCTATCCAATCTAATGTCATTCCTCACTGAATTAATGAGAGAAGAAGGGTAATTATTTTGTATTATACCATGACCCCCCCCAAAACGTGCACGCTGATTGGCCAGCGTGCACATTGTAAATCGAGTTATACTAATGGAAAAAGGTCCAGTCGCCGGACTTTTCCATTAGTATAACTCTACTTTTAAAACACTGTCTCGCTATGTTAAATGGGTTTAACATAGCGAGACAGCTTAAAATAAGCAACGGAGATCTCCGCTGCTTATTTTAGCTCTCGCTATGCTAAACCCATTTAACACAGCGAGACAGGTTTTAAAAAAAAAGCAACGGAGAAAGCAAGATCTCCGTTGCTTTTTTTACTGTTTCGCTATGTTAAATGGGTTTAACATAGCGAGACAGTAAAAAAAAAAAAAAGCAACGGAGATCTTGCTTTCTCCGTTGCTTTTGCCCACAGCTCTGATGTACTGTGCAGGCGCGCAGTACATCAGAACTGCCGCGGATGCCAGACATCTGCGGAAGGGCAGTAAACAGGCATTATACTATGCCATTATTTAAGAAAAGTAATAGTTTCTTTTCTTAAATAATGTCATGGTATAATAGCAATAACCCACTTCTGGGTGTGGGTAATGCTGTATTTACCCACGGTTGGCTTTGTTTGGTCCCTCGGGCTTTGCCCTCGGGACCAAACCACGCCAACCGTGAGTAAATCCAGCATTACCCACACCCAGGTGTGGGTTATTGCTATAAGAACAAATCAGACAGAAAATCAAATTCCAACTCAAAATCAACATCCTCACTCATTAACCTGGAGATTCTAATAAATTGCCCTTTAAGTACCTTCTTCTTCATGAAATAGGGGTGAGAACTGTGGAAGTCGAGATAATTATCTCTAAAAGTGTCTTTCCTGTGCACAGTAGACTTAAAACAATTATTATGTGCATCCAAACTAATGCTAGTGTCCAAAAAAGAAACTGTTACCTTTGTCTGCAATGACAAACCTTAAAAAGCCAATGCTTTCTGAAAGGGACTCAACAAAGGCTTCCAACTAAGTAACACCACCCTCCCGAACAAAAAAAATATCATCTATGTACCTCTTATAAAACTTTAAAGAATGAAAATCTGGCAAATGCACAAGTGTATCTACTTCCCACTCACTAAGTACTAGATTGGCAAAAGCCGGGGCCATCTTCGAACCCATCGCAACACTCCTGCCCTGTCTATTCTTCTTTTAGGAAACTTAACATACTTAAACAAAAAATGTTTGACATAATTTAATCCATCATGGTGTGCAATGCTCGTATAAAGAGCCACTATATCTAGTATGACTAAAATGCACTTAGAAAAATCTATGTCAGTTTGAAATAACATGTTTAAAAAGTCCCAGGAATCCCTTATGTAGTGAGGAGTGGCCTGAACTAAGGGATTCAAAACAAAATCAATATAATGTGATATGTTTTCAGTTTTTGAACGCTTATTAGATACAATTAACCTGAAAGGTGGAGCATTCTCATTCTTGTGAACCTTAGGGATGCCAAATAGTTTGGCCAAACACGGGTTGGGGAAGACATAAACTGAAATTCCTCTTCAGTAATACAATAGTCAGTAAGTAAGGATTTCAACTTTTTGTCTATCCGATCAAAATTAAAGTATACATTTTCCAGGGACACTTTTTCATAAAAATCAACATTGGTGAGTTCATCATTAATCTTGTTAACATACTTAAGCTGGTCCATAACAACAATGCCCGTCCCTTTGTCTGCCTTCACATCACGTGTTAAATCCATTGAGGCCTTTCTCTCATTATTAGAAATGTTAAACCATTTTTCAGTGGAGTTAGACTTAACCACATTTCTAAAATCTTCTTCACAGACTTGTAAAAAGGTAGTTAAAGTGTTGTTAAGAGGAGGATTAATCAAGCTCTTTTTCTTAGGCAGAGAAGAGTCAAAACTGTCACTACAAATGGAAGAAATTCCTGAAGATTAAGTGTTACAAGGGTCACAACTATCATGCTTACCATCAAAGTTCAGCTTCAAGTTCAATTTTCTGGTGTACAGAAAAATGGGGAAGTAAAATGTTTAATAAATTTGCCCTTTGAGAATGGATAAATGTAAAACCTTTACATAACACATTTACATGATCTTTGGACAAAATTTTACTAGACAAATTGAAAACAGAAGAATGAACAGAGTTATGTTTGTTATGCAATATACCATCAGGTTGCAAGCAAAAAGATGCAAAATCAGAACCAGTATCACAAGGCATAGAAACAATGTCACCTGAATAAGTCATATGGCTATTACTGTTATCAGGAGCACTGTAATCCACTCCCAGAGCACTAGAAATAGGTCCCAAACAACGAATGCTATCGACTGAGGAACATTCAAAACCAGATTCTAAATTGATACATAAGGAGTCACAACCAGGCTTAAACATAGAACCTGACACTACTTGTGAAAGCTTCTTGTGACCATGTGTCTTGGAGGTAAGTGAAGAAACCTCGACCCTTTGCTTCTCACTTTCCTCTTTCCCTTGTTTGACAAGTCCTGATTCACTATTGCATGGTGGCATCTGATCTGTGATCTAAAAAATACTCAGAGCTGCAATTCCCATTCTCAGAGTGATTATTACTAAAATTCATGTCAAAAGGGGCTGAAACAAAACAAGGAGACAGGAGAGAAGGTTGATTGATAACTGGAATTCTATTGCCATTGCCCTCTAAAGGGGGCAAATCAGTGGATAAAACTGGATTCACATTAGGAGTAGACAAACACTGTGTCTGGATAGGAGGCTGCTGTGTGATAACATACATATGTTGTGCTGCAGATGCAGAGCTACATTCACATGGACCAGTGACAGAAACAGCCCGTCTAAAATTCATTCATCTCTTAGTCATGGCACCTGAACCAGGAAATAAGCTGTCTCCAGAAACCTGCACTGTAGAACTCACGGGAGCATCATCCGAATGAATAACCCGCTGTGCATAAGATATATATGTGTGTGTGTGTGTGTGTGTGTGTGTGTGTGTGTGTGTGTGTGTGTGTGTGTGTGTGTGTGTGTGTGTGTATATGTATCATTGGAATGTTTACTGCTTCCACATTGTACATTACCTATGATAGACAGACTGTTCTGCATGATATGTTATTGATATCATCCTGACATTGTACAGCTGAGACTGATTAGTGTCAACTAGTTGTGGCTAGGTTGTGTAGGGTCCTGGGTATGAGACTTGCAAGTGTTGGTTATTGTGTTGCAAGGCAGATTTATTCAGCTGTGGAGGAGGGGATGATATCAAGAATTACAAGAGGTACTTAATTTGGGCCCCCTCACCCCCATTAATGGTGCCTTTGGTCATATTTTTATTTGTTGTGTTCTTTTATATATCTATACATCTCTCTCTCTCTCTCTCTCTCTCTATATATATATATATATATATATATATATATATATATATATATATATATATATAGATGTATACACACACACACACACACACACACACACACACATATATATATATATATATATATATATATATATATATATATATATATATATATATATTTACACATATATACAGACATCTTCTTCTTCTTTCGGCTTTTCCCGGTTAGGGGTTGCCAGAGCAGATCACCTGTCTGCTCATGATTGGCAGTGGAGTTTTACAGTGTCGAGTTACCAGCCAGGTGCCCAACCTTCCACAGAAGGCAAACACATGCACACACTCACACCTAAGGCCAATTTAGTGTGTCCAATCCACCTACAGCATGTCTTTGGGATGTGGGAGGAAACCGGAACACCCAGAGGAAACCCACACGACCACCGGGAGGACATGCAGGCTCCACATAGAAGTCACCCCAGCCAAGTTTCAAACTGGAGAACCTCTTGCTGTGAGGCAGCAACGCAAACTGCTGCACCACCTTGGCCACTCATACATACATACAGATATCTACATATATAAATACATTTCCCATACTGATGAATGACTGTGCTGGATGATATGTTTGAGAAAACATCACATTTGTTTACATCTGAAATGGCTTAGTGATAAATCACTTTTTTATAGTGTGCAGTGTCCTCAGTTTGAGACTTGCAAGGGCTGATTATATTGCTGCTGGGCAGAACAGGGACTTTTGGAGACAGAGTGATTAAGGCACTTCAAAACAGTTGTAAGTGGGTTTGCGTGAGTTTGCATGGAGGTAAGAAATGCTTACGTGAGCTTAGCTTCACTTACCCCCACTTATGGCCACTTAAACCCGTGCTAATTTCAAATAAAGAAAAAAAAAACTGGGAGATAGGAAAGTGGTGAAATTGGGGCAAGCAGGTGACAAACAAGAGGAGAAAGAAGTAGGAATGTGCAGGACGGGTGTAGGAAAGGACCATAGCTCTGCGTCTCTTTGAAGCTATCTGTGACAGTGTGACACTTGAGGGGCTTGTCTGGGCCAGACTGCAGAGTGTAGATGTCTAGATTGTATCTATTTGTAGGACTGGGGCTGATCAACACAGCAAATGTACACCTTTCATAGTTATACACATCATACTAGTATTTCTATTCAGATGTCTTTACCTGTGTGCCCTGTATGGAAAATGTATGTGCTGCAGTACATAATTTTTTCTATTCAGATTGCAGTTTAAAACCGTAGAACCAGACTGAGATGTTAGTGGCGATCCCTAGATTCGAACCTTGCTGTGTGTGCTAAATTAAACTGCAGGCCTAGTCCGTATCAGACTGAGCTACTGGGGAGGTGTGTGTTGCTTGTGATATATCTATCTAGTACATATTTTTGTGCACAAAACTTTTATTATGACGTTGCATTATCTGTTTCTATTTTCAGTACAAATTATCCATACACAACAGACATTGGTGTTACTGTTTGTGAAACGTGCACATTAGCTGGATTGCACATTTGACAGTTTTACAACTACATACAGCAATTTAGATTCCTGAGTGCACAGTGTAGGGTTTAGGTCTGCACCTGTTAGCCTTATACATTTTTCAGTACATTCACAGCTACATACGGCTGAAATTGAAAGGTTAACACAGGACAATGCTGGCAGACAAACAAGTAAAACACATTCTGATGGGAATATATACTGTTGCTTTTTTCCATTTATTTGACATGCTCATTTCAAAGTATGCAGACAGGCAGTGCTAAATTAGTTCACCTCAGGTAATGCATTCTGCAGGACATACACATTTCTTTTTATCAGGTACAAGTGAGATGACACACCAGTGTTTGGGATCACCTTTATTAGTTTTGATGTACATATCTACATATGACTCAGGACTCCACAATTACTGTTCCTGCATGAGCTGCAGAGGGGAATGCTTTTCATTTCTAACTGTTACAGTAGGCCTGAAGGCACTTTCTTGGCAGGTTCACTCAAGCACACTCATACATATTCCTCTCTTACATATTGTTTGCTACTGATATCTGTATTACACAGCAGCTGGGAATACTCCATTGTAACACTGGCAGCCTGACACAGGCATTTATTCCTGACTTTTACAGCACAATTATATATATAGGCAGTACTATCATTACTATAATTTTGATTTCTTACTGCTAATAATAGGGGGTATTCTGTACTCACCATACTACCGACACAGCCGGGCCAGTTGGTGAGCATGAGGCTGCATATTCTGGGACCGCTCTGCAGCAGCTGTATGGGGAGACATCACACATTAATCACACATACACAGTCACAAGTTGAACTTTTTCCATACTTTGTTTGAGATACATAAGACTGCATACTTACAGACAGGTGGGACATCCTGCTCTCAGGCTTCTTGGATCCATTGGTCCAAGAGTGCACCCCTCCTCCTCTTCAGGTCATTATAGAAGTACTTCACAAAGATAATTATGGGCCTCAAACAAATGTCCTACACTGACTACCTCAAAAAACTCCAGGTTTACTCCGTAGCATATCGCCTACTCCAAGGTCATCTCTGCCTAACATATAAAGCTATGTCAGACCCAGAGCTGTTGGACTGCTAAACCTTGTCATCACAATAAACAGGACATACTGGAGGGATAGATTCTTATCCCAGAGACTTCCCATACTCTGGAACAGGCTACCCATCTATGTCAAGCAAAGTTCTTCATTAGCACTCTTCAAGAAAAATCTTGATGAGTGGATGGGAAATAGGAAATACACCCCGGGGATCACTTCTGTGTCTCTGCTCGACAGTGGCACAGGAAAATAACTTTCTTGGGTGGCATAAGCCAGGGAACCTTGTTGGCTAGGCTTACATAGGCCCTTGGGCCAATAGCCTAGTACCTACCTATGAAACTATGAACCTATGATGTACCTGCTCACCAGTCCTGGGTATGCCAGTGGCACTGGTGAGATCATGTACAAGCTGGTCCCAGGCCTCCACTTTGTACTGCATCCCCTGGTACTGGCCCTGCAGCAGTCTGCTGTCATGGTTTTTAACTAGGAGCCCAACCATGACCCTAGACTCCTGGATGTCACAACATTGCACTTGGAAGCTCACACCTTCTCCAACGCCAGCCATTTTGGTCCTGCTGTGTGCAATCCCAAATAGTTATGGCTGTATTCCTGCCTGTGCAGTTTAAATAGGGCAGTTTTCCCACACTTTTTCTTGATTGGCCAGTTTTAATATGCTGCACTATGCTTAGCTCCATGCAAATCTGCATAACAATGCTTACACCAGCTAAGCAGAGCTGAATGCAGGTAAGCAATGCTTACCTTAGCAAAGCATTGCTTAAATCTATTTTTTTTCAATTAAATTTATAAATTATTTTTTACATTTATATTTTACATATTCCCACCCCTATTGTGCTATACGTGAGCCATATGACTGACATCTATCATTCACATTCCTTAAAAGTTTATTAAATAATTTGCAGAGGGCGGATTCAAACTGAGCATGTTCTACAGGCTATACCATGGTGGTACCACTACACTACAGCAGCTTGATGGCGTTTTCTATCACAGTAGCATTTGTCTATCATTTTCAGGATTTCAACCAGGCTCAGCATATCGGCGCGCCGCACAAACAAGCTGCACAGCGCTTAAACTTCGGATTTATTTCATGAAAAAAAAATTGTTATTAGATTTTTTATTTTTTTATTCCTTTCCTCTTGCCCTACTACTTCCATGAATGTAGGGCAAGAGTGCATTCATTTGGGGGTGTGCACTTGAAGGCTGCTGCCTTCTAGGTGTCTGTGGTATTTATTTTTTTTTCAGTGTCTGCAGACACTGAAATGTTAACTATTTACATTTCAGTGTCTGCGAACACTCATTTACTATATAACTTTAGAGCCAGGCTCTAATTTATATAGTTTGACACTCATCTGTGTTAGAAAGTGCTGTATGGCACTTTCAGAATGAGGAGGGTGTGTATCAGGTGTTGGCACTGCTGACACATGCCCCCTGTGCTCGTTTCTGGTTCCTGTCTGTTTAGTTTAGATAGTAGCACGCCTTCATGCATATGCAAGGCGCGCTGCTATCCTAAATGTTCAGGAACCACTCCGTGCAAGAATAGCCTTATTCTTGCACAGAGCTTTGTGAATCCAGGGGTTAGAGATATATATCTATATATCTATATCTAATAGATGTAGATCTATACACACACACACACACACACACACACACACACACACACACACACACACACACACACACACACACACACACACACACACACATACACACACACACACACACACACGCACACACGCACACACGCACACACACACACACACACACACACACACACACACACACACACACACACACACACACACACACACACTATATGGTCTGTATAGGTCTACTTCACAAGACTGAAAACTCAAAATACCGAATTTCATTTAACTCAGACCATAATAGCTAATTTTCAAAATACCAAAAACTTATTTGCCTGAGTCTCAATATACTGAAAGCTTACAATGCTGAATTTCAAAATACTGAATTTTAAGCCATAGAAGTGATATTTGTTTCCCTTCACCTGTGACTTGCTTGTCAGAAAAAAAACAACATTACTATAACCTACTATATATATATATATATATATATATATATATATATATATATATATATATATATATAAATATATATATATATATACATACTATACACCATATAAGTGCCGACTGTTAGAATAATTCTTGTAGCATAGAAAGTAGTGCTGTAGTGTTTCTAAGTGTGGATATGTCTCTACATTTTTATGGGAAGTATCTAAATATGGTGGATGTTTCGTGTGCTCATGGGAGTAGTGGCAGTTTGTACAGTACTGTAAGGTAAATAAAAGGCATATGCCCTTTTCCCCACTGTAGTGTGATCCTGGAGTTAGTATATATAGTTGGGGGTGTGGGGGGATAGCCCTCCACCTAGTTTGGCTTTATATAGTCCAGTTTCTATTAAAAGGGTAAGTAGTTTTTATGTTTTGGAAAGAGTTAGTCATTGATGTTGCAAGTGTGCATGTCTGCGGCTTAAAATTCAGTATTTTGAAATTCATCATTATAAGCTTTCAGTATAACAAGACTCAGTCAAATGAGTTTTTAGTATTTTGAAAATTAGGTATTGTGGTCTCAGTCAAATGAATTTCAGTATTTTGAGTTTTCAGTCATGTGAAGTCATTCCGATATATATATATTAATACAACATATCTCAGTTTCAGGCTTGCTGTGGTTAAAGTAGCCTAGACCCTGGCTGCCAACTTCATTCAAAATGTGAATATTTTCACAAAATGATATCATAAAAAAAAATTCTGATGGATAAAATGGATGATGTAAAGAAACCCTTCAAATGCAAAACCTTAGGGTGCTTATTTTATCCCAAGATACAGAATGTGGAGATGTGGGGTCTTGGATGGAGCAATAACTACTTTGTCCATTGAAACTACCTTATGCTATCTAGGTACACATATATGGACCATGCTGTACCTTTATCCCCTCCCCCAGCCCAGACCAGACTAGACACTCAGGCACATTATTTTCATATTTCTAGACTAAAGAATGACAGTGTTGTGTATACTCTTGGTTCTCACTGGCTCTAATAAGTGACTAGTACCAGGAAGTAGCGCATAAGTGAAGAGCCATCCATACCATAAACAATCTTTTTATCAATCAGCTTTATCATCTTCTCTGAGATAGCCAACAATCCTTGTAGTATTGTACTAGTACAAGAAAAGATTTCTTTTGATCCTAAAGGGCTTCTGGGCATTCTTGGAACACTTCCTACTCATGTGATGACATTAACATACTTTGCTCTCCCTCAAAAGATATTCTGTATTCAGTGGAACTTCAAAGTCTGGAAGTATAACAAAATGTATCCTGCCTCCAGACACGGTGTAAAATAATTCTGCTGATAAGGCACTGACAACACTTCATGTCATATACATAAGCACAAACAAAGTAGGACTTCGGCAAAGGTGGTGGAATGAGCTTAAAAATCACATATAAATACTTAATGTGAATAGGAAACATCAGCTTCTTGTCACTGAGACAAGTACCAAACCTTCACTTTGTGCCACTAATCAAACACTAGACAATTTCACATAGTCACAGTGCATCTGGTTACCTTTAATTACCTCGTAAAGACTATTTATTTATTTTATTTTACTTTTGTTTACCAGGTTTATCCAACTGCATTTAGTCAAAAAAACCTTTTCAGAGGAGGAACGGGGAGAAAAGCTCCAACATATTACAAATATTTTTAAACAGATATTCAGTAATGTACATGCATAGACATTAAGTATTATACATTAAGAATTACACATTCATTTGCTGATATGATTACATTCATAGGGAATAAAGGCAAACTATTACACCATAAAAGAAACTTATGCATTAGCAGATGTTGAACACTGAGCATTTGAAGAGGTGTATTAGTGGGTTTGTCAAATAGATAATCAATCATGTTATTACTGCTTAACAGTTCAAAGAAATGAAGAGAAAAGGGAAGGAACTATGTAGAAGAGAGAATGTTGATATTGTAGTTAAGAGGAGGTGAAATAAAGGGTCTATGTTAAATGTTCGAACATCCAAAATATTGAACATTACATGATAGAGACCAAATGTTCGACATTTGGATGTTCAAACATCAAATAAAAAAAAAAGAAAAATACACTTTAACAGCGTGAGCAGAGGGGCAAGCCCCCCTGCACACCCAACACCCCCCCCTACTTATATATACCAACTCCGAGACCGCACTTCAGTGCAGAAAAGGGAAATTTTCCCTATCTGCACCATATAGCACTGTTGAAAGTCAATCTTCCAACATTTAAATTTTCGAACGTTTGGTCTCGACCATGTAACGTTCAAAATTTTGAGCCTGAGAAGATTTGTCATAGACCCGAAATAAATCAGGTTCCTTAATAATTATATACATGGGTATCATAAAGGCCATTTTAGAAATAAAAGGGCGGGGGTGAGAGTGTCAGAAAATTATATATATTGCTATACATAATATAACTTTCAATCCATTTCAAAGAACAGCTTTTTCTGTGGATACATTGAAAAGTGATGATGGGTTACACCCAGAGTCTTGCTTGCGAAATGCCTTTCCTCCATTCCTCAAGCAGCAGTCCTCAGAATACATCCAAATAATACTGATAACAAATAGGGGGTATGGGAGTTCTCTCACAGTGTTATTCACTGCATTCAAATTGATTCACTTCTTTCGGCCCTGATATATCAGGTGTATATAGTAGGGAGTTTAATCCTAAGCATGCTAAAACCACATACATCAGCCTGGAAAAGGACAGACTTTGATAATCTAACTTAACAATTGCTATATGAGCTGTTTTGGACCCTTACTACTACAGTTTGATGTGTAACACTGCGCACACAAATGTATAACACAGTATCCCTTAAGTATACCATAAGGCTGCAGTTAATGTTGAATGTCATATGATGTTGTTTTGTTTAGGCTGTTGCTGCCATATTAGTAAAATCAATGTTTGCTTACTTAACCATCTTCTCAGTGCCTGTGTCTTTCTATTTAGATGTTAAGTGCCTATGAACTGAACCAAATCCATTCTTGAGAATGGATTACAGGAAGACTTAGCATTCACTATGGGTTTGACTATTTGTGAGTTTTGACCAGTTTTCATTCTTCTAGTCACCATTGCCTATTTAGGTTTTCAGTATGAAAGGACCTGGATTTAAAAGCTGCAACATCATAGAGACATGACAGCATACCAGTAGTTAGATGGAACAATTTAGTAAACACATCCATTGCTGACAATTAAGGAACTGAAACAGTCACCACTATAATCTGAGGAGCATTAATACAAACAGAGTAATGCTACTGGAAGCTGAGGAATGACACTAAATACAAAATTAAAAAAAAAATTCAAAAACACATCAAAACAATAATGCATACAAAAACAAGCAATATTATTTTCTCTGAAACAGAAATTATTAAATTCATATGACACTGATAGTATGCTTTTATAATGTGAATCTTGGACTTTTGCATTTATCCACTATTTTCTGTTCTTCATTTTGCTAATCATTCCACTAGCATATCTGGCCTTTCAAGATAGATTGGCAGAAAGCTGAAATAAATTGATGCAGAAGTTCAAGCTTCATAAGACTTATTCAAGATTATCTGAAAATATCAATTAGTTCATAGTGCAGCTTTCCACCACCTGTCAGGAAATGATATGTTAAGTATAATGCATATATACTGAGCAACATTCTTCGTCTATCATATCACATAGCACATTACAGTGTAGAGTTTTATATATGAATATATATATATATATATATATATATATATATATATATTTGGTTCTGCTTCAAAACATCTAATTCCCATAACATCGACTCTCAAAACACTGAGACCATAACATCGAGAGCCCAAAACACTGAAAACTCACAACATCAAAAACTCAGAACACTGAAACTTTGCATCATAACATCAAAAACTACAAAGCACATGTAAATAACATCTCATCCATCTATAACAGCATCAAACTAACACACACTTTGTACTATGTTTCTACAGGGGAGCAAGACCCCCTGCCCCCCTGCACCAGACACCCCCCGTAAATTAAATATACCAAATCTGAGATTGCTCTACAGTAGAAAAAAGTTAATTTCCTAACCCCAATGTATCGCAATCATTATACAAAATGTACAGATAGTTGGCCGGATTCAGCAAGCTCTGCATGGAGTGCCTGAATAGTGCAAAAGCCGCTGCATGCAATATGACTGCTGAGAGATCCAGGAACGAGCCCCCGAGATGTGCACGAGCGCACCTACACTATTCCTGCATGGACACCACTGCTATATGCTGATTACCTCATTTGCTGATGAAAACCATGCAAATGAGGTGAATTAGCAATCCAGGAAGCAGGCAGGCATCTGTGCAGGAATAGTGTAACCTGCAGAAATGTATTCAGTTACTATCCTAATATATTTCTGCAAATTACAAAATGGAGGCATGACAGCTCTAAAGAAAGCATATATTCAATGTAGTAAGCATGTCAATGGCCAAAGATATGGCCATTGGCATGAGAGATCGTTGCAACATTTATAAAAAAAAATTTTTTTTTTGGCCGATCTCGGCCATTTAAGCATAGGGCAGCATTCCGCAAATGGGATCGGCCTGAAAATAAGAAAAATAGTTGAAAATAAGCTTTTAAACCCAAATTAGCATTTTGCCATAATAGGGAATGGAATGCATAAGACAATACCAGGGAAAAGTGGTTGCTAAGGGGGAAGGCTGAGTAAGTGTGGTAACTAAGAATTAGCATTCTGTTTTATGCAAATGAGTGGATTGATACTGAATCATAGATTTCCTCTCAATGTTAGCTTGCACCCAACCATGTAGGTGCAGCAACACCATTGTATAAGTCTAAGAGATGGATTACCTCATAAGGGGGAGTGTCATGCATGCTGTAAGCTTATTGGAGCTCTGTGGCCTATGTTTACCCTTAGCTAAGCACAGCTAAGGAAGGGGGTGTGTCTGAGGCTGCCTAGCAGTATTTACATTGCCTAAACGGGTGTGTGTGCCGTGCACCAGGTTTAAAAAAAAAAAAACAGGAAATAGCAGCTCTGTTCATATCTGAGCACTGGGTATGCATAGCAGGCTTCAGGGCTTAAACAGGAAGGTAATGGGAAGGGAAAACATCAGGAGGAAGGCAATCAAGGAGAACTAGCATAGCTGGCAGGTGAAATGTATCATAATCTGCCAATTACACATGGAACAGTCTAGCACACTACTATAAACTATGTAAACACCTTCCAGTCTGGTTTCCCACAAACTGTACACCACCGGTGTACACAGATGGGGAAATTTTACCTGACAAAACTAACAAAATGTTAGGGGCTGCTGTCCTCTCATACATCAATATGTGCAAGAGGTTGAGGGTAGTGAGGATGTGAATGCTGATGACCAACCCACAGTGAGGAGAAGGAGAAGAGTGTACAGACCCAGGATAACCTACCAGGGGCTACATGAGCTCAAGATAGTGGAGTGCTATAGGGTGGACAGGGACATTCTACAGCAAATTGTTGAGCTGTGCCAGCCACACCTCACACACACAACCAACAGAGGTGAACCCATCCCAGTGGATACCAAGGTATGAGTAGGCTTAAGAATGCTAGCCACAGGTGTCTTCCAAAAGGCAACTGGGGATATCATGGGGATCTCACAGGCATCAGCATCCAGGGCACTCCACCAGTTCCTGAATGCCATGTCAGCACATGTCGGTGAGCACATATATTTCCTCAATACCCGTGAGGCATTCACCAGCAATATACATCTCTTCCACCAAAAAGCAGAATGCCCTGAGGTAGTGGGTGCTATAGACTGCACACACATACACATCAAAGCACCACCCGGTGAGCGGGGTAGGGTCTACATAAACCATAAGGGCTTCCCCTCCATCAACTGCCAGGTTGTGGGCAATGCCCAGGGCATTATCTTGAATGTTTGTGCTGGCAACCCTGGAAGCTATCACAAATCCCACATCTGGCATATGACACAGCTGTACCAGTCATTTGCCAGTGGGGACATCCCATATGGCCATCTAGTGGGGGGTGCTGGCTACGCACTGGAGCCTTGGCTGATGACACCCCTCAGAAATGCACTCACACCTCAAAAATAACTCCATAATGAGGCACATGCACAAACCAGAATCATAATAGAGCATGTGTTTGGGATGCTCAAGTCATGGTTCCACTGCCTGGACATATCCAGTGGAGCCTTGCAGTACTCTCCAGCTACATGTACACAAATGTTCATAGTATGTGCCATGCTATACAATATGATCCTGCAGAAATTGCCACAGCAGGAACAGCACGGGGCAAGGCCACACAGCCACCATTGCCAAGGCCATCACAAGCCCAGAAGGACTCGGAGGAGGAACTATCTGAGCCTGCCCATGTAGCCAAAAGGATGCATGCCCCATATGCCCAGACCTTGGCAAAGAGGTAATGCATAGCACATACACTGACATGGTAGGGACCCATGGAATGACACCTCTCTCTGACTCGATCATACAGTAAAAGGGATGCCAAACATGGCACTACATGTGCTTTACCATGTATAGGGAGAATACTATGTGCATCCGACATAGTCAGCCCTCCAGCACCATCCTCAATACTGGCACAGCCACAAGGTAAGTCACTCTTCCTATCAATTACTGAATGTAGCAGTATGTTCTGATAGTTGTATCTATGGTATGGACGTGAGCATGCAAGGGAATCAGGTGGCTGAATGGGATGGCAGCAGATAGTGGACACCTATATGGGCAGCATGAAATCCATAACAAGTACTGGTGTCAACATACTAGGCAGTACTAAACAAGATGACAAATCCCACTGCAGTACATGTGGTGGCCAAAATGTGTGTCCATAGGACACAGACATGCATGTCAGTGAGGCTCAAATACACACCATCAGCCTCAGCCAAAAGGACAGGTGAAGATGACCATAAAAAAAGGCTGGGCTAAGGCCTCCAATTGATGGCAATGGTGAACAGCCCCCCTTCAGACCTACACAGACAGACTACAACAGGTCTGGCAGTTGTATGTTAATTCTGAAAGGTAAGAAGTCTGAAACTGAAATGTAGGTCAATAAAACCTAAGATCTGTACTCTACTGATATGCATCCAGTCTGCATGATAGGTCAGAATACAAAATGAAATGGAAGCCAACAGAGTACATGAAATACCAGTACAGTGATATCAAATGTTTAAAGTCATCAGGTGTGCCCCACCAATCCCATGTAGAAATGCAGTAACATATAAGTGTGAGGTGTAATAACAGTGCAGCACAGATTATCCGAGCTGGCCAAATCTACAGGATAGATTGTTGCATATGTACAATATGCAGGGTTCTGTGTGTTAGGTTGTTGTGTGTTCAATATTGTCTGGAAGCGGTCAGCATGTAGGCATAGAGGGTTATGTCTCAGTGGCCTGTGGGCAGTATTGTGGATGACAGGGCCATGTTCTGACAACTGCAGTGCCAACCACAATGCTTCTTAGCAATACCCATGTCAGCAGTCATCCATACTCACTGTCCAGATGTCAGTATCTGTCACCATCTGAAAGATGAACATGTCATGAATGTGGTCCCATACATACACACAGTACAGAGGTGAAAGTACTCTAGACAGAGAGTGTATAAAATTTTACTTTCAATTGCACGCAGCTTTGGAATTGTACATACTGGTTAGCAGTACATTATTTTTCTGTGTAATATGCAACACTGAAGTAGTCTGGCTATCACTGGCAGACCACAAAAGGCACAGCTATGAAGTAATGAGAGACTGCCTATGTCACCGCACAAGGCAGCATAAGGGGAATGTCCCATGTATATTTGTGAGTCAGCTGCAATTAGCTTCCATATCACACATGCACTCAGCTCACCCCACCATCAGCCACAAGTTTATCACAGGTCATATCCTTGCTGTTGGGAATGAGTACAGTATGACCCCACTTCTGTATGGGAATACCCACAGAATGCAGTATGTTGAAGAGGTTTCCCAAGCAGGTGTGTCCCTACCTGTAAGCAGCACCCTGCCTGCATCCAGACCAATGGATTAATATGGACAGGAACTATTGCCATTAACACTTCACACACTTATCCTGTCACCCCAGGGGAATCCACTGGCTCACAGCCTGGGAATGTAGGAGTGACAGAATGCACTGGCCTGCTACAGATGGCCTGCATCATCCAAATGGCCTACAGTCCTCTGTTAAAGTCCTGTGCCTCACCCTTAGTGCCAATGTATGGAATCTCATGGGGTCCCAACTAACAACATAACACAGTTAACAGAACATAAATGCAAGGCCATGTTGACAAATCCCAGTAGCATACCCACCATGTCCTACTACATGAACTGTGGAACAACCCTTAAATACCACTGGGATGAAGGGCCAACTATAGGGATACTTCTCAGATATTGTTTGCATAATGTTAGGAAGAGAATAGAATAACAGAGGGGGGGGGTTGTAGGAGTGTGTGAAGTTTGAAACTCTGATGTGTGCCCATACTACTCCTGCCTGCAAAAGCAGTAATGGGTGGCTACAAACCTGCTTGTAAACCACAATGTGAAGGGGAACTGACTAGATATATGAGCCCTGCCTCTGGGTTACCTGGGTGAATCTGTACAGATGAAAGGTATGGCCACAGCAAGATATGGACATTCTGTTAATTGATATATGTACAAAAAGGAGATCTTCAGCCACCATAGTACCAAGGTGCTGGACAATTTACACAGACCCATCAGCAAGTGTCTGCAGCTACCCCTCCAGAATGGCATGAGTGTGCAAGAATTTGTAGGCTGTGGACCACAATACCGGATACAGCTTCATTCATTTTGTATTTCCCAGGAAATAACTGTGAGCAAATAAGTATATCTGTCAGTAGTTGATGACATAATGCATCACAGTGTAAAACAGTACATATGTCTGAATATCTCTGCTAACACCAACCATGTACACAAGCAGCACAGACAGCAATAGTTACAGTATCCGACTCTGTCGCCCATTGTGACCCCATATTGTCAACCTATCTACAGATATCCTGCAGAAACAGGTTGCTAGCTGTAGGTGTAGAACACCAAACCCTGGACTGATGTACAACCCTACCTGGAATGGATTCACACACTCAATACAGAAGGTCATACTGGGCATGCTCCTACACTTAGAGAAATGAAGCCCACAGTGGACTATACATATTTCTCATTCGCAGATGTTTGTGCACACACACCAAATTGTACACCATTCATATTTTGCACACACATTGGATAGGAAAACTCACACATATCCAAGGCCAACGCACTATAATATGTCAAACATACACACACAGAGATGTGGGGAAGAGAGCGACAGACAGTGACAGAGAGAATTCCATTATGAAGCCTGTCCCACCCACCATACATCCAATTGGCTGATATCACATGATGTGCTGATGTCAATCACTGTTGACATTCCTTTTTGTAGCCCTCAGCCCTATAGTGTCTGTAGTGCTTTTGATAACTGTGCAACACAATAGTACAAATCAGTATTCATCTAGCATTTGTATACTCATTCCTGTCAAATTTAAGGTTTTGTGTGTGTGTGTGTGTGTGTGTGTGTGTGTGTGTGTGTGTGTTTCCAGAGGAATGATTTATGGCCCATTCAAACATAATGCACTTCCCATTGCCCATGTTAGCACTCCTGCTGATGTCACTCATGTTGAAATAGCCCTCTGGCCAAGTCTCTATCCTATAAGCTACATGGTGCTTGTGATACATGTGCAATACATTAGTGTAGAAAGTTAGTTAGGTAGGAATTCTAATCCCAGACATTGCAGCTGTGAAACTCTGTGTGTGTGTGTGTGTGTGTGTGTGTGTGTGTGTGTGTGTGTGTGTGTGTGTGTGTGTGTGTGTCTGTGTGTGTGTTTGTGTGTGTGTGTGTTTCCAGAGGAATGACTTATGGCCCATTCAAACATAATGCACTTCCCATTGCCCATGTTAGCACTCCTGCTGATGTCACTCACGTTGAAATAGCCCTCTGGCCAAGTCTCTATCCTATAAGCTATGTGGTGCTTGTGATACATGTGCAATACGTTAGTGTAGAAAGCTAGTTAGGTAGAAATTCTAATCCCAGACATTGCAGCTGTGAAACTGTGTGTGTGTGTGTGTGTGTGTGTGTGTGTGTGTGTGTGTGTGTGTGTGTGTGTGCACGCGTGTGTGGAGTTGAATGATTTTGTGGCCATTCACACTCACTACACCTCCCATTGCCCTACTTTAGCATGCCTGCTGATGTCTTTGGCCAAATCCCAACCCTATAAGCTTTGTGGTGCTTGCAATAACTGTATAATGCTATAGTGCTGCATACTAATTAGTTAGGTGTTTTAATCCCACATGTGGCAACTGTGAAACTGTGTTTTTGTGACAGAGTGTGTGTGTCTTTGATGATTCATGATTTAATGGACAGTCACATTTACTACTCTCTCCTTACCCCCCCGTTAGCATTGCTGCTGATGTTACTCACCTTCAAAGATACCTTTGGACAGCTCTCCAACATATAAGCTTTGTGGTGCTTGTGATAACTCTGTAACACTATAGTGTAACATACTACTTAGGTAGGAGTTCTAATCCCAAACGTAGAAACTCTGTGTGTTTGTGTGCAAGCGTGTATGTGTTTCTGATGATACCTGATTTTATGGACATTCACACTTACTACTCTCCCTTTACCCCTCCTTTAGCACTGCTCTGATGCTACGCACCTTCAAAGATATCTTTGGACAGCTCTCCAACATATAAGCTCTGTGCTGCTTGCGATAACTGCATAATACTATAGTGTAGCATACTAGTTAGGTAAGAATTCTGATCCTGGCAACTGTGTAAATGTGAGTGTTTTTATCCTTGTTGAGAACTTATTTTGTGGTCATTGACACTTACAACACTTCCCTTACCCCTCCTTTACCACTGCTGCTGATGTCACTCAGCTTCAAAGATATCTTAACACAACTCTCCAACATATAAGCTCCTTGGCATGTGCCATAAATGTGGAGCAATATAGTAGCAATAACTATATGGGCTTGAATCTCATCCATGGCAAGTGTTTGTGTGTGTACATATGTATGTCCATACCACAAAGATTTTGGTCCTTTTATACCCAGTACACATTTCAGTGCCTGACTTTAGCAGTCCTGCAGATATCATCCACCTTAAAAGTACTTGTTGCCAACATTAGACCATGTAAGATCAGTGGTGCATGTGGTAAATGCACAACCATAATGGTCTGAAAAGATTGTTAAATAGAGGTTTGAACATTACCCCTGGCAAATGTGAATGTGTGTGTAGAGTAAAATTAATTTTGGGATCTCTCACCTACTACATCACCCAATGCCAGTATTTACTAGGGCTGGTGATGTTCCTCACCTTAGAAATACCTTGGGACAGCATCCATCCTATAAGCTCCATGGCACATGCGATAAATGCGGTACACTGTAGTAGCAATACATAGCTAGGTAGGGGTTTGAATTGCTGTACTGGCAAGTGTGTGTGTGTGTGTGTGTGTGTGTGTGTGTGTGTGTGTGTGTGTGTGTGTGTGTGTGTGTGAGTGTGTGTGTGTGTGTGTGTGTGTGTGTGTGTGTGTGTGTGTGTGTGTGTGTGTGTGTGTGTGTGTGTGTGTGTGTGTGTGTGTGTGTGTGTGCGTGTGTGTGTGTGTGTGTGCGTGTGTGTGTGTGTGTGTGTGTGCGTGCGTGTGTGTCTTTCATTAGTATCCTGTGAGGGAGTTGCTGTTATCCTGTAATAACAGGATCCATTGTGGGTGAGTTTTGCTAAATTATTATGTTGAGGACCTAGTATGTGTCACAATGTCAACATTACAAGGCCAACAGATGTCAAACACCAGGGGGGTTGGTGTAGACAATCCACAGCCCTACATGTGATAATATGGTTTAGTGATAGTATAGGCAACCCTTCAATTACTCAGAGAATGCTCTTCACCAATGTATCATACACAAACACACTTGGCTAGGCAACAACCACTATACTGGTAGTTCCCCTGCATATTGCCTCCCAGATAGTAACCATGGTGTGACAGCAGTGAACTACATGCCTGCTGACCACAACAGTGCCACTGACATCAGAAAGTACTTTGATGTGTTACATCTCTTGAGTATGTGTTATCCAGCAAGTAAAAGGACATGGCACCCTGTTCCATCCCCTCAGTAGTCAAATAAATGTGTACAGTGGCCCTTTTGCTGTGTTCCCTACTGGACGCCTGCAATAACTGTAGAGCCTGCAAATGTACCCCACAAAGGGAATAACATGCCTTATACACATGTCCTGTATGGACAGATGCCACTAACTCCACTGAATACCCGTATCATACTGTCAATGTAGGTGCAATCACTAACTCAGTTACATCGCCAGGTCTCACCAAATAAGGTCAGGAATGCTACATCAGAAGATACCAATCTGTCCACACAACATGCCCCAGAGACCTCAAGTACAATTCCACACATCATAGAACATGCATGTGGGACATGTGCACAACTCAGACACTGTCCATGCTATGGAATATAGATCACATACATGGGAAGCACTTCACATCTCTGGCCACCCACAATTGAAACCCAGATGAGTGGATGGTGAATACAATACCCACCCCTGGGGACAACTCCAGGGACTACACCCCTGAGCCACACTGGGGACTATTGTCACATGGCCTGATGCCAAGGTATTCCCTTGACCTAACCTTGTAGAGCCTTCAGGCCCATTCACCTACTACACACCTGTGAATCAATGAATCTTTGGATCTCAGCACTGGCAAATGTGTGTGTGTGTGTGTGTGTGTGTGTGTGTGTGTGTGTGTGTGTGTGTGTGTGTGTGTGTGTGTGTCTCTGGAGATGAATGATTTTGAGGCCAGTCACACTCACTACACCTCCCACTGCCCTAGTTTATCATGCCTGCTGATGTCAGTCACCTTGAAATGACCCTTTGGCCAAGTGTCAACCCTATAAGCTTCATGGCGCTTGTGATAACTGCATAATACTGTAGTATAGCAAACTAGTTAGGTAGGATGTCTAATCCTGGGTCAGTCAACTGTGATAATGTGTGTGTTTGTATGAAAGAGTGTGTGTGTGTCTTTGATGACACCTGATTTTGTGGACATTCACACTTACTACACTTTTCTTACCCCTCCTTTAGCACTGCTGATGATGTCACTCACCTTCAAAGATACCTTTGGGCAGCTTCCAACATGTGAGCTCTGTGGCACATGCAATAACTGCATAACACTGTAATAGCAATACATAGCCAGTTAGGGATTTGAAACTCAATACTGCTAACTGTGTGTGTGTGTGTGTGTGTGTGTGTGTGTGTGTGTGTGTGTGTGTGTGTGTGTGTGTGTGTGTGTGTGTGTGTGGGTGTGTGGGTGTGTGGGTGTGCGGATGTGTGGGTGTGGGTGTGTGTGTGTGTGTGTGTGTGTGTGTGTGTGTGTGTGTGTGTGTGTGTGTGTGTCATCACTATCCTGTGTGGGTGTTGGGGTGATTGTGTAATGACAGAATCCATTGCAGTGCAGGGTTTGCTACATTATTATATTGAGGACCTATATGTCCCAATTTGTTACATGCTACGTTATTATATTGAGGACCTATATGTTCCAATTTCCACATTACTAGTCCAACAGTTGTCAAACACTGTAGAGGCTCTTGCAGACAATCCACAGCCATAAATGTCTACTGCCATGTGCAATTACTATGTGACAGTATATATTAATAAACAATATAGGAAACTGTTATATTACCCAGAGACCACTCTCTACCCATGGATCATACACAAACACGCTTGGATCTTTCTCTCTTCCTTTCTTACTTTCTCTCAGTCTCTCTCTCTCTCTCTCTCTCTCTCTCTCTGGTAGAAGTAGAAAAATACATCTGTTTTGCATAGGCAGCAACTTGACTTTTGTAGGTAATTCTCATGATCAGCTGATGGCCTGTGCATGAATTGGAGTCTCCCACTTGCTAATTGCATGTGGAACAGCTGTGGTATCATTCCTATAGCCAACTGCATGCAAAAACACTCCTATAACTAAGCACTTCATGCGGGTGTTGGCCCTTTTCCTTCACTGTGAGCAGGACTTCATGTGGGTGTCTGACAAACAGCATCACAGAGAGTAGTTGGAAATACCTCTTACAACAAACACTGTGGAGTCAGGCCAACAAACTGGAGGTGGATGTTCCAGACATGGGGACAGAATGTAAGTATTGCTGTTCTACATTTGAAGTAAAGTTGGTTTAACAGGGTTTGTGTGGATATTGCTGTTCTGGATGATTTAAAGTCTGGCATGACAGTGTTATGTGGTTGAGGAAACTCTCACCTGTAGGGCTATCTGCAGACTGGCCAGAGTTTGGAGTCTTAGATGTGGTGTGTTATTTACACATTTTCTGTCTTTAGAAATGCAGTAGCATAATCTATGATGATTACAGTCAGTAAATGGTGACATCCATGTGTGTTACTGACTTCATATCCATCAGAAGAGATATGTCACAACAAACCCTGTTACACGAGCAAGTTTCTCCGTTTTCACAGCAATACGTCAATATTGGCCCTGTGTTTGTGCCTCTGTCCCCCAAGTCTGTCACCCTTTGTCCATATGTCATGTAGTAAAAGGTGCATATGTACAGTATATCATTATTTACTGACATCATTCCTGATATCAAACCAGTGATATATCAGACTGCCAGACATGTTATATATAGGAGGCCTTATATTTGAGGACAAAACCTGGACATTCTGTTGTAGTCTGTACAGCAGCGAGGTCTGGCTACTTATGGTGATTGTTGACAATATTGTGTAGCAGTGTATTGTGAATATGTTATTTGGCCTGTGTACAGACTGGGGTAGATGTCAGTGTTCTTGGTCCTTTTTCTATCTGACATTGCATGCTCCTCCAGTTTCTGGTACCCTATCAACGTATATGTTTGAAGGGCCAGACTGAGACATGTCTCATACCACAGTCAGGTCTCAGACTGCACTGTGAATTGGGACAGTATATGTAGGGTTAGTGTGTGAGTGGTAAATATGAGGATGGTTTTGTTCACACAGTCCATATACTGTACTATTAATTAGGCTTACCATAATATGACTGTGACTGTGCTGAGATTGGTTGTGGGTATGCACTTTCACACTGTTGTCTGTTACTCCGTGCTGTTACATGCCTGTAGTGCCTGTTATATTTGCAATTACAGGTGTATTCCCCCATAGGAAGCTTGGGTTGGTGTTGTGGCAGTCTGCCTGTAGTGTAGATAGTGCTTGGGGACATGTCTATTAGCTCAGTGTATTTGCCTAGTGTGATGTTATGTCCAGATATTTGTCAGAAGTACTGTCGCCTGGCCACCATGCATGTTGTGTATTTCTGAAAACGTAGTGGGATGATGTGAAGATGTATGTCACTAACTAATGGGAAGTATGTGGGCTTGGGACCTCTGCTCCTCCAGTTAATATGTGTTAGGACAGACAGCAGAGTGGGAATGCATGAACTGTGTGAGCTTATCTACCTCAGTATTTGTGATATATCCCCATTTTCATAGTTGTAAATATCCCCTTTGTCAGGCTTGGTGCACACGTCTTGCACTAAGGAGTTCTGTGTATACCTCTGGACTGACCAGATTGCTTCAGACTGTCCATGTTTGTTGGTCATATTTCTGCTGTATTCCACAGGATCCTTACTGTGATTTGTGTGGTGCTTCACTATGATGATTTTATGTTGTCTGTCAGTAACTGTTGGCGTACATGTGAGTTTCAAGAACCTTTCTACACTACAAGTCTCTTTACACAACCCCTGTTACTGTAGCAACATTCTACATTCATAACTGGAATACTTACATTCCATTCACTTGCACTAAGAGGTTGAAAGTTATGGTGCTGAGGTATGACTCCACTACATGCAATGGGCATATTTTATATATATATATATATATATATATATATATATATATATATATATATATATATATATATATATATATATATACATATATACATACATTTCCTTGTTATGTGTAAACAAGAGTGTTGTATTTACCTTTTCAGATGTATCCCACCATATTTATCTGATATGTGTGTATTTAGATATAAAAATATGACTGATTCAGCGCTATTTTCACTAACAAGTAGTAATCAATTGTAGTAGTCAAAGCAGTTGTTCACTACTATTCAGTACATGCACTGAATGATATATTTGAAAATGCAACAGCCATTTCTACAGCTCAGATGGCTTAGTGGTTAAGGGCTGTGACAATAGTTTAGAGGGTCTTGGGTTCAAGACCTGCAAGAACTGTTTATTTTGTTGCTAGGCAGAAGAAGTACTGTTGTATACAGAGTGGCTAAGGCAGTTTTGAGTGGGTTTGTACTATGGTAAGCAGTGCTAATGTACAGTTAAATGAAAAAGGGCTTACGCCATGTAGGCTTTGCTTACCAGTGCTCAAATCTGCTTAGCATTTACATTTAAGCAATGCCTACTAGCTCAGCCATTGTAACCAGTGATCACATTCCAGTCTGATAAAATAGCAGGGTAATGACATCTTTAATAATTGTATAAGTGTATTTAATTCCATGTACATAACATGCTTCTGTGTGCTGTCATTACAGTAGCAAGGGGTATAAGTATACTGTATGGGGCACCTGAGTATACATGGGTAGTACCACAATCTTTTCTCTTTGTATGTGTTTCATACATGGGTAGTATCCCAGGTTATACACAGTCAATCTTGTATGTATTGTATCATTATGTTACTACTTTTGACAGTGCTTTTCCAAGTAAAAGCAGATTGCAGATTGTAGTACTGGAACCATACACCCCTGCATGCAAAGCTGGACTCTGAGTACTGACTATCATGTTCTTGCTGTTTGAGCTGCATGTTTTTAAGTATCTGCTATTGGATATTGATCTGATATGTTGATATTAACTGTAGACTACTATGTGTTTAGGACATGTCATTGAGGACTGCTGTCATGTAGTAATGGCATACCTATCAGTGTCTGATGACTATCTGTCAAAACATTCATCCTAATGCATAACCAGTTGGCTAGTTAATTTCTGTCTGTCCTCTGTACAGATGTGCAGATACCAGATATGCATCTTGGCTGCTTACAGGCAATTTCTGATTGACTGATGCTGACATGTCTGCCCAGCTGTGTTATGAATGCCACAGTTAGAAAACCCCACTCTGTATGCACCACATGCCATGGATACCTCAACCAAACTACCACAGTCAACAGAACATGCTTGGGTACAGATCCCTAACCCAGACACTGGCCATGTTATGCAATATATGTTGCATACATGTCAATTGGAACACCTCACTGATCCTCTGCAAGAGAAAACCAGATGATTGGATGTTGAATTTAGCTGTCACCCTGGGTATCACTCAAGTGGCATCAGTTGATAGATGGCCTGCTTACAAATGCCAGGTGGTATGATACCAGTTTACCCATATGCCCTACTTTTCTAATGTCTCCATGGACATTGGCCTGGTGCACACCTAGGAACACCTGCACCTATGGACCTCAGTACTGACAAATGTGTCAGTGTGCATTACTGAGAATAATAGTGTCTGAGTGTTTGTAAACTTGTAGTTGGAAATACTCTGAGGGCCTTCTCACTCAATACACCCCCCATTGCTATACTTTGAAACAGCTGTTGCTGGAATTCACATTAAATGTACCTTGTTACACTCTTCACCCTATGGATTACCTGGAGCTTGCAGTACCAGCATAACACTGTTCTACAAATGGGTAGATAGGCATGGGTTACCCTCTGAGTCCTGGCAAATGTGAGTGTGTGTGTGTGTGTGTGTGTGTGTGTGTGTGTGTGTGTGTGTGTGTGTGTGTGTGTGTGTGTGGGTGTGAGTGTGCATATTTGTAGGAGACCGCATTCCTGGGCCACATTCTCCAAATACACTAAACCTTACCATACATTATAAGGGATGGTGATGTTGGTGACATTAGGAGATCCATGACAAACCTTCACTCTACTATCCCTGTGGCATGTGTAATAAATGTATATCCCTGTAGTAGCACTGATTACATAGACAATGGTTTGTATTGCAGTCCTGGTCAATGTGTGATTGTGGGTATGTCAGAGCATTATCATGGGTTTCAGTGATTACAATATCCAATGTGGGGTGTGGGTGCTGAGTATACTGTCTTTACACCATGGTAACCCCAACACATGTCCCAAGGTCTACTGCATGATGACCGCTGTCACCATCAACCATACAGGTAACTGATTACACTATCCAGCCCAATGATGCATATGCTGTGTACAAAAACTCAGTAACAGTATGGACTCACTGACAAGGTAATTAGTACTGCTAAACCCAGGTCTGTCAAATGTGTCTATGACTGTATGTGTTTGTCAGTGTGTATATGACAGTATGTCATACTCTGTATTGTTCATTAACCCCCATTACATCCCCCATTACCATACTGTCCAAGGCCCGATGATGTTATTCACTTAACAGGAAGCTCTGGACATACCTCACCATAAAAGTTCTGTGGTGTGTGCAATTAAGGCCAAATAAATTAGTAACAATAAGTACTTAGTAGGGGTTCTACTCTAAGTGTTGCCAAGTAAGTGTGTGTGTATGTGAAGGGATCTACTTCAGTTTGCAGAAAATATATGTCCCAGGAGATCATTTGTTCGAGAACTAACTGGCAAATTTCAAAGCAATCATCTTGTGGAAATTCATTCCATCAAGACTAGTAGTGGATGTCTAAATGCCCTCTTCCACACTGTACAGCTGTACAGCGATACTGGAGTTGCTATATACAGTTGGGTGTGGTTTTTGTGGGCACAGCCTCCGACATTGGGGTTATTGTTGTGCATATCCCCCTGCTTAGTGTGCTGTTATACTGTACAGTTTATATTAACAGGTTAAGTAGTTGTTAATCACACTATGTGTGGTTTTACACCACCCCACACCCTCCAAAGTGGGGGGCTATGCCACCCACACCAGCACACCTACGTTTACAAATTTCAGGATTGCACTACATTGGGGAAGAGGACATATACCCTGTCAGTACCATTGTCAATGACATTAAACTGGTGGACTGATTATTTACTGATCTGTTTTTTTTGGCAATTTGGTCTTGGTGGAATTACATAGGCTAAAATTAGTTCACTGCAAAATGAAGTACATCCATGTGAACAGTATTCTCTGTGTATTGCATCAACACCAAAGCCTCTGTGTATGTGTTATTCACAAACATTTGGTGTGTGCCACCCAGTACACTTACCATTTTCCACTGTAAAAGAGCTGCTTACATCACCCACCATACACTCACCTGTATACACCCTCAGACCTATCAGCCACATGGCACATGCAGTAATTGTTATACAAACCTGTTAGTTGTGTTCAGCTGTACCCAGGATATGACACAGTGAATGTGTCACCACAGTGCCACACCTCTTGTAGGAAAGGACAGCAGACAAACATCCTGCTGACACATAGATACCTACAACACAAACAGAATACATTATGGAGACCACAATCAGTCAGTGTTAATAACAGCTATAATGCATCATGACCGGACAGCTACACACCCTGATGTCTAAGAATTAATCATTCCAGTTGACCACACGTTAAACAGCATTACATTGCTACATGTTAGTACATTCACCCTGTGCATCAGAACCATATTAGCATGTCCCTGCATCGATGGTATGGATGACAGTGGTGTGGCACGGGTATCATCATATGCCCAGGGTGTGTTGTGAGTTTACCATAGGCCTAGGCTGAGACATTTGGTTGACATCATGTGTGTGGGTTAGGGGGTTCTTTATTAAATGGCCTGTGCAGACATGGTGTGTGTAGGTATGGAGGTGCCCTAGCTGTGTTGGTGATATGTGTGTGTGTGTGTGTGTGTGTGTGTGTGTGTGTGTGTGTGTGTGTGTGTGTGTGTGTGTGTGTATGCACACATTTCTGCCATGTGGTACCCTATACAGGAGATTGTTGGACAGCTGCAGACCGTACATGGCAGGGTGTACAATTCACCTTGTCCAGCCACAGACATGGGAACTGTGCCTGCCAGGGATTGCATGGGCACTACCAGGCAGAAGCCCATATATGGTACTCTTCCCTGTTGATAAAAATTGTCCACTGGATCCACTTCCCTGTTGGGACCAGCCAGGATCATGTGCAAGTGGCCTGCTGCATTGCGGTGTAGATAACACCCACTCTGCAGTGCTGGTGCTGGTACTGCCACTATGGGAGCGACCATGAGTTGTTGCATGTCCAAGCAGACTTCCACCTGCTGGTGTTGTTGACCTACATTCCATAGCCGATGCTCTACTCCCACCACATGCTCTACCACAGACACCACACGGTCGAGGATTCCAACCATCTCACCCAACCGTCTATCCATGACCTCTGCCAAATAACAGTCGGCACCTGCAAGATCACAGATGTAGTTACATACACCAGGAAGAGTAGCCCTCTAGAGCCTTAGACTATCTCTGGTGTAATGTTTCATATGTGCCTGTGCTTCCATGATTGCCCAAACATGCATCTGCTGACACCTGCTGTGGCACTTCTGCCAGGGGCACGATGGCCAGTAGCCCTCCTATGAGCACCCCTGTACATCTGTCTGTGTGGTACCTCACTGGTCATCCAGCTATGGCTGCTACATACAGACACACTTACCATAGTCACCACACTTTCCTGTTCCATGCCACCACCCACCAACTGTCCATCATTTATGGCCACTGGTGATGGGATATGAATGGGCATTGTGACTATGTGCAGGGATAGGGTGGATAAAAGTGGGATATCAACCAATGGCACATATTCAGCCCCTGACAACACTGCCTGTAACTCACTATGCCTATCGTCATTGTCAGAGTCTGTATGGACACTAACATCAGTTTGCCTGCAAGAGGGACCCTGACCCACCTCGCTACCTGTGAGGGGCAGACAAGAAATGTAAATTAAGACCTGTACATTATGGTTTTCTTCTGCACATACCCCACCCCCACCACACACACACACACACGCACACACACACACACACACACACACACTTACAGGTGAGGTCATGCATGACATATGGCACTCAACAGCATGCACTGCAGCCATACTCAATCCTTGTTACCAACATTATACATCTCTGTGATGCATGAGTTGTGTTAGTAGGTGATGCCCCTTCCCCTGGAACACACTGCACCCATGTACACAGTATTGCTGTGCACCTGTACAGCACACTGGCATGTGCTGTACACCATACCTCACAAGTGTGCACACCATTGCTGAATGTGTATATGTGTGGCAGTATATTTGCTCTGTTGCTCACAGCGCCCATGTGTTTGTCTGGCACATACCTGGGATGATATGAGGACTGGTGTCAGCAATTAATTCCTGTCCTTTGGTTTACAGATCTCATCATCAGTGGCGCATGTATATGCAATGAAATCTGGTTACACTGACAACCTTCAAAGCTTAATGTAGATATGAAGAGTGTACACACCTTTGTTGACATGCCAGCCTCTTCTATGATATGTAATTGGGCCACAATACTGCATTTATTAACATCACACACACACCTGATATGTGATATATGACCTGTGCAATTCAATCCAGTATCAAACAAATGTGTTAGATGTGCAGATGCTGAATGAGATGCATACAATATGTGGTTTGCATAAGTATGCACACTCTTAACACAATAGTTTGTTGAAGCACCTCTTAAGTGAACTACAGCAGTCACTCTTCCTGGAAGGGGTATACTAGCATGGCCCATCTTCACTTGCCATTATTTGATCACTCTGCCCTACAAATGTCCCCCAACTCTGCCAGATTGCAAGATCAGCTCATGTGCATGACCCTTGGAGGTCACACAGTGGCTTCACTATTGCTGCAGAGTCAGGGTTATGTCTGGCACGATTCATAACCTTGACTGTGTTCAGATACAGCCATTCCTAGCAAGCTTTGGATGTATGCTTCTGTTCACTGTTGTGTTTCAAGCTGACACCCCTCCCGATCCTCAACCTTATTGCAGATGCTTGACAACTATGGACCACACATGAGTGTTATTTTGCAGTGTTCCAAATTCCAAACACCATGTCTACTGGCCTAGTTCCAACTAGTGAACAGCAAATCTAAAGGTGTACACTGGCACCAGCAAGCTTTATATTGTGGATGGTGGCCCTCAGGTGGAGTGAGGTGTTGCTTGTGCACCACATGTATCTTTATGAATACTGTCTGTAGGCTTGAGCCTTGGTCTCATGACACCATTACACATTGCAACATATGCCTTTGGGAGACTTGGTGTTATGCTTATGCTACCTGTAGTGAGCCCTGGATGATGTATCATGTAGGACAACTCTTCCATCTGATTTCCCTAACCCATAGGCCACACTTATGCAAAATCCAGGCAGTTGTTGATACAGGTACTGCACAGGCAGCACCTGCTAGACAATCCTGCAAGTCTCTCAGTGTTGCTGCATGTTTCTGGGCAGCCTCCATGACCAGTTTGCAACATGTTTTGTCATCTGTTTTGGATAGGCATCTGTTTATTTTTTACATCAATGTTGTCCCATACTTCATGCACACATACATGACTGTCTGCACTGTTTGCCATGGTACATGCAATGGTAAGGTAAGGCTACTTTTCCCACTCCTGAGTGCTACCTTTCGGATATGGGATCCATTTCATGGTTTGTAAGATGTGTACAAGCCACAGCTGCCTCTGTTGCAGGTGAGTGGGAAAATGTTATGGACATACTTCTTGGACAGCAGACCATTACGTGGTGTAACATTGAGGCCCTGTATTTGATGGAAGGTGTGTACTCAAGAAGAGTGAATGCTGTCAGTACATCACAAGCTGCTTCCACAATATATTATTTGGAGTGTGTGCACACATGTGCTTCCAGTGTTTATTAAGGTATGTATTCCCCATATTTGTTGTCCTAACATAGGATTCCATATTACACATTCATTGCATGTGTTAGGATCACATTACAGGGTGTAAAAGGTGTGGAATGTGGTCTTGTGGTTTGCCGTTGTTTATATCAGGAACAGTTGCCATTGTAATAGTGGTGTATTGACTGTTGTAGCCACTGTATAAGGGGGGGGGGGCTATATTATATATTCGAAGTTTCAAAACTTCAAATCTCATATGCTTGACAACATATGAGTGAAGTTTGAAACTTCAAAAATATAATAAAAAATTAAAAAAACTCACCTTAACACTATGAGCAGGGAACAAGCACCCCTATACCCCCCACACCCCCTACTTAAATATACCAACTCTGAGATTGCACTTCAGTGCAGGAAAGGGAAATTTTCCCATTCTGTGCTGTACTGACCTGTTGTTTTTAACCTTCAAACTTTTCAACGTTCGATCATATGGTGTCGACCATATGACATTAGAACTTTGAAAAGTTCAAATAATTAATAGGGACCCATATAAGGATAATGTTTCAAACATGTCCCTAAGGTAGCCCATTTGTCCCACCATTATATTCATCTTTGTCAACACATCTTGCAGTGACAGGTTGTTAGGTGTACTTCAGGACTCATACATACCCTTCAGATATGCTGCCATGGTGACCACTGTTATGCATTGCAGTTAACACCAACAATAAGTGAACATGTACAGCATGCATTATGGGTAGGTGTGTTAAATGTGTGCATGGCAAATAGCATGGCCATAACATAGCCGGTGTACTGGCAAACCTGAGCAAAAGACCTCCATACTCACCAGCTACAGGCTCCTGCCCCGGCTGTATACCAGAGAGACCTAAATAGTTGTGCGAGAGAAGTAATGTCAGTAGTCACACCTGTGGCAGTGGTACAGGGTGGGAGCAACATTTCAGCACATCCACAGTACAAACCCACAATACTAGAGATTATGCACATCTGTTCATTACTACACTGCAGCAACAGACTATCTTATCTGACATATGGATGTAGATACTTTACAAATGAAAATGGATAAGCAACAGTGGTGTAGTAATGTGCTCTGGGGCCTTACCTGCACACTCTTCATTCATTGTGTAAGTGGCACCCACCTCCACAATGCTGTCTTCAGCCTGCTAGCTTGTCTGGTGTGTGGGTGCCCCAAGGCTGGCGAGGAGCTCCTCAGCATGTGTCATTGGGGGCTGGAATACATGACCCCCACCTTTGGCTAGTTGGTCCCTCCTAACTGCAGCAGCATGCTGACAGGCATGGCAGATCAGATCTGTGCAGCAATGCCACACCTGCTCATAATATCAGTTGTGCAGGCCAATATTGTTTACCCCATGGATGAGCTCATTCCACAGGGTGGTCCTCTACTGCAGATCTTGGGCCCTGTGACTGAATAGTATTGCATGATGCATGATGAGGTATTGGATTATTGCATCATTTTCCAGGTTTGTGAATGCAGGCAGACGTTACCGGGACATTGTACCTGAAAAACATAAACAGGAAAAAAAGGTCACAGTATCTCATACGGCTGTCCACCTGCATATCAACAGTGGCTATTACTTGCAAATAATCCAAACTATACCATAACACTCTAAGCTATCATGGCTTTGACATCTTGCATTAAACTCCTGGCCCTGACCTGTCCAGTTCCCCCAATGTTGGACACTTAATGGCATAATTCACTATTCACCATTCATTTCTGTGTAGAGGAATGTCAGTGGCCATCTTCCTTGTGGATGGTATGTGGATGGTGGCATGTGTGTTTTTGACTGGAGTGTGTAATGGAATTCTAAGCACATGCCTGTGGTCATGCAGGAGGCACACTGTGATGTTTACATGCCCCATGGAGACTTGCTGTTGTTGCCATCAGTCGGCATTATGTCCATGCTCACCACTGATGTGGGCAGGAGTGTGGTTGATGTGAATATCCCCCTGTACTAATGTTGTGGACAGGGTGCCACTGTTCTTGCCTATTCTGTCTGATGCAGGTTGTCTGTATCCATGGCATGTGTATATGAGCTATGCTTTATCCCCAGTACAGGCTGACTTGTGTTACTGGCTCTGAGACTGCGTGTACATATGTGGAGACATGGTTGCAATTGGCCTTGATGGTTTGGATATGCCTGATTTCTAGTCATAGTCAGCCTTACAGGAAGTCACCTGTAAACCTACATGCTTGCTCAGATAGGGGTGCACTTGCTTCCAAGTTGTGGTCTGCACCTATGTGTCCCTGTACAGCCACTATAGCAACCTATTATGTGCTTTCTGTCTTGGTGCTGTCCACCAAGGGGGATTACTCTATCATTGGTAGAGGATGGTTGTACAGGGAAGGTACTGCTGATTCCATATAGCTACAGTCGATATGAAGTGTGCACATCCCTGTTACAATGCATGGTACTTGTGCAATTGGAGCATGACCCCACAAAAGCACGTCAACACAATTCCCACCTGTGATTTGTCCTATAGCCTGCTCAGTTCAATAGGGAATATAACAATGGATGTGGAAACATATGGGAATTAATACTCAGTATAGTAAGCCAGCTGAATGTGTGTGAACACCCTTATACTGATATGTTGTGTAAACACCTACTGAGATGATTACAGCATCCATTTGTCTTGGTTTATACTCTAACGTCATATCACATCTTCAGTTGGCAATGGTTGCTCACCTTCCTTGAAACAGCTTTGTTTCTTTTTCAATAGAATTGTGCAGGTTATGGGTCACATTTGAGGTGAGAATTGTTTTGACATGACTTTCTGTGGTCTCATTGGCATACAGCACACAGACCTGGCATTCCAACAGGGGTGTGTACACTTTGATTTCCAGTGTTTATGGGTTTTGATATGGCTGTTAGTGGTAGGCATGGACAGTGGGTCATAACACAATTGTACACTTTTCTTTTTTTCTTCAAAACAGGTTTATTGTTTTAACATACAAGAGAAATATCATAACAATTTTATACAAGTAATTAAAAATAGTTATGATTATAACATTCAACAAAACAACTAAAGTATTTACAAAGACATCCACTACAATCAGATCAATTACTTAAACTAAAATACCATGCTATTGAAATTAGGATTTTTTTAACAAATTTTGTAAATTATCCCATACAATATAATAAGATGTTTTTCTAGTTGTTCTTGACCTAATTGTGTTTATTTCCATATGGCACACTATATTCATAACATTTTTAAATTCATTGAATGAAGGAGGTGTATCTGAAATCCAATTTCTGGTTATTATTTTCCTAGCCACTGCTAGAATAGACCATAACAAGGGAAGCTTAACCTTTTTAACACTTTGAGGTACAGGTGTGTTGAATAATATAAGAGATTTAGAAATAATGAAATTATCTGTAAAAAGAGCCTGCAAAAATTCATTAACTGACTTCCAGTATTCTTTCAATTTTATACAGTCATAAAACATATGAGCCCAGTCAGCATTAATTTCTGCATTACATCTCTTACATAGATTATCTTTATTATTTATTTTATTCATCATCAAAGGTGTATAAAAAGATCTATGTAAAAATGTCCATGTATAAAGTCTCCAGACAATGGAAGACATAGTTCTATAGGCAGATTCCAATATATATTGTTTATCTTGTTGATTTGGTGGGTCCCCATTAATAGAAGTGAAATAATTCCAGTATGTATCTACACTGTAAAAAGTTTCTTGTCTGATAATTTTATGTATGTATGAAAGTTTACCTTTATCAGAAACTTTATGTTGTAAATTTAATATCAAGTAATCAATCAGTGTTGGAATAGATTCTTTAACTGTTATAGACATTAGATCTATTCTATCAATGAGATGTTGTCTAAAGGTCTGAACCTCTAACCAGCAAGTAACTTAGATCAAATTCTTGTTTTAAGAAATCTAGATTTTTAACTTTATTATCAGATATCAACTGATACCAGTACTTTAGATCATTATCTATAGCTAAATGAGTTCCTTCAGAAGTAGATGACAAAAGCATACCCTGAGTATACATTATAGGGAATACAATAAAATTCCATTCCCTATACTTAGGGTGCAGGAATATAAAGTTACGATAGTTAATAATAATATTTAATGGGTAACAAACCATATGTTTAGGTGTAATAGGTGAAGTACAGAATTCCTTTAGTAACCATAACATGGAATTATTTACAATCATATTTTTATGTGTTAAGGAGATTTTCATGAAGTGCATACTAATTAGCTCCCAATAATCTTTCCATTTTGTGACATATGAGTGATCTATTAATAAAGTAATAACTTTTACAATAGAAGAGATAGTATATAAATTAAAGTCTGGAAAAGAAATACCCCCTTGAGACCAGCTATTAGTATGTTTCTTTAATGCAATCCTAGGTCTATTAGGTGCCCATAGGAAATTTAACATTAGTGTATTCAGTTTCTTGATAATTATTTTTGTAGGTGGAAGTATTATTGATTGTATTAAGTATAAAATCTTGGGGAATATTATCATTTTAATAATTGTAAGTCTCTCCTCCATAGTAAAAACATATTATTCCAGGTATTAAAAAGATTTTGTATATTAAGAAAACAGGTATTATAATTATTATATATAATAGATTTAATATCTTTAGATAGTATTATACCTAAATAAGTTATCTGACCTGAATTGGGTACATATTTAGTAAAATCACTAATGAGAATATTTTTTCGTGTATATATAGGTAGTATTTTAGTTTTTTCTTCATTGAATATTAAACCAGAAATACTTTTAAAATTCATCATTTTATCAAATAGAGACTGCATAGAAGAATTAGATCCTGCTGATGTAATTAGAACATCATCTGCAAAAAGTTGAATTTTGGATGTTGTATTTTCATCTATTTCAAAACCCTCTATGTCAGTACTGTTTCTGATCAAATTAGCCCCGGGCTCCATTACTAAAGTGAATAATAGTGGAGAAAGTGGACATCCTTGTTTTGTACCTTTAAGAATGGGTATTTTTTGTGAAACATATGTTCCTACCTTAATATAAGCCAACGTTCCTTTGTATAAATGCTCAATTAGATTTACAAATGCATCTGAGAAGTTTGTGCACTTCAGTAAGGTAAACAGATAGTCCCAACTTACTGAATCAAATGCTGAACTTAAATCAAGACTAATAAGTGTTAAATCTTTCTTTTTCCTATTTGCAAAATCAATTAATGTTAAAGTTCTTCTTATATTATCAAAAGTATTTCTATTTACAATGAAGCCTGTCTGATCTATATCTATAATGCCGGGAATGATTGTCTTCAGTCTATCAGCAAAAATACTCATAAACATTTTATAATCAACATTAAGTAATGAGATGGGCCGATATGAAGTACATCTAGTTGGATCTTTATTAGGTTTTAAAATTGGCGAAATAAATGTATATTGCCAAGATGGGGGGGTTATTAACTCAGTTTGGGCAAAAATAAAAACCTTATGTATTAATGAATATGTACTTTTAGAAAGGATTTTATATATTTCTGATATAATACCATCATTACCCGGTGCTTTGTTTGATTTAAGCTTATTTATTTGTGTAATAACCTCTGTATATGAAATACTTTTGTCCAATAGTTTAATCTGTTGTTTATTAAGCTTTTTATTCATGTTTGTGGTTATAAACTCCTTTATTTTATCTTTAGGTTCCATGTTAATGTTATTATTGTTAATATTGTGAAAGTGATTTCTAAATTCATCTAGTATTTCTGGTAGACTAGAAACATTCTTTTTTTTCCTTAGAGAAAAGATTTCTTTGATATGGTTTTGTTTATTCAACCTTTTTGTTTTATTTTTAAGTCTATGTAAGTATTTGGGGCTTATTGAGTAAGACAAAAACTTGTATTTCTCTAGAGTTATTTTAACTTTATGAGTTAAAATTTCTTTGTATTTCTCATTTAGTTTGTTTATTTCTTCAATGACTTTCTTATCCATAATATTTTCTTTATTATTATGTTTATAAGAGTCTAATTTACTTTGAATATCTAACAATTCCTTATCCCAAGATTTCCTTTTATTATTGTACCATCTTATACTTTGTCCATATAGATATGATATTAAGGCATCCCAAACACAGACAATGGAGACTTCAGGAGTATTATTTATGTCTAGAAAATGTTGTACTTCTGAAAGTATATATTCTTCATAGTCTTTTAGTTGAGTTAAGTATGCTGGTATCCTTTTGATCTGAACATTATGAGTATTTTTTATCATGAATTCGAAAACAATTGACTTATGATCAGACATAGGACATGAAATGATTTTGGAATTAATTAAATCTGTTACCATCTGGTTAGAAATAAAGACCCTATCTATTTTTGAATAAGTTTTGTATCTGTTAGAAAAAAAGGTGTATGGTAATGATTTTGAATCTATCTGATTATTATCATTCAAATGATAAGAATTAGCAAAATCATTTAAATGTTTTGCATTAGATGTAATTCTTCTTTTTCCTATAGTGGTAGTATCACTTTCATGTAGTATACAATTAAAGTCACCAGCTAAAATAATATCTCCTATAGAGAATGATATGATCTTATCAAGATGATGTTTCACTGTATTAATACCAAGTCCAGGTATCCAATATACATTAATTAAAGTGTAAGTCTTCCCATTAATTTGTATTGTAACCATACAAAACATTCCTTTGTCATCCTGATAAGACTTAATGGTTTTAGGAATGGGCATACTTTTATTCCATAAAATAGCCACTCTTTTTTTCTGAGTGTGCTCTAAACTAACCAATACTGTATATTTGTTTGTGGCTAGTTTATCAATATCTTTTTTCAAGAGATGGGTTTCTTGCAGGAAGACTAAGTTGGCCTTATGTAAATTAATGTATCTTATTAGGCTTGCCCTTTTACATGGATTATTCAATCCATTAATGTTTAAAGAAATTCCTTTTAAAGATGTCATTTGGCATTTTTAAAACTTAAGAATCTTATGATCAAAATAACAAATAACAACATAAGTAATGTTACATCTCCTCCTTTAGTTATACCTTTAAATATAGCTGTATGTATTGAATCTCTTATGGGATTTTGTATAGGATTCAATTTTGTTTGTAGTGACAATGAGTGTACAAAATATATTGTGGATGTCAAAACTATATACATATAACAATGAACAAGTGAAAATAATGTAAGGATTAAACCTTGCATCCAGCCTGAAGTTAAAAACTCCAACTTAGAGTAGTATTTACCACTCAGGTTAACCCCCTACCCTAAGCAGCAGTACCTCAGCTACCACCTTATCAATTTAATACTGGTTATATTTAACTTAAATTAACAGCTTTCAATTCAATTATCTAGCAAGACAAGACTACACATTTGATAAAACAGCATCATATAAAGTAAAATAAACTTTTTTTTTTAAAAAACTATTCATACTACTATATACATCTATGTAATATAATACACTTGTATTCAAATAGCATTCAAATAAACTTGATATTAGGAACCAAGAAGAGAGAGAGAGAGTGAAAGAAAGAGAGAGAAAAAAAAGGGAAGGCATATTTACATATTAATCTATTCAAAGTATGTAAAAATAAGTTCTAACATTCATTTAAATCAAAAACTTTGGCTAATATGGTTCAGACATTACATATATTAAGATGTATCTATTTTCTGTCATGTAAATGCAGTCAACAGCTTCCAAAAAAAACCTTGAATTGCTTGTATATGAGCATTTTACTCATACTCATTATTGTCAATAGAATAAAATATTATATTTATAGAAATTGTTATAAATCATACTGCATAGTTATGCAAATTCTCAGAAACACTTGCATTATTGTAACAAAAAAAAAAAAAAAAAAACTGTATTTTGTATGTCTATACTACTGCTTTAAAATATATCACATGACAATTTCTTCCAGAATAGAGTTATAAAGTTATTTATGTTTGTCAATCAGATGAATTAAATGAGTTATAGTAATGTATATGTTTGGAACAAAAGTTTCTAACACAGATTAGTATGCTGCAGTCAAGTAGATTTTCAAAAACACTTGAATGAATGTTTCATTTTCTATGCCTTCTAAAATAAGACATTTACTTACTACAAGAAACTACATCATTTAAAATCATTATAACTGACATATTTTATGAATTATAACATAGATATTTAAGTAATTATATAAAATAACTCACATTTAAATGTCAGAGAGTTCATTTTCCTTCACATAGTCGCATTTGCATCAGTTCTACTTCCTGGTAGAGTGTTCTTCCTGAATCTGTGATGTGTCAGTGTGATATCTGGGTCAAAGGTCACATTGACTGCTTTCAGCTTCTCTGTGAGAATTCTGAGTTGAAGCTTTTGAAACAGCTCAAGGACACTGTGCATGTGGTATCCCACATCCCAGATTGTCTCCCTTAACATTTTGGTGGGAAATTTGTTAAAAACCAGTGACAAACATTCATTTAGCATCTAAACATGACAAAACCTTCGTGATGTATTTTACAGGTTATTACAGCCTCTATGTAAGTGAAATTAAGCCCAAAGTTATTAATAAGTAATAAAACTCAATATTTTTGTCCCAACTCAATTTTTATGCAAATCTTATTATTTACTGTGTCTATATGATCAAAAGCATTTCTATATATTAATATGAGTAAAAAAAATAAAGAGAAAGAATAAAGAAAAGAAAAAGAGAGTAGAAAATAAAAGAGTGTAAAGCAGAAATAAAAAAATGTAAGAGAAAGCTATAAGAAGTATATATAATGGAATATTACTTACTGTTTATATTAATAGAGTTAAAAATAAAACATATTATTTACTATTATTTAGTTCTAATTATTATTAGTTAAAGCATGACAGATTATTTACAAACAAGCATAAGCAGTATAATCAAGAAAGTATAGTTAGGAATAGCATTTGAAGAACATATAAACTTTTTACAAGGAATAAATATGTTATTATTCCATTTATCATATTTTCATTACTCTTCTCTCCCTGCCCTCCCCCACCCTTTACCCACTACATAATCTAAATAGAATGGCATTGTTTAAACAAAGAAAAGAAGAAAAGGAGAAAAAAAAAAGAAAAAAAATGTATCAAATTACTGACCTTACTTCTCTTTTTCAGAAAGAGAAACAAATTGAATACTAGCTTGTTATTAGTTCCTCAGATATTTTGACTGGTTATGAAACAAAACATTTATTTGCACACAGAAAGTAACTTTGATTAAATCTTTTTCAGAACATTTGTGGCTTTCTGGAAATGCAGGAACTATATTTAAAAAGATTAATAATGAAGTAAAATGATGAGAGAAAAAAGAAAAAAAAACATAGAACAAATAATTTGTTCTTTAGTCTCTTCTTCTTCTCTGAAGTCTTCCACAAAGTTTCAGTTGCCAGTCTCTTTAATGAAGGACTAGCCCATTCCATTTCCTCTATTTTATCCAAAATCTTATTTTTTTTGATAAACAGTAAAGCAGAGTCTAAGTCATCAAAAATTTTAGGACCATCAGGAAGGAAGATTTTTAGCTTGGCAGGAAACAGAAGGTATGTTTTAAACTGTGCTTTTTTAAGCTCCCTTATTAGTGGCAGAAAAACTTTTCTTTTAGCTATTACCAAGGAAGAATAGTCATTGTCAAAATGCATAGTTGTCTCATTAAACTTAACAGGAGCTTTAGCCCAAGCAGATTTAACAACCATCTCTTTATCAAAAGATGATAGAAATCTAACTATAACTGATCTAGGATAGTTTTTGTTAGAGTTAGTATTAGCTATAGATCTATGTGCTCTTTCGATACCAAAAGAGAATGCTTCTGGTAAGTCTAAAGTTTTAGGGAGCCAAGTTGTTAAAAAAGAAGTAATATTGTTACCTTCAGTATTTTCTGGCAGTCCAAAAATCCTAATGTTATTGCGCCTAGATCTATTTTCCAAGTCATCCAGCTTTGTTTGTAAATGTGTATTTTGTTTCAGCAGAAACTCAATGTTGATTTCCTCTTCTTGGATTCTATTTTCCATGTCATTCACAGCTTCTTCTATGCCTGTCATCTGGATCTTCTGTTGTTGCAGGTCTATATGTAACAAGTCTATTTGTTTTGTAGTTTTTTCTATGAAGGCATCAATTTTAGTATCCATTTTATCCATCTTAGCAGTAAGTTGCTGAATTATAGTTATCAGAGACTGAAGTTCTTTCTTGATGCTGGAGTCTTGAGAATTTGTCTTACTGGAACTCATTTCAGACTGATAAACTGACAGGAAAATTTCCAATGTGATTTCTGACAGGAATATTGTTAAAATTTCCTTTCTTTTTTAGATATAGTTCAAGAACTATATAAAACAAACATATTTAGAAAGAAAATTACTTTAAAAATTATTTTTTTAAGTAATTAATTCCTGTCAGTGTAACGAAATTGGTGGAGCTGAAGAAATCTGCTGCTATCCTGTGTTCATCCTTGGCCATGCCCCCCAATTGTACACTTTTCTGATTACTACGTGATAAGCATGGCTATTGTAGTACCCATATCAGTGTCATGGCAATGCAACAATCAATAGAAGAACACATTTTATTTTGTTGTATGCAGTGACTGTGGTATTACACACATGTGCAACATGCACATCCTATTTTAACAGTAGTGGTACACATTTTATTTTGTTGTATGCAGTGACAGTGATATTACACACATGTGCAACATGCACATCCTATTTTCCAGACTGCTTGTGACCCATGTTATTACTTCTGTGCCTTTCAGCTGAACACACGCATACATACACATGCTCATGGGATACCTAGTATACATCTGCATTCTATGTCATTATGGCACACTGTATTTACAGTTTTGCAGCTCAATCATATGTCTCAACCTGTTATACCAGGAAATCTGGTCATTGGTCCACATCACTGGGTGACAAAACAGGGAAGTCAGTTTTGATAAATTATTAATAATAGCTGCCATAACAGAAGTATATGTGTAAGTGACTACAGATATGTCGCAACTGTGAACATTGTTCAGAAGAACACTGTACAGTTGAATGTTATCAATTCAATTTATTGCATGCAATTTAACACACACATCTGCAACAGTGCTTTACTATACTGCTAGGTATCCTAGATTTACAACACAAACATGTATAATACTCATATTCACAGATAACATATGGATATGGGCAACATCCCATTAACTGGCCTAGCAGTGGCACATACATGACTGTTTAACAGATACTCTAGTGATTGCCATATGTGAGCTGTTCTTTCCCAGCGTGTGTCAGGCTCCTCAGCTGTGACCCAACTTATCCACCTCTTAGAGCATTACATGTGGGCAAAGTCTTACATGAGGTGGGCTATATGGGGACAGATTTTAGCTCTACCTATTACAAGCATATGAAGTTTATAGCATGATACATTTCACATTACCATTACTGTTCTGAAGGTGGTGGGGTCTGAAACTCATGTGTCTGTCATGACTTCATTACTTCCATCTCCAGCTATTTGCCAGATTAATATAGCTGTTTGGAGGAACAGAACAAACACTATAATGGCTAAATCTTGACATTCTGTGAAGATCTGCACAGTTGACAGGTATGGCCCACTGCAGACAGAGCCAGATGCTATGTCCAAAGCATTTGTTCAGCAGGACATAATTACAGCAAGTAGTGATGGCACATATACATCTTTCATAATTATCTATCCCATTATTACAGATCAAATGCTACATTCAATTACATGCTCACATGTTTCACATACCTGGTTTATGTTCAGGTTCCTTCTCTGTAGAGCTTGTCTTCTTGTTTCTTATTTCTTATTTTGAGGTTTTATGTGTTTTTTTTGTGTGTGTGTGTCTCCCCCCCCCCCTCTCCACTACTGGGATTGAGCTTGTTTGAATAGTTTGAAACATGGCTTTTGTAGGTGATGCTCATGTTCAGGTGATGACCTCTGCACCAGCTGCTGTTCCCCACTTGCTAATTGCATGCAGGCAGCTGTGTAGTTCTTCCAATAGCCAACGTCATAGCAACCCACTACTATAAATAACTACATCATGTGGGCATTGTTCCTTTACCTTTCCTGTATGAAAGACATTCTTCATGTGTGGGGGCAGCAGCGTTACAGAGAGCAGGTAGGAATACCTCTTACAACAGGACTTGTGGACACAGGACAACTACATGTTTGTATAAGGTTCCAGACCTAGGGACAGTGTGTGAATATTGCTGTTATATAAATTAAATACTGCTAGTTTTACAGGGGTTGTGTGTACATGCTAGTTTTGCATGGAATGCAGTGTGTCTGCATAGCTCTCAACTGTGGGCCTATGCACATGACGGCCAGAGGATTGGCTGTTATGTTTTGTCTGTTCCCCACACGGGTCTGGTCCCTGACATATCAATGGCATTTTCTATGTCGATTGCTATCAGTACATGGCAATATCCATTTGTGTTTTTGACTTCATATTCCTGAGTAAGGGTATGTTGTAACCAATCCTGTAACACCAGCAAATTTCACAGTGTATAACAGCAATATTTCCAATATGGCCCTGTGTTTCAGCCTCTGTCCTCCACTTATATACCAGGCTTTGTCCAGATGTCATGCAGTAAGAGGTTGATAGGTATGGTCTATCATTATTTAGTGCTGACATTCCTGGTATCATTCCAGGGATGTTGTGGATTCCCAGACAAGTTGTGGGGTAGGGTCCATATATATGAGGGCTACAGTTGGACAAAACATGTGTGACCCTGTACAGTCTGGAGGTCAGTGTATAGAGAACACTGTTATATGCCCTTGTAAGACATTTTATGGGAGAGGGGTATTAAATGCTTTTAGCCTAGGCTGTTACAACATGTGAGGAATATCAGTAATAAGAAACATAAAGGTATATGACTGTACATTTTCATACATTTCACCATAGGAATAGTGGTGGCCTAGTGCTTACTGTCTTGCATACAGTTCTGTTTGTCAGTGTGATAGTGACATTTTAAGTTAAGCATTGTTATGTAATGGATACATTTACATTGTGACAAATGATACTTTTCCCCCTAGGGGCTTGACTACAGAGTGTAATTGGAGGCTGTTGAACTACATCTGTAATTATTGATTGATTCTTGTCTTCAAGGCAAGTGTGTTTTTTACTGTTGTACTACTTGAAGGCTTTAATCTAGAAAGCAAAGAATGTTATGTTTTGCAGATTACTGTATCATATGTTTTCTCTGAGAGTTGCATTAATCAGTTATTATGTTTCTCAAACGCCTAAATGCTATAAGAAATGGCATAAACAACTGAAATAGTACACACATAAACATTAATATGTATGCAATCTGTGTGGTGTCATGTCCTTTGCATTGTGTGTGGGCATATGTTTCATGCAATAATTCTCATTTGTAGGAAAGAATGAGACACTGGTCATTTGAAAAGGTGGCAACTGTAGGAATAATCTGTGCACCATCTATATATACTCTCTTTATATATAGCTATAATTATTTTATATTTATATATGTATGTATGTGTATATATTAAAAAAAAAATATATATATATATATATGTATATATATATATATATATATATATATATATATATATATATATATATATGTGTGTGTGTGTGTGTGTGTGTGTGTGTGTGTGTGTGTGTGTGTGCATAATTAGAAAGTTTAGTGCTTTAGTGCTTCCACATTGTATTTTCCCTATGGTAGACTGACTCTTCTGCATGATATATTAGAGAAATCATCACAACATTTTGCAGCTCAGATGGCTTAGTGGAAACATGTTGTGGCTATGTTGTGCAGGGTTCAAGACTTGCAAGGACTGGTTATTTTGTTGCAAGCTAATACAGTTCAGCTGTGGAGGAATGGATAACGGCAATAATTACAAGAGGTCCCTACCCCCTTCACTCCCATTTACAGTGGCTTTGGTCAGATGTTTTGCAGTGAGAGGTTCAGAGTGTGGATCCAATATCCGAATGCACTAATATATATATATATATATATATATATATATATATATATATAGAGAGAGAGAGAGAGAGAGAGATATATATTATATATATACATGTATGTCTACATATATAATATCTATGTGTGTATATATACATTTATATATATATATATATATATATATATATATATATATATATATATATATATATATATATATATACTTCCCTACTGTTGAATGACTGTGCTGCGTGATATGTTTGAGAAAATATTACCTATATCTACAGCTTAGATAGCTTAGTGGTAACTTGCTGTGATTATGGTGCCCAGCATCCTGGGTTTGAGACTTGCAAATGCAGATCATTTGTTTGCTGGGCAGAACAAAGGTTGTTGGATAAAGAGTGATTAAGGCACTTTTAAGCAGTTGTAAGCAGGTTTGTGTGGGTTTGCACGGCGGTAAGCAATGCTAATTTCCAGTTAAATATGCTTACAAACAGCCTTAAAAGTGCTTAATCTGTGTAGATAATGCTTAGCACCACGCAAACAGGCTCAATCCTACATAAAAGTGCCTACTCCCACTTACTGCCACACTAATTTCTTTAAAAGAAAAATAAAAAGGGGTGATAGGAAAGTGGTGAAAAAGGGGGCATGCAGAGAGAAAGACAATAGGGAAAGTAGCTAGGGATGTGCAGGACGGGTGTAGGGAAGGTCCATAGCTGTCCATTTCTTCTACAGCAACAACTGTGCATATATACTGAATTTGGAGGCATATTTGGACACTCAAACCCCTGAGAGAGGGGTGAGGACAACAATAATGTGTTGTGAAGCCAATTAGACCAGATGAGATATGTCCAGTGGACACATGTGCAAAGTGGACAGCTATGTATGGGTTGAATTTTTTTTTTTTTTTGTGAACAGGTTGCCATTTTTTTAAGGTGAGACTGGAATGTTGGGGAAGGATAGTAGGTATACTTGGGGAGGTAGGTTGGGTAGGAAGACAGACAAGGCAAACAAGGCAGCATAGAGGGGTGGTATATGTCACATGTGGGGGGTAAACACCTTGGACAGGAAGGGGTGTTTGGAAATTGGAATCCCATGAGCCCCCAAATGGAAACAGTTGGACTGAGGTCTCCACTCATAGGTAGTCACCACTGCACCTTCATGGCCTCGAAGGTTGCTGTGCTGGGGGCTGAGCAGGAGGGGGAGGCGGACCCTCTAATTGCACCATGGGGCCCTCAAGCTGATGTAGCAGATTTCCATACTCCTTTTGGAGCTGGCTATGCACCAAACCCCAGACCTGGCTTTGAGTGACAGTATCCTGTCTGCGCCCACTCGCGGGGGGGACGAGCCCCATCCCCTTTTGTGGTTCCACCTGAAGGTGGTGCAGAGACACCATATGAGGAGGTTCTGGGGTGGGTCCCAGATGCACTGGGGCCCACTGCCATGGCCAGATGAGGTGGGAGATGTGGGTCCACTGGGACTGGCCTTCCCAAACGTGCCATGGCGTTACAGTTTTAAAACATATGTGGGTTAGTAATAGTCAACACAGTCCAGGATTAGTTATAACAGCATGCATAGATATTCCCATTAACCCAAATAACAGATTTGGAACAGTTGCATAGCAAACAGAACACATGCATATAGAGAACCACAGTGGCCTTTACAGTGGCATGCAGGTTACATTGATAGCAACAGGCCACCAATGAAAGTATTTCAACACTGGACATTAATAGAAACACATTTCAGTATTTGTTGAACAATACGACAAATGTCCCAACAGTAGGTTTGGTGTAAAACATACCCATTGATTTGTGCATTTAGATTATTGTTGTAGATATGGTGGGGGGGGGGGGTGATGTCAATTAACAACTTGTAAATCCTTGCAGTACTCACAACTTTAATGATCATTGCTCTAATCATCACTCTACAGGTATTATTACAATGCCCTATGGCCTTGGTTTTGGCAGTGGTATGTTTGTGTACAGTGTATACTTCAACTGTGTTATAGCTACATTCTACTTCTCTTACCTGGTAGACCTGTGGAGGGAATGGTTGTTAACACTACCTGACTGTTTCTACACATATTCCCAGATTCCTAGTTATAATTCTGCACATACCTCTCAACCTCTTAATGCAAAAAATCTGTACAAAGCTTGACAAACTGGGGGTACAAATAGGGAAATATTTTAAATATTGCTCTTATAAACTTTTAGAAAGTTGCTAGAGTAACCGGATTTGTTTTACTATACATTTTCTGAAGGATCTGAAGTCTGAAACTCAAATGTATGTCATTATTTAGTGACTACAATCCTGAGATCATCCCAGTGATTCGTCAGGAAAATAATGGAACAGGCCAAAAATATTAGGCAAAAATCTGGACATTCTGCCCAAATCTGTACAGTTGAGAGGTATGATTATACATACAGCTTACTACCACTCCTGGGATTCGAACCATGGTTGTGTGTGCTAAAAATACAAAAAGATGTGTTTAATCAGAATGAGCTATTTAGAAAATGCTGTTGTTTCATTCATTGTTTTCTGTCTAAGTCACACTTGGTTGTACAATCTGACCATGTAATTCCAACATTCTTATACAGACATTCCTAGACATATTTTTATGTAGCACAGTGTGAGAAACATTTGACACAACAGTACTATTCACATACCAGCTCTTGGAGAATGCAACATGTGAGGCCATACAACACCAGAGTAAACAAAACCAGTCCAGAATTTAGAACTTTATTGCCAGGCAGTTACAGTTTTATTTAAATATGACCTATATGGGACTATTACTGTCATATTGTCTAGTTTATTCAATGGAAACTATACACATCTTTTATAGTGCCAGGTGACATTTTACTCCTTTATACTTATTTGGTTTGACTACTACAAGCAGGATTGTTACTCACCAGCCTCATGACACAGCCTTTGCAACCTGCTGGCATGGGCTTCCTGGTTCACAGCCCGCTCAGCTGTAGCTGTAATGAAAATAGAGAAATATTTATGCATACCTATGCATCACATACACAGGCTGGACTTTGGTAAACAATTATTGCTATGAATACTTACACACTGCTGGGACATCTCCCCTGTCTCTTGCTTCTTGGACCTACTGTTCCAAGAGTTCCCTCTTCCTCCATTTCAAGGTGGCATAGTGGTGCCAGACCTGATCACCAGTCCGAGGGATACCAGTGGCACTGGTGAGATCACGGGCAAAACTTTCCCAGGCTTCTGATTTGTATTGGGAGCCCTGGTACTGGTCCTGTAGCAGTCTCATGTCATGTTTTTTTACCAGGAGTCCTACCATGACCTTGGACTCCTGTATGCCCCAGCACTGCACCCAGAAGTGCATGCCCTCTCCAACACTTGCCATACTGCCTACAGTGGTGAGCTACAGCCAGTTATGAGCTGTATTCCCACCTGCGGGGTTTAAACACGGCCGATTTCCCACCCTTTGCCATGACTGGATGGATTTGAAAATGCTGAGCTAAGCTACGGGCAAACCTGCTTAGCTAATGTTGGCAGTCCTTAAAGGGGCAGGTTCAGCATTGCTTACCAATGGGTAAATCCACTTAGCTGGGCTATCTATTACTTAGAATTCATATGTACACAGTGCTTACACCCAGTCGACATAGCTGTGCAATGCTTAGCGTTGCTTATGTTTTATTATATTGGTATACCACCTGTGTGAGATTGATTCATCATTCATTACATAATATAGATTTATTTACCTTCCCTGACATCCCCCAATGTGCTGTAATTAATTTATTCTTGTGTAACTATAATGTATGGGGCACTTGTGTTTATATGGGGATTTCACTACTTTATTACATTGACGCCGCACATCTGGGCCTAATACACTACTCTGGTTGAGAAAAATCAGTTACTTCTTACATAAATATGCAATAAATTTAAAATTTAATGTTTACACCTACAAAATGGAAATGGTTTTGGTGAGGCTCAAACTGAATGACTACATGCAAGGTGTATGCTTTTACCGCTACACTATTGCACTTGTGCTTATTTGTGATCTCTATTGCTTTTTAACTTATCGTGCCATTTCAGCTGGGCTAAGTGTAGCTATGCAATGGCACACCCACACAGCTACACTTAAACTTTCTTGCATATATATAAAAAAATGTATTTGTTCTGTTTTTTTATTTGTACCCTTCAGAATGTCCATGCTAATGCTGAACCTGTTATTCTAGCAACTTTCTGCTTTGTGCGACGATTGTCCCTTATGGCTTTGTCCACATTCCTTACTCTGACAGGTTGGGAGGTGTGCTCTATGTGCTTATGCTAAATCTGTTATTCTATCAACTTTGGCTTGGTAGGGATGATTGTCCCTTACGGCTTTGCCCAGATTTCTTACCTTGACAGGTTGGGGGTGTTAAGAGCATTCTCACTCATTTTAAATTGCCGAATGGCAATTCTAGAGTGCAGGAGGCATGTGTATTGTGCCTTCATACATATACATTGTGCGGTGCCGTGCTGAACAGGAACGGTCCCTGCCATGCAGGAATAACTTATTCCTGCACGGCTGCTTGCTGAATCCAGGGAATATCTAAATCACTTACCTGTTTGGCCTAAAAACACGTACAGATTGGCAAAATAAACACTATATAAATAGTATAAATTCCTACGCTATATAAGTAATAACTATATAAATGAAAACTACAACATCTTATAGTGATACCACAAGATTAACAGATTAAACTATAACATTTACATGTTTGATGATACACTACTCAATGTTATATATTTTCAATGTTATGAAATTCGATTTTATGAGTTTTCAGTGTTTTGGGTTTTCATTGTAATGGTCTCAGTGTTTTGAGTTTTGATGTTATGAGCATTAGATGCTTTGAAGGGGAACCGGGTTACCTTCATTTCGTCGAAAGCTCATTTGACTGACACCAAATGATTGAAACTTCATTTCACTGACACTTTATTTGACTGACAGTTCATTTCACTGACATCTAGTACTGGCAGTGTCTTGAGCACTGTAAGACAAGTAAAAGGAATATGTCCTTTTTCCACTGTAGTGTGACCCTGGAGTTGGTATATATAGTTAGGGGGGAGTGTGGGAGGCACATCCCCCTACTTACTTTCATGTTATATTCTTTGCTTTTGGTTTTACAGTGTTTAGTAAAACCAAAGTAAGTGGGGGTTGCACCCCCCCACACTCCCCAACTATATATACTAACTCCAGGGTCACACTACAGTGGGGAAAAGGATATATTCATTTTACTTGCCTTACAGTGCTCTAGACACTGCCAGTGCCAATTGTCAGTCAAATGAAGTGTCAGTCAAATGAAGTGTCAGTCATTTGGTCCGACTAAAATGTTTGTCAGTCAAATGAGCTTTTGACGAAATTAATGTAACCTATATATATATATATATATATATATATATATATATATACACACATATAGATATGTATATATCTATGTTCTTCTTTCGGCTTTTCACAGTTAGGGGTCACCACAGCAGAACTCTGTCCACTAATGATTGACAGTAGATTTTTTTACAGGTGCTGACACCCAATCTTCAACAAAGCCACGCCCATTCTACACATGTCTTTCGAACACCACTCAACCATGGGGAGGACATGCAGACTCAACACAGAAGGCGGTCCAGCCGAGAATCAAATGGGAGAACCTCTTGTTGTGAGGCAACAACGCGAGAATCGAACGGGAGAGCCACTTGTTGTGAGTAGATATATATATATATATATATATATATATATATATATATATATATATATTAGATATAGATGTGTATACACACACACATTATTTACATGGGCTCCATTGCTTTAGTCTTCTGATGTATGTATATATACATATATATATATATATATATATATATATATATATATATATATATATATATATATATATATATATGTAGATAGATAGCTATAGATATATGGAAAGAAAGCGAGTGAGGTTCCCGGGGGAAGCTTCCTTACTTGCTGCCAAGAAAACTAACAGACTCAAGAATCTGGGATCTGACATCTATATCTTTTATCTAGCTATTTCTATGCTTAGCTAAACTTTTAGTGCTGGTGAGGAGCAGCTCATGAATAGTTATACTTGTTACATATGTTGAGTAAGCCGAGTGAATGCTATGATCTGCAATTTACTTGTAGCATCTAGAAGTGCATTACTTTTAGTTTAAGTGGTTGTCCAAATAGTTGGGGGTACTATGTAATTGTTGAATAATTAAATGTACCTATGCTGTTCATCTGTATAAAATAAAATGTAACCTATCCACAATAATAACAACTGAGACAGATTATCATAATACATATATTTCCAATACATCTACACAGAATCAGGTCTGAAACCATTCATTTTAATCAATACATACTTCATGGGGCTGACAAGAAGATGAAGGTTTCTGATAAGTAATAATGCTTGTTTCTGAGTGTTTTATTAATTGTTAGTCTTCACTTAGAAACTAAGGACATTTTGTGCAACATATAATTTTGCTACCTATTAACTACATTGGGGGCAAATAATATATAAGCATGTGCTTAGCTGTTATGCCAATTTGTTTTGTAAATTAATTTAATTTTCCTTTTGAGCTTGGGTCATTCTTATAAATCATGGTGTTTTATCTTGCAGTCATATAAATGAAATGGATGCATGTAAAATAACAAGGGTTAGGCCATTGGAAGACTGGCCTAATGGTTAAGGTGTTTGTCTTACAAACTCAAGGTGCAGGATTTGAGTCTCACAAGGGATAACTGGCTGGGTGTAAAATAGCTTGCAAGGGCAGTTAGCCTAGTACTAACCTATAACCTAAATTAATTTGATTAGTTGGACTCTGACCATCTTCTGCAACTACCAAGACTAACGCCACTGGCATTAGTAATGCATGGTGATCCATACTTTTCTAAGCTGTTGATTATCACCTCCCATGGCACAATTCACTAAACCACCCTCCTTTTTGATATATAAAGCAGCCAAACCAATCAAAATACATATATATACCTGTAAAATGCCAAGACCATCTTGGCCAAGATGGGTGAATGTAGCCAGGTCATATCAAAGGATGTCACCACTCCTAAATATATATTGCTAGGATAAGTACACCACTTTCATATCTAAGTAAGTCCATGCTCAGTAAGTGCTACACAGAGTCCCAAGCACTTCATAATGTGTAGGCCATAGGTCATCATGCCCTTGACAACACTGGTCCCAAGACAAGATCTTGAAGTAGAAAATAGGTCCAATTTGTAGTATTTAACAAACATATTCAAAGCTAACCAAGAAGCCACTGTACATCATCTAAATATGTATTATTCAGAAGGTCTACAGCGAAAGCCATCACTTCAGGAAAACATGTCTTAGGACAGATGGGTAAGGATTTGCTATGTGATGCATAACTAAACTGTATACAGTGGGAAAGCCACCTTGCATGAGTAACTTTGGAAAACTCTCTGCCCATGTACTTGTGATAAAAGAAAACAAATAGGTGAGAATCACATGCATAACAGCTTAGTGCCATGTATTTAGTTTGTTAAGTGTGTAAGGGCATCTGTGCAATGTATCAAGTAATCTTTGCAGTTAGAGTAATGATAAAAGAAAACAGGCAAATTAATATTCTGGTTTAAATTGGCATCATTGGCAACATTTGCCAGTGATAAGGGGGATTTGTTATAAATAAGTCTCAGTCCTTAAGAAACAAAAAGTAAGGGGGATCTACTGAGACAACATATGATTCAGCAATTCTAATTGAGGTGATGGCCATCAAGAAGTGTTTTACAAAATTCAGTTATAGTGGTTGACTCAGATGGAGTCTGACTCAACATTCCTATGACAAAATACAAGTACCAGAAAGGCAAGTGGTTTTTCGTAAAAAACTTTCTTCAACAAATTACTGGCAAGTTTTAAAGAAGCCAGGAACAAACCATCATGACTCTGGTGAAAGTTTGCAATGACAACATTTTTGACCTAACTTGAGGATTAACTCAAACTACAGTCAACGAAACCAGCCAAGTAGTCAGCAATAGAAAGGACAGGGGTAGAGAGGTGATGTAACCTCTTTGGCTTGGCCCAGATTGAAAACTTTGTACATTTGCCTATGTAAGTTTTTCTAATACTGGGGTTTAGGGATGAAGGGAGGGGTTTACCTTTATTTTGTCACAAGTTGTTTGTGCAATGTCCTTCCATCGAAAGGACAAACGCAAAAAACTCACAACGACGACTCACATATCTTCGAATGGCTAAAATGTGAATGCATTTAGCCATTCAAACATATGGGACAAATGTTGAAAATGGTTTTCAGCTAAGCCATTTTCTACATTTGTCTTTGGAAGTGTTCCGTAATTCGCTCTAATGAGCTGCACAAAAGCGTGATCGCACATACCATTTGCGACAAAATGAAGGTAAATCAAGAAAGGACAGACACAACCCTTCTTGAAAAAGATGGATCACTGGCAGCTACTGGAAGTGGAAAAGCTAGGTATTCGGCCACAAAAATAAATTAGATAATGGTACAGCAGAGGGCCTCTACATAAAGAAGACACAAATGAATGGCCTAAGTTTCCAGGATTTATTCAACACTGCAGACTTATAAAATAAAATTTCCTAAAATACCACTAAATCTGCCTTCCCTATCATACTTAACTTCATTCATCACCTCCTCGATCAATTGCATAGGAAATTTCACATCAAGAAAACAATTTTTTAAAAACTCACATTCATTTATAAAATCCTGCTCATCTGAGGTTATTCCAGATACCCTAATAAATTGACCTTTAATTATACTTATATTTTGTTTATAGGAATGTTCACTACTAAAAAATAAATGTGAATTAGAGAAAGTTACTTTATGATAGACTATTGATTTAAAACCCTTTTGCTGATCAACTTTAAAAATACTAACATCTAAATAGTTTAAAACATCCCTAGAAATATTATAAGTGAAACATAGAAAATCAGTAGTCAAACCGATATATTCAATAAATTCCATTAACTTTTCTAAAGTCCCAGTAGGGGAGGCAGATTTAGTCCTAATTTAGGAAATTGTATTTTATAAGTGTGCACTGTTGAATAAACCTTGGAAACTTAGACAGTTCATTGTGTCTTCTTAGCCTAGAAGCCTTCTGCAGTACCATTTTTGAAGTTTTTTTGATTGCTTGAGGTTTGAGTGTATGGGTACTGCTATTCTTCTCCTTTTGTTTTTTGTTTTTTTTGGTATTTACGAAGAATAAATGTCCTGGTGAAACATGCCCAATGGATAGCAAAACTTCTTCATTGATCTTTCTGATTCTACAGTGAATTAGGCAGAAGGAGAGGGAGCCAGATCTCGTAAGGCCAATACTGAACTAGAAGAAAGACTTTGGCTTTTAGAAGTTTTGCTTTTGGGATGAGTTTTGTCATCAAAGGAAGTAGACCAAGTATCTGCAGTCCAGTTGGTCTTCTGTAGGATATAGTGTCCTTCAGAGGCATCACCAGTGATGGGATAAGGGAGAACTTTTTTGCATTTTGTGTTGTTGATAGATGTGGACAGGTCTCAACAGGGCTTGGCTCATTTATAAAAGAGCTTCCACACCAGAGGAGAATTTAACTTCTTGGGAAAATAAACTACAACCAACAAATAGATGGTGAGCATGGCCTATTTCCTTACTCTCATAACTGCCTGACGTTATTGGCATAACTGAGTCTATTCTTGCTTGTTGATTTACCCTATAAGTTCCATATTTGCATCTGTGTGGTCAAACCTCCTGATGTAAGGAGACCTAGAAGGATTGAAGAATTAGAAGGACTGCTCTCATCTCCATTAGACTGATGTGTAGTGAGATTTTGGGTCCCTATTAAATTGCCAAATGTTTCAAAGTTTGAATGTCATATGGTCAAAACCATATGATCAAACTTTGAAATGTTTGAAGGTGAAAGGCAATGGCTCCATACGCACAGAATGGGAAAACTTCCCTTTTCTGCACTGAAGTGCGGTCCCGAAGTTGGTATATTTAAGTAGGGGGTGTAGGGTGCAGGGGGGCTTGTTCCCCTCCTCAGAGCATTAAGGTAAGGCTTTTTTTTTACTTTTTTATTATATGTTCGAGGTTTCAAGTTTCGTTCATATGTTGTCGAACATATGAGGTTCGAAATTTTGAAGCTTGGACTATATAATATAGACCCGAGATTTCTGCTAACATACATATCTCCTGAACTGCTTGCCTATTGTAGTACACATCTATTGGGCTGATTGTCACCATGGATTGGGGGAGGTGTAATGTACTGCTTAAAGATAGACTGTAATAATTCATCTGTTGTGGTAAGCCCTAGCCTTCAGGGAATCTTGCTTTACATGACTGAGTATACAGATTGTGCCCAATTTCCTGTAGCCTGAACTAGGCTATGTTCAAAATTATCCTGAAGAAATGGAATAAACCAGAGACTAACTCACTCACTCACTGAAATGAGATGGTTTAAGGGAGGGGAAGTGAGGATCCAGTCATCCAAATATGGGTGCATCTAGATTCTATAGGCACATGTCATGGACATGCATTTGGTAAAATGAGGACTGAAGTGAGGCCAAATGGAAGCATTTGGAATTGATAATGACTATTGCTCACACTCTGAAGTGCAATTAGTGCCTCAAGTGCTTACCAGTTTTTATGTGGAGGTATGTATCTTAAAGGTCTATAGTTATGCAAAAAAAAATAAGAAAAAAATTTGAGGAAAGAAACAGACTTGCACAAGACAAACTGCCAAAAGCGTCAAATGCACACTTGTGCTCATTAATACAACAGATCCATAAAAATTGCATACACAAAGAAATCTTGGGGCACTTGGAAAAAGAATTGACAGAGAAAGTGTGAAAATGTAAAGAAGAAAACCTAGAGATTTGTAAAATCTATAAAAAATAAGCATGGACATGGTTAAAAAAAGAGAGATCTGATATGGTGCAATATTTGTGCAAAGAAGAAAACAAACTAATCAGTACAAAAAAGCAGATCCAAAGATATGTGAAGAAGAGAAATACAGCAAAAGCACACATATATGGAAAATTTCACAATGCAAAAAATAGGATCACAGAGTGGGAATGTCGAACAGAAGATTAGTAAAGTAGAAATTAAACAACTAGAAACTGGAGTTATGAAATACCTGAGAAGTGAAGGATTTAGTGTAGAATGTCTAACACAGGTTATGGCCCACTAAGATGGAACAATGAGTCCCCAAATTAAGGAGAAACAGGTGGAGTGGGAAACATCTGTAAAGGTATGAACATGGGAAAGAAAAAGAGATTTAATATGGTGCAATATTTTATGCAAAGGAGAATCAAAATTAATCAATACAAATAAAAAGCAGAACTGAATGTATTTGAAGAAAAATACAAGCAAAGGCATCAGGATACGAAAAATTTCACAACACAAAAAATAAAAAACAAAGCAGGAAAGTAGAAAAGAGGTTTAGTAATGGAGAAAGTAAAGAAATAGAAACGGAAGTTATGGATTACCTGTGAAGTAAAAGATTTAGTGTAGAAAATTCAACTCAGGTAATGTCACAGCATAATGGAATAATGAGCCTGAAAATTAAGGAGAAACAGGTAGAAAAGGAAGAACTTTGTCACTTTCCATATGAAGATCCTCTGGAGTATTCAGTAGGAAACCAGTACAAAAGTTCTGTTGGAGCTGCACAGTAATAAAAGGAGAAGGAAAAAGCACCAACTGTGATGCAGTCAATGTTGTGGAGTAATAGGCCAGTGAGTTCCTATATGAAACATCATTGAATGATGCAGGATGCAGCTGAAGAGAATATCCTACAGGAAGATGCTCCTGCCCACAGGAAACACAGAGCAGAGAATGTGCCCTTAGTTTGGAAGAAAATGATCTAAGGGAAGAGTTGCTTGCTTTAATAGAGATGGATGAACATATTAAGATCAATGAAAGAAATAGATTGCAAAAAGTAAGACCCAAAATACAGGAAGACTGATAAAACAGATGAACACAATAATCAGAAGTCTTTAAAGAAGTTCATGTGGTATAACAGAAGTAAATATAATATATTACTGTGCAGTTAAATTAATAAGAAAGTCTTACCATAAAAATGCAGAACGATAAGGGGAAGGAAGGGAAAAATAAAATACCATAATGGAAGCATCGGATAAAGAAAATTATAAAGCAACTAAGACAAGACGTACCACTGTTAGAAGAATATAGAAGACAGAAGAGATCAGCAAAATTGTTTAGAAAGAGAGATGAGTTGAAAAAATACCTCTCAACTGTACAGATTTTCGCAGAATGTCCAGATTTTTTACCTCATATTTTTCGTCTATTTTTAATAAAATTGTGGTTTTCTGGCAATTTAGTAGCAAATCATTAAAGATTGAAGTTAGAAAATAATGACAGACATTTGAGTTTCAGACTTCATTCCCTTTAGAAAATTCATGCAAATGCTAAACCTGTTATTCCATCAACTTTCTAAGTTTGTAAGAGCAATATTTAAAAATGCTCCCTATTTTCTGGACGTTGTCTCACTTTTATTTATGGCTTTGTCCACATTTCTTGCTCTAAAATCTTGAGAGGTATGGTCAAAAGCAACACACAGTATCAGAACAGACCAGGATCTATCATACCCTATTGCAAATAATAAACTAAAGATATCAGCACAGGTAAAAAAAAAAAAACTTAGAAGATATTCAGATAAACATAAAGGAAAAGTACAAAACAATCAGTTCATTGATGACCCAAAAAGTTTTACAGAAAATTGGGAAAGCAAACAAAAGGAATAGGAGCACCACCAAAAAAGAAGAAATAGACACAGTTTGGGGAAATATTTATGAAGGGCCTGTGAAACATAACAAAGATGCTTAATGGAATGAAGAAGTAAATAAAACAGTAAGAAGGTAATGTGCACAGGGTATGAAACGGGATGATGTAACAGCAAGAGAAACTGAAACAAAATGAAGAAATGTTCCTGACTGGAAAACCTCAGGCCCAGTTGCAGTACCTAACTTCTGGCTAAAAGTATTAACATTAACATCCCTACACAAAGATTTATCCTTGTGCAAGAACTACTTATATCTGTATTCAGATCAGACACCAACCTGGCTAACAACTAGAAAAATGATATTCCTCCTTAAGAAAGAACCTGTAAGCTATCATAAAAACTGTAGGCTAATAACTTACCTTCTGACTATGTACAAACTATATACTGGAATTGATTCTGACAGAGTTTATAGTCATACAGAAGAAAGCTTACAAATGACAACAGAACAAAAGGTAACAGAACAAAGTCATATAGAATAAAAGATCATTTGTTGCTAAATAAACTAATTAGGAGAATTGTAATTAGGGAAAGAATCTAAGTGTGACATGGTTAGATTGCAAAAAAGTATTTGACAGCATCCCACATTCAATTGCATTACAGTGAACATGAAACAGTGACAAACCACTTTACAATTAAGATATGACAAAGAGCAAATTATTATCCCAGGGATAAAAATTAAAAGGGGGATATTCAAGGGTGATTATATAACACCGTTGCTGTTTTGTCTTGTCCTTAATCCACTAGGCTCTCTACTTAACAGATTAGGACTTGGTTATAATTTGGATCCCAGAAAACATCCAAGTGTAATTAGTTATCTTCTTTTAGTAGCTGACTTGAAACTGTTCATCAGATGAGGAACTGAAAGCACAGCTGCAAGTGGTTAAAACTTATCAGATGATATAACAATGTAATTTAGACTTGATAAATATGTGAAAGCAATATTTAAAGCAGGAAAGTTGTAACAGCAAGAAAACAGCACTCTGGGACAGGAATGTAATATAAAGTAAAGTGAGCAGGAAGGACTGTATATATATTTGGCTATTAATAAATGACAATAAAAAATGAACAAACGCAGATAAAATTCAGTAAGGAATACTTCAGAAGACTAAAACTAATACTGAAAACAGCCCTGACATCTAGGAACCCATACATCACTAGATGGGTTTCAAACTGGCTAAGTGACAGAACCCACAGGGTCAGAGTTGCAGGCACTATGTCAGATTCCAAGCCAGTCACAAGTGGGGTCCCACAGGGCTCGGTCCTGGGTCCCCTCTTGTTCGGCATCTATTTTTCAGAAGTACAAGCAAATACAAGAGGATTATGGCTGACAAAGTTTGCAGATGACTGCAAATTGGGCGCCATAGTTGAAAACACTTCAGACACAGATATCCTTCAGAAGGGTATTATAGAAATAGAAAACTGGTGCCAGAGCCATGGCCTAAAGTTAAACGCCAAAAAATGCATAGTCATACCCTTCGGGAAAAACAAGGTAACCCCTAGCTACCATATAGGTGGCAACCCGCTGAGCACAGAAGAGGTCATCAGGGATCTGGGGACCCAGGTTGACAGTAGCCTCTCCTTCGACACTCACGTTGCTAAGGTAGTTAGGAAGTCCTTCTACATTGCCCACCTGATCACGAAGGGATTCACATCCAGATCAAGGGAGGTCATTGTTCCCCTGTACTCATCACTCATCAGACCAATGATTGAGTACAATGCCCCATTCGGAATGTATCTTACCCGACACCTGCAGCAATTGGAAAGACCCCAAAAGTTCCTCACCAAAAGGATAATGGGTCTCAAAAATATGTCTTATGCTGCCCAACTGAAGGAACTCCAGCTCTATTCAGTAGCATACCGTCTGCTCAGAGGTGAGCTGTGCCTGACATACAAGGCCATGTCCAACCCGGAATTAATGGACATGCTCCACCTCAAAAAATCTAAATCTACCAGAACTACAAGAGCAAGAGACTTAAATCTCAACACGGTCATAAATAGGACATGCTGGAGGGACAGATTCATCACCCAGAGACTCCCTATGCTGTGGAACAAGATCCCAGTACATGTGAGGCATAGCACCTCGCTGGCCTTGTTCAAGAGGAATCTTGACAAATGGATGGGAGATCGCAGGTTTACCCCGGGGATCACCTCTGTGTCACTACTGGACAGAGGTACGACAAAATAATGGGCATAGTATCCTTCAAACTTAAGGGGTGGCGATAGCCACAAAACTTTGGGCTAGGCTTATAAATGCCCTAGGGCAGATAGCCTAGTATGAACCTATGAACCTATGAACCTATGAACAAAGTGAAAGCTATAAACCAATTCCTATTCTTGTTTTAAGATACAGTTTTGGTGTGATTGACTGCTACCAAAAGGTATTGGATCAGTTGCACAGAAAGACAAGAAAAATGCTTCACACTTATCAAATGATGTATAAAAATCAGTGTATACCAAGATTATATATCCCTCATTCTGAAGAAGATATGGGCCTTCTTGAAATTGATTACATGTTAAGATTTACAATCGTGGGGCTGCATACTTATCTGCTAACTTCATCAAGTCCAAACATAGTGAAACTTTTAAGACACGAGGAAAAGAAGCCTAAGGTGACTTCTCTGTTTAATTTAGCAGAAGCAAAGCAGTGTCAAGTGAGAATGGGAATCAAGCAAGAAGCAGACAAAATCAGGATGCAAATGAATGTGTCAAAAATGTAAGAAAGAATATAAGTAGAAGGATCAGATGAGAAGGCAAGAAATGTGGAAAAAGCATAAATATTGTGGTAAGTGCAGAAAACTCGTGGAATGACCTCATGTTGAAAAGGATTTGGTGATAGAATGGTTAAGGAGGTTTGAATTTAAACCAAAAATGAAAGATTAATATTGGCGGCCCAGGATAGTGGACTACATACATGATGGTTTGCAAGCCCATTGACCATGTGGGAAAAACAGACAAATGCAGATTCTATAAAAAAGAACTGGAAACAGTCACACTTCTTGTTGCTGGGTGTGATACACTAATGGCAGAGGGCCTGTATACTGAAAGGCTTAATAATGTGGCAAGAATGTTGCACTGGGGGTTGTGCAAACATCACAATATTGACGTAGCTGAGAAGCATTGGAAATCAACAGTTCAGAAAACAGATGTGAGAAAATGAGATATAGTAGTCCATGAAAAGAAGACAAAAGCAGCATTTATCATTAAAATTGCTACACCCAGTGACTACAGTGTCTTACGTACAGAGAGATACAAAGTCATAAAATGCCAGTATTTTCAGACAGAAATGACAAAAATGTGGAAGAAAGATACCCAGACAGTTCCGATACGAGTACAGACATTGGGTCTCATTTAAAAGAATTTAGTCAGGTAACTGTATAAATTGCAGAAGGAGTTAATTCTGGGCATATTTACATGTGCTGCAAAGAGCATTTTTTGCTAACATCAAAGACTGAAACAATACTATTTTCATGAACTTTAAATATACTTTGACATAGGAATGGAGTCCATTCCATCATGTTATTAGGAACCCAAAAGACTTGGAGAAATTAAACCAAAACAAAATATGTATCATGCAAGTAATTCTAGCATGAATAACTGCTTGGGTACTGATATGGAGAAACATGAACTGTTGTATACTGGAAACTCTATCTTGAGACAACTAGATGGAGTAATGTCTTGTGACAACAAAATGAGAATGACTGTTATCTCTCTCTCTCTTTATGGGGTTTCAATCAAAGATATGTGATTTTATTTATCTGTCTATTTCTTTAGTTGGTTGGCTGGCTGGTTTTGTTGTTTATTAGCCAGCTATTGTTGACTTTAAATACTTTTATCTCTCTCTCTCTCTCTCTCTCTCTCTCTCTCTCCCTCTCCATCTCTCTCTCTCTCCCTCTCTCTCTCTCTTTCTCTCTCTAAGGCCACTGCATCTTGAAATGTGGATTGGATTTGCGCTGCCACATTGTAGGGGAACCTTGTCCCTCAGGACAGGAAAACCTCACAACAGTCAGGGCATCGATACTCCCATGTGTCAGGGAGATCAGTTCAAAAGCCTGTCATCATAGCTCAATCAGCTTAGGTTTTCTCTTAAGCTCTATCTCTCTATCACATACTGTGCTGCTGTCATCTAGGTTAGCATGCAAGGGCACTGTGAAGGGAACACCCCCATGTGGTAATGTGTCCCTATTTTGCATGTCCAAACAGAGTGACCGAGGAGAAATCATTCTGTGAGAGTGTGTGTGTATGTCTGTGTGTGTGTGTGTGTGTGTGTGTGTGTGTGTGTGTGTGTGTGTGTGTGTGTGTGTGTGTGTGTGTGTGTGTGTGTACATGTATGTATGTGTTTGTTTAAAATGTACTGCCTGCAAAATGTGCTTTATTGAGTAAATGTGTCAGTAAACAATGAATTTAAGAGGGCAACATATTCAGATAGGTTAGAATTGTATACATTAATAGTACAAGTGTAAAAAGAAAATGGATGTGTAGATTAGTATGAGGCTAACACTCTAATTGATACCAAACTTTAATATAAGGATATAGACATGGATAGTGACATATTTCTGTACCATAAATGATAATCACCATTAACAAGCTCCATGGCATAGACCGATAAAGCCCTGACTATGACCCAGGTGACCTGAGTTTGAGTAGTGGTTCAGGCACCTGTTGGAGCTACCCATCCTTGGGGGAGGGACTAGTAATTTACAATGGGCGATTGCTGCTATGTAAGCAGAGACCTGCACATTAACAAACACCAATACTGAGGGGTGTGTGCTTGGTGCTGCCACACTGGTAACAATAGCCTGAAGGAAATGTGAATATAAGAGCATGCCTGCATGTGCACAGGTGAAGATATAAGGAGACCCAACAGTAAAGTGGCTGCTTGTACCATCCTCCAAGAAGTTTCTATGGCTGTTGCATAGCAAGGCACAAGTCACTGATTGGAGGGAGTGGCACTGCGTAATTTTGTCCATGGACTCTAACTGGTTACCATAGAGCCACAGTCTTAGAAGAAACCAAATTTGTCTGGACAGGCTTTCCTAGATAGAAAAAAGTGCTGTCCCTGCTTGCTGGAAGCATTTTGAAGGCAACGTTGTAGAGGAGGTGTACACTATTATCATGGCTACCTGAATGAAACCCCCTTCTGGATTACTCTCACATGCATAGGATCATAGTGTCATAGGAGGTTACTAGGCTAATGGCTCTGTGGCCCTTACAAGCCTAGACAAGAGTTTATCCCCAAAAAAGAAACCTCAGTCAGCACCTGATGCCCCTGTCAGTGAGAGACAAACGTGGAACACTTGGGACAAAGTTGTGGTTTTCCATCCACTCATCAAGGTTGAGCTTGAAGAGGGTCAGTGAGGTACTCTGTTTGAGATGTATGGGAAGTCTATTCCAGAGATAGTGCAGCCTCTGGGAGACAAGCCTGTCTCTCCAGCAGGTTTTGTTAATATCGCATATTAGATTTAGGGCTTTTGAGCTGGTAATGCATGAGGAGTTAGACTTACGGATATGGAGCATATCAGGAAGGGTAGGGTCCGATATTGCCTAGTAGGTGAGACATAGATCACCTCTGAGCAATCTGTACGATACCACGTAGAGTGATCATGATTTGAGCCTGTCCACATAGGACAGGTGTTGGAGGCCATGGATTCTCTTTCTGAGGTATTTCTATGGCCATTCTAGTTGGTGCAGTTGTTTGGAGAGGTGCGTACTAAATGGGATGTTATACTCAATTATGGGCCTAATTAGGAAAGAGTACAGAGAGATAATAACCTCCTTTTTCTGGATGGAATCCATTTACGTATGAGATGAACCAAGTAAAAGACTTTTCTGACCACTGCCGCTACATGATAGTCAAATGTGAGATTGTTGTCCACCTGTGTACCCATGTCTCTCACCACAGGTTGTGTGCTTAGGGGGTTCCCATTGATGTGGTAATCAGCAGGGGCCATGTTTTTGCTGAATAGTATGATAATACATTTTTTGGAATTTAACTTAAGGCCATGACTTTGGCAGCAGTCATTTGTTGCTGTGAGACCCTGTTGCAGTATGTTAACATCATTTGGGGAGTCAATGATAGCACCCAACTTACAGTTATTCACAAACTTCGTCAGCCACAGGCCCATTATCTTCACCTGGACCTCTGAGACGTAGATGCCAAACAGTAGGGGATCCAGATTCCTGAGGAACACCACTAGTGAGAGGTCTGTTGTCAGACGTGGTGGCACCTGTTTTGACCTTGTGGGTCCTGTTAGTGAGCCAGTTTGCCACCCACCTGATTAGATAGGGATTTACGCTAAGTTGCATTAGCTTTTTGATGATGCCCAATTGGGAGATTGTGACAAAGGCCTTGGTCAAGGTGAGCTGTATGTACTGACTAGGTCCTTGGTGACAGTCTCAAAGAAGTCAACCAGGTTTAACTGGCAAGATCTGCCCTTGACGAATCCAAATTGGGCAGGTCAAGTGTTTGGAGATTGCCTTTGTTCTTGTTTATGAGATCTATAATAATAAACTCCATGGCTTTATAGATCACACTTGTCAAGCTAATGGGGCAATAGTTTCCTGGGTCAGTAGTGACACCATCTTTGTGCAAGGGGATGACAATGGCAGTTCTCCAGTCTGCTAGAATGAAGCCTGTAATTAGGCTGTGGTTAAATAGGGTGCTCAATGGCGAAGCTAGTTCTTGCTGGAGATGGTGCAGAATACAGAATACTATCAGGTCCCATGGAAGCTGTGTCCTTTACCTTGGATACAGCCTTTAACACTTGCTCTATAGAGATGTGAGGTGGGGGACAAGTATAGGCAATGTCAAATGGGCCTTTGGGGGGATAGGCAGTGAAGTTTGCACTGAATCTATCAGCTAGCAGGTTGGGTAAGTCAACAGGATCAGTGTAAGTGGTACCATTAAGTACTAATTTGGAACAAACCTGGGCTTTGTCATGAAGGTTCCTGACATAACTGAAGAAGGCTTTGTGATTTCTCATTGTTTCAGAGGCTAGGTTCAGTTCATAATTGGCTTTGGAAGTTTTCACTAGTGATCTAATTTGCCTACTGAGGCTGAGGGGGGAGTTTTTCCAATTTGGAACTTGTTCCTTTTTACTCTTGGACAACAGTTTATTCCTTTTGTTGTAAAGCCTGTTGATGTCCACCAGGCAGGTTTGTGTTTCCTTGAGGAGCAAGTTTTAGTTCTGTTGGGTATGGCTGAGTCCATGCAGTTGTACAGGTGCTTGTAATACTGCACTGGTGTACTGTTCAGCATAGCTGTCTGCATCCTCTGAGGGGGGGGGGGCAGTAGTGTGAAGCTACCGATACCTCCCTTAGGATTTGTAGTCAGCTTTTATAGGTTCATAGGTTCATAGGTTGGTACTAGGCTATCAGCCCTAGAGCCTATACGAGCCTAGCCATAACAATTCCCAGGCTATTTCTTCCCACACAATTAACTTCGCTGGACCCCTGTCTTGCAGTGTGACTGACATGATCCCCAGGGTGAATTTCTTTTCTCCTATTCAATCATCAAGGTTCCTTTTGAAGAGGGCCAAAGAGGCGCTCTGCTTGACATGTATGGGCAGTCTAATCCAGAGTCTGGGGAGTCTCTGTGTTAGGAACCTATCCCTCCAGCATGTTTTGTTTATTGTGATGACAAGGTTTTGATCCCTGGAGTGTGTGGCTCTGAGGGATTGGGATTTCTTTAAGTGTAGCATGTCCAACAGCTCTGGGTTTGACATGGCCTTGTATGTTAAGCAGAGATCGCCTCAGAGTAGATGATATGCGACAGAGTCTAGCTGGAGTTTGAGAAGTTTTTTACCCTGGTTGCAGCTGGGGAGGGTGAGTGGGTGAGTGGGATAGAAAGTTAGAATGAGACAGACTGATGAACTAGTCTCACCAGAGAACATACTATGGAAATGGTGCAGCGCTCACCCATGTTGGTGAGAACCAAGTCCAGAATGTTATCTCCCCTTGTGGGGAATGAGACAAGCTGGTCTAGTGTGTTAGAATTGATGACGTCAAGGAATTGTTGGGTGAATGCATTAGTACAGAAATAGTTCACCCAGTCTATGGTGGGGTAGGTGAAGTCACAAAGGATCAGAGTGTCAGGAGGTACCTTGATGGAGTCAAGTAGGTCCAGGTAGGAGGATGCAGGAGACCCCCCACCAAGAGGGACTAAAAGAGCTCTAGACCCACTCAGGGAGTGTTAATGGACATCATGAGTGGCAGAAAAAGAATATAGATTCATAGATTCTTACTAAACTTATAGCTAAGAGCATCACAAAGAAGGTCAGCTATAACATCCAGTACTAGTGAGAGGCTAACAATGTCCCACACCAACTTGTTTTCTTTCCACATAGCTCCAGTGAAAATGTGCGGTCATCCATTCAATAATCCATAATGCTTTTAAAGTTTCTAGGAAAGCACTCTGTTTAATAGGTAATAGCAGCATATAATAGAAGCATTGCATAAATTGAGTGAGGTATCTGCCACGCCATCTGGTGCTGGAGATGCGGTCATATAGGTTTAGGTCTCTAGACACAGGCTTTGCATCACCACTGGCTATATTTAGGTGAAGGAGCACTAAGCAGAAATCATCCCCCAGGAATCTATATGACACTGAGTAGACAGTTAAGGCTTTTAGTTCATCAGAGTAGCTAAGGAAATTTATTCTTGATATCTTTTTGGTCACAAAACATTTAAAGTTTATCAAGGTGGTCTGGGTGATTAGTGAGGTACATGTCAATCCATGTATGAATAAAGAGGGATGATAACATCTTTGGATCTTGAGGATATACCACAAAGCATAACCATAAAGCAACTCTTTTGCAAGGTAGAAGGATTTTCTAGCCACTACAGTAGTGTTGACACTGGAATATCTGTTATCAAACTGCATACCAAAATTATTGTTGAGTGTGTCAAAGTTAAGTAGAATTTTATACCTATTGTAAGCAGTGGCGATGATAGAGTCACTAAGGAAATCTACACTGCATTTCTTGACATTAAGGGTAAGCTGCATGTTTGGTCCAGCCCTAGCCTGAGAATTAGAGTATCCAAATATGATTTGATAACTGACTGCAGTTTGCAATCATAAGTTTATCTGGTAAGCTATAGTTCATTGATATCAGCTTTTATGTTAGACAACAACATGGCAAAGACAAAGGAGCTTAGGTCAGAGCCCTGTGGAACACCAATAGAAGCAATTTATTTTATGGAGAAAAACTTAATTTTATGAGCTAAACTAACAAATAATATTATCAAAACTGGTATGAATGAACTGAACTTTGTTCAGAATTGATGAAAACTGTGTGAAAGCTGTGCTCCTACAGTTATGGACATATTTATTTTAATTTATTTGCTTTTTTTTTCCCTGAAAAGTCCGACTAGTTGGCAACACCTTTTCAGTGGAAGCCAAGAGAAAAAAAGCTCAACAAGGTAAAATAATTACACAAAAGATGTATACATAACATACTGAGGTCTGTGTTCAGTCATCAGATGAGAAATCCAACTTAAAACATCAAACGTTCACTTCAGTGAAAAATAAGACTTTGAAAAAAACGAATACAGAATTTTATATGAAGGGGGAAAATGTATAATAATGATTCAGAGCTAATGCACAGGCCATAAAATCTGGTTATCATATAGCTACATGTTACGAAAGATTATTTAAGCTTTATAATGAAATTAGTTGTTCCTATTATATGCCTTTAGAAGGCTAACAAGATAAAAATTCAAAAACATCTTACATAAGAAAATGAAAGTTGCAACTGATATCAAAACAGTGCAAATATACTAAGCTATGCACAGATATATCAAAAAGGAAATTAAGAAATATATTTATTTATTTATTGGTTTTGTGTGCCAGTGAAGTCCGACTGTGCAGAACACCCCTTTTCAGTGGAGGCCTGGGGAGAAAAGCTAAGAAGTACAGTAAGGCAATAATATTAAGTGTTCTCAAAGTTGAATATTGCAATTTTTTGTCAGTAATACAGAAAATGTCTTCAAAGATACAATAATACAAGAATATGTACAAGTAATACAACAGGTACAACTAATAATTTGATAGAAAAAGAACTTAAGCTAATATGAGACAAGAAAAAAAGAAAAATGCTACATGACAAGGATCATAGGCACAGGTGATAATACTATGTATATATAATATAATATGGTGCTATGGACTAAGTTTTGATGGGGTGGAGTGGGTGGAAGGTGAGGATAATACAGCATAGGTTAGACTGGAGGCTGGGAGAAGGCTATGTGCTACATAGCAAAGGGAGAGGGGTAGTAAGTAAGGTGTACACAAAGTATGAGGAGTAGGAGGAAAAGTGATGTAATGCAGCAGCAATAAATGTGATAGTGCTGGACGTAGAGTCTTTGGTGTATCTAGAATGGCATTTATTAGTGACAAATAACTGGCTAAATGTATTTTATTGGAGTATATAGAGTAGAATGGGTGTGTTTAAGCTGAGGAACAGCATGAGTATTGCCATAAGTCTATCATTATCATGAATCCAGAAAAAATGCTGAGGTTAGGCTCCAGTGTCCAAATCAAAGTAAAAAAACAGTCTTCAGTCTTCAATAAAGGTAAAAAAGCAGATATATATTTTTAGAAGCCAAAACACAGAAGTTCAAAACAAAATATAAATACACACCAATCAGCCAGTACTTCACCAGTAATTCTTTTATTGTTCCAACGATCTGGTACCTCGGCAATTCGCCTTCAAGGATCACATTTTAATCCATCATGGTAGTGCATTTTATACCATTTAATATGAAACAATTAATTAATTAATCAATTAAAGTTTCAATTTGATGAAGAAATGAAACTTTTACTTAAAGTGACCTTAGAAAAAAACTTTTTTAACATTCATTTATTTCATATATACTTTGTTTCATATATTAACTATGCATATAAATAGATAATGAACATATTGACATAAAACACACTTTAACACATAAATAATTAAATAAATATAATATATATGAAAAATTAAATAAATATGATATATGTGAAAAATATGTACACAAATGAATACGCACACACATATACACTTTGATTAAATTATACACATATATGTGTGTACATATACACATAAATATGTGAATATAAATACATTCTAACATATAAAGATGCTGAAACTAATTTTTATATACCCAGTTCCTGGTTTAAACCATTAGGTTTTAAAGTGTTAAATTTTAATATCATTCTAGTTTCTAACTCTAATAATTTGTTTACTATATTATCTCCTCTTTGAACGAAAGGTTTCCCCAAAACACTAAATCTTAAGCTATTAGTGGAACCACCATGTTTATCAAGAAAATGTTTTGCAACTGGACTAGATTCATTAGAATTCCTAATATCTTTTAAATGTTCCAGTATTCTTACTTTCACCATTCTCTTAGTTTGTCCTATATACCATGTGTTAATACAAGAACACCCCAATATATATACAACACTAGTGGATTTACAATTGAAATAGTGTTTGGGACTATGATTAACTTTGTTTATTGATTTCACATTTATAACTTTATCACACACACTACAAGAACCACAAACAAAAGTGCCCACCTTAACAGAAGTAGGTTTCTCCAAATTAATTAAACTATTATTTAATATTTCTTTTAAATGTTTTCCTCTTTTGTAAGAAAAAGTAATGAATTGTGGAAATAGTTGGCCTATAGACTCATCCTCACTTATCAAATACCAACATTTTTTAACTAATAATGCAAGTTTATTAGAAAAAGTTGTAAATTTTGTAACAAAAAATATTTTCTCATTATCTTTACTTAATTCCTCCATTTTCATGATCTTATAAGTGTTAACCCCTGAACTAGGTTGCATAGGACTTTTTCCAATGGTACTATCCCAACATCTTAACAAATGATTTTGATTGTATCCTCTGTCCAATAATTTCAAATATACTTTATTAAGTTCAATTTCCACTTCAAAATCTATGCTAGTATGACTATGGATTCTCTTAAACTCCCCATAAGGTAATGTTCTCAATAAATGTGGCAGATGCATACTAGTCGCATGCAAAAACATATTCACTGATGTATGCTTTTTAAAGGGTCTGAATTCAATTCTATTTTCTTTTTCAAATATAGTCAAATCAAGAAAATTAATTTCATTCCTATTAACCTCATATGAAAAATTAAGATTTTGTTCATTATTATTCAATGTCTCAAAAAAATCAAAGAATTCAAGTAAATCCCCTTTACAAATAAAAATCAGATCATCAATAAAACGTTTATACAAAACCACATTATTTTTGAAAAAATCAGTTGAATAAATGAACTTTTTTTCAAATGAATCCATATAAATAATAGCATAAGATGGTGCATATGCTGCACCCATTGCAGTGCCCTTCACTTGTAAAAAATATTCTTTATTGAACAGAAAATAACTATGGGTTAAACAGAATTCTAATAAACTAATCAAAAAATTGGTTCTAGGTCCTTCACCTAGCATATTAGATATAGATTCAAGTCCCCATTTAGTCTCAATGTTGGTATATAAAGATTTTACGTCAACAGTAACCCAATAATAATCATGATTCCAAGGAATTTTCACAACCTCATTAATAAGATCTTGTGTGTTGGAAATGTGAGCAGTTACTTTATTTAGATGTGCCTTAAGTTGAAAATCCAAGAATATATTCACATTTTCCAAAAAAGAACCTACCCCTGAGACTATAGGTCTACCCGGGGGTTTTGCTAGATTTTTATGGATCTTGGGTAAGGCATATAAGATAGGTGTAGTAGGACTTTTTATATACATTCTGTTTACATCAGCTCGTGTAAAAAATCCTAAACGTTCACCTTTTTCCAACAAAAATAATAGTTTTTCATTATAAGATTTAATAGTGTCATTTTCCAACCTCTGATATTCATCATGATTTAACAACAATTTATAGACCATCTTACAATAATCTTTTTTGTCCATAACAACCCAATTTCCACCTTTATCAGCACATTTGAAAATGTAATCATTTTTAACTTTTTTTAAGTATTTCAAAGCCAACCATTCTTCTCTATTTAAATTAAATTGCTTTTTCTCTTTAACAAATTCCTTATAAGATATTTCTACTTCCCTAAAAAGAACTTTTTGGAAAGTAGAAATTGCAGGCACAGATATACATGGTGTAAACTTACTTTCAGTTTTCTTAAAGTGAGGCAACACTAATTTACCATATCCAGTTACAAAACTGGCGTTGGAATTGACTAATGCATCATTAGCACCAACATCCAAATCTTCACTTTCATAGTTATAAATAGACAAATTCATTAAACTATCATCAAATTCAGAATCACTGTACTGTTGCTCAGAACCTTCATTTGAATCACAATATGGCATGTCATGCTCTAAAATTTTATCAAAATAAACTTTGAGCAATAATTTCCTGACAAAAGTTTTAATTTCAAAATAAATATCAGCTAATGAAGGAAAAACAGTGGGAACAAATTTGCTCCCCTTATGTAACACCTTGAGCATCTCATTGTTTAAATCTAAACCAGATAAATTAATACAATATTGTGTGTGTGTGCTTCGTGATTCACAGAGTCTAATAAAGTCATATTACTGGGCAAACCTTCATTTAAACCGATTGCGTCCCTTTCTCCCGTTTCTTCCATTTCTCCCCTTGGTCGAGTTGTCATTTTGAAAATCCACACCCATAGAGTCTGAAACTAGAGTTCCATTAGATGTTTCTCTTTCAGGAACACGACCATTAACCACAGTTCTGGCAAAAGACACATTTTTAACTGTGTTATGCTCCGTAGAAGAAGCAGAAGATGTGGATAAGCCTCTCCATTTACGATAACTGTTTTGGCTGCTGCCCCTTGACCTACTACGTCCCGATTCACGTTGCCACGTGAACAGGATACCAGTTTCATAATCTCTGAGATCACGAACCAACTTATTGCGCTTTCTTAACACTATTTCCATCTCCATTTTATTGATTTTCTCATTAATACTCACAATTTGAGTTTTATAGTTAGATTCAGTTACTAATTCATCTTGTAGAAGCAAGATCTCATTCTTTATTTTTTCATGAGATCTCTGATTCCGTTTAACCAAAATGCGAAGCCAGCCCAAAGTGCACGAAAGGGAAACTTGCTTCCACTCATCAAGCAGATCAGATTCTTCTTCAAGAAAAGGTGCAGCTGGCAATTTGTCTATACGCAAACCACGGGGGGTAATATTTAAACTAATGTACTTCTCTAGTAGCCGAGTGTCAAAGTACAAAGCAATTTCTTTTGCCATTAACTTGTTCAGTTGAGCAAAACGCTCATCAGCATCATTATTAACACCCAAATTCCAGGGATCCATATGTGTGTATTTCTTTTCACGTTCATTAACCAAATCCAGAAAAAGCATAGCATCAGAAGAATGGCTCTGTTCAGAGCCTTCACTACGAACAGACATCAGTAAATAATATAATCCAAACTGGTGAAAGTACGGCTTGGATGACCAATAAGCCAAAACACAGAAGTTCAAAACAAAATTTAAATACACACCAATCAGCCAGTACTTCACCAGTAATTCTTTTATTGTTCCAACGATCTGGTACCTCGGCAATTCGCCTTCAAGGATCACATTTTAATCCATCATGGTAGTGCATTTTATACCATTTAATATGAAACAATTAATTAATTAATCAATTAAAGTTTCAATTTGATGAAGAAATTAAACTTTTACGTAAAGTGACCTTAGAAAAAAACTTTTTTAACATTCATTTATTTCATATATAATTTGTTTCATATATTAACTATGCATATAAATAGATAATGAACATATTGACATAAAACACACTTTAACACATAAATAATATATCAAAAAGGAAATTAAGAAATATATTTATTTATTTATTGGTTTTGTGTGCCAGTGAAGTCCGACTGTGCAGAACACCCCTTTTCAGTGGAGGCCTGGGGAGAAAAGCTAAGAAGTACAGTAAGGCAATAATATTAAGCGTTCTCAAAGTTGAATATTGCATTTTTTGTCAGTGATACAGAAAATTTCTTCAAAGATACAATAATACAAGAATATGTACAAGTAATACAGCAGGTACAACTAATAATTTGATAGAAAAAGAACTTAAGCTAATATGAGACAAGAAAAAAGAAAAATGCTACATGACAAGGATCATAGGCACAGGCGATCATACTATGTATATATAATATAATATGGTGCTATGGACTAAGTTTTGATGGGGTGGAGTGGGTGGAAGGTGAGGAGATTACAGCGTAGGTTAGACTGGAGGCTGAGAGAAGGCTATGTGCTACATAGCAAAGGGAGAGGGGTAGTAAGTAAGGTGTACACAAAGTATGAGGAGTAGGAGGAAAAGTGATGTAATGCAGCAGCAATAAATGTGATAGTGCTGGACGTAGAGTCTTTGGTGTATCCAGAATGGCATTTATTAGTGACAAATAACTGGCTAAATGTATTTTATTGGAGTATATAGAGTAGAATGGGTGTGTTTAAGCTGAGGAACAGCATGAGTATTGCCATAAGTCTATCATTATCATGAATCCAGAAAAAATGCTGAGGTTAGGCTCCAGTGTCCAAATCAAAGTAAAAAAGCAGTCTTCAGTCTTCAATAAAGGTAAAAAAGCAGATATATATTTTTAGAAGCTCTACATTATGAATATGAAGATAGAATGTTTTCTAGATATATATTATGTATTTTAGATTTATTGTATTTTATTAAATAGTCACACTTTTGTTGTGCCATACACACTTAGCTTTAAGCAATGCTTTCAGATCTATAAGAGAGAATACAGCTTTAATGGTAAATGGGTTATTGAGCCACATGATTATTTTAGTTAATTATATATAGGTGTGGTTTACCTTTGTTAGTATGCACCTGAGGAAGCAATATGTGAAAGCGCTTGTGTGACAATAAAGAAGACTTCTTATACTTTTATTCTTCGATTCAAGTCTGCTTTTTTACCTTTATTGAAGACTGAAGACTGCTTTTTTACTTTGATTTGGACACAGGAGCCTAACCTCAGCCTTTTTTCTGGATTTTTGTTTGCCTTTACTGTGTTTGCAGAGGTATTCTGGTTGCTATTGGGCATTTTCTGCATAGTATCATTATCATGAGCCTATCATTACCAAGAGTCCATGAGGTGTTGCTTTTGGTGGAATTTATTTCCAGATTTCTGGATACATAGTTGGAATAAAGGGAGTCAACTGCAGTATTATTTGATTTGGTAATAAGTAGTAGTAAAACTACTTTGAGTAGATGTCCGCCTGCAGAGTGTAAGGTAATTTTTGGAGAATAGTGCTGGGCAATACTGTTTAGAGTTGGGCATCTGTGTGGTTTACAGATAAAGTTCTGGGTGGTGGGAAGCTGTGAGAATGTCACATAGTGTGGGATTTCTGTCCAGTTCAACTGCTAAAGTGCCAGCCATTTTTGGGCCTTGTGAGGAATGCTAACATAAAATTTTGTCACTCTGTTGTAACACTGTTTCATTTTACTTTCACAAGTGGTTTGTATATTAGTAAATATGGGGGATAACTAGAAAACTGTTGGAATTTGGAAGTTTGAGGTGATATTTTTCTAGCACTCACAGCAAGGTTAACATTATAGAAACTTGAGTTTTTTAATGGTTTTTTAATGGTTGCAGTATGTGGAAGTCTAATTCCTACTTTCTTTTCTTATTTATCATGTTTTTCTTTCTTATATGACCTAAATTGTTATATATATGTATTACTAAATGAGGATTTAATCCTATTTGTTGCATTATACTTGTTCATCCAATCAAACTTTGTTCTTATCATTTTAATGTTATAATCTGTTTGTACCTTGTGGAGCTTTTCTCCCCGGCCCTCTGCTGAAAATGGAGATGCCTCCAGTCAGACTAGCCCGGTTAACAAATGTTAAATAAATAAAATAAATAAATGTTGTCATCTATGAATATGCCTAGTAGTTTGGTATGTAGAACCAGCTTACTATTGATGTCATTAAAATAAGTTATGCTAAATATTTTTTTTCTCTAAGTGGAAAATTGTCTAAAAGCAAATAAAATTAGCTTGTTTTTGGGGGTGGGGGAATGGATTTAAGAGCACTTGGGAATTGTTCAGCGAGGACTCAATGGAGGACACTTCCAGAGTGACTTCTTGCAGTTTATTTAACTTAGTAGCAGAACAGATAAGGGTGGACTCATCTGCTACCACATTATTTTGGCTTGTTTACTTGGTGTTCAGAATCATGTATGAATATGTAGAACAGCAGAGGACCTAGGCTGGACCATTTGAGGGACAACTACAGATAATCAGGTAAAAGGATGAAAGGTCATTTTGTCATTGCTTGAGTTATAACTTTTGAAGTGTGAAAGGGATGTGTTAGTGAATCCTAAGGATGCTAGCTTGTATTGAGGATTTTAGTGGGACACAGTATCAGATACCTTTGTTAGGTCAAGCATTTCTATATATGTTAACAGTAATAGGAATTATTTTGTCACCCTGAATTATCCTGAAAACATCACTCAGTAATTCTAATATATTTAATGGAAACCAACTATATAATTCCATACTTAAACAATCTAACCTTGGATCTTTACCAGTTTCCCCTTTTTAAAGCTTTTTTAACTTCTTTTAGGGTAAGAAGCTTATTTTATTTATTTATTTATTTTCAGTTTGATTACTGGGGAAGTCCACTGGGCCAGAATGTGGCCATTTTCAGTGGAGGCCCGGGCAGAAAAGTTCCATAAGCAACATGAATACAATAAAGGTTACATAATGCAAAGGTAAAATACATATATAAATTCATACAATCAGGAACAGCAAATGCATACATTTTACATTATAATCGCAATTAAAGACAATAGATAACACAGTTTACAGGTATTTTTATTCGGAGCAACAAGTTTCAACTGTCTGAAAAATAAGCATCTGAGGTTACTTGATATTTACAATATTTACATACTTGGAGTCAAGAGAGAGAAATTGCTTAATCTGAGGATGTTAGCTTAGGTTTGTTTTAGGAGAAAAGAAAATAAAGTTATAGGGAAGCATAGAGCAAGGAGTATGGAGAGCTCAGAGGGGAAATTTCATTCAACAGAGATATTTGTTGGTCAGTTAGTTTGCTAGTAATATTTTTCTTTAAATAATTGTCAGTTTTGTAATCATCAGGATTACTATTTTTATCTTTATTAAGATCCTCAAGGAGATTTTTATAAATATTAAACATTTCTCTACATCTGAAATAAGCTTATTAGTGTGAGGATTTTGGATATTATTGATCTGTGTCTTTTTGCCTAACATCTTAAGTCTATTTGCTAATCTATGTAGATTTTTTCAAGTCATCGCATAACTATGCACTTTTATTTTTTCTAAAGCTCCACTTTATGCATTAAAAGTGCTTGATGTGCTATTTTTTTATGATTTCAGTGTTATCTAATGTCTTTGTTTGTTGATCAGACATTGCTTTGTATATTTCAACTTGTATTTCTAATAACTCTTTATTCCATTCTTTCATTTTATAACTAGCCCATCTTCCTATTCTGTCTTTAATAGGCATTTTTAAGGAGTCCCATAGTATGACTTTACTAACCTGACCATTATCATTCAAAGATTAAAAATCATTTATTTTTTTCCTTAAGGTAACTTAAAATATTTTTTTAGTTTCATCATATATACTGGGATTCTAGAAATAGTCTAAAATGTCCTTATATCCATTACTATATTAATAATTAGTGCATTATCATCAGATAGAGGACAAGGAATATATTTAAATGCATTCACTTTATTAAGTAAATCTACAGAGGCATAAATCCTGTCAGTTATAGTTTGTATCCCATGAGCATAAGAATAATGAGTGAAGAACAACTTACCTTCTGTTTTTACTAGTAAATTAACCAAATTATTATTACAAATCCATCTATTTAGTGATTTAGCCGATGCCCACATTTTAGCCATCTTCTGTTCACTTGTATCTTCTATACTAGATATGCAGTTAACATCCCCAGCTAAAATTAAACTACCCTTCCAATGACATTGTATTAAATTTGACTGATCTTTAGCCACCCTTGCACCTATTTCAAAGATCCAGTAAAAGTTAGCTAATGTACAGAGTTTACCATTATATTTAATTATTACAAATGTATATATTCCTTTAGGATAATTTAAGTATCCCATGATCTTAGGCATTACAGTGGATTTTCTCCAAAGTATAGCAGTTCCTCTCTTCTTTTTCTTAAAACAACCCAATGACAACATTTCATAATCTAAGGCATTTACATATTGCATATCTTTATCAACTGAATCTCTTCCAAGCATATAATGTCTCATCTATTTAATTTTAGCTATCTCATTAATGATTTCCTTTTGTTGCCATTATTTAGTCCATTTACATTAATAGATAATAGATTAAAACTATCCATACTGTGAATTTAAAATGATTTCTTTTAAAATATAATATGACACATTTATTTACCATATTAATTTAATTATATATAAGACTGTAGTGTATTCCTCTAATGCTATCTTGACATTCCAGATTTTTTGAATTCTTCCTTTCTACAAACTAAACTATTAACATTCAGAAATAACAAAATCAAAGACAAGTCTCCAACTGTAACTGCTATATAATACTAATAAAATATAATTTACAGCGAATACTGGAGTTCCTAGTCTGCATATTGAATACTACTAAACTTTCACTTTATCTAGCAACACCTAAAAATTCATCCAGAAAACTAGCTAAACGATACCATGACTTAAAAATAAGCAATATAATATTATAAATAAGTCAAAATAATATGTGACTATTAATTTAGTTATATATTTTACCATTTAAAATGATTTCTTCCATTACTACATACACGTTGAATAATCCTCTTGTATTATTCATAGACATTAAATAATCTAACAAAAGGCATACTATATACCTCTTTATATAACAGTAGTATAAATTACCCATTTAATATTTCTAAATTTTCACTCATTCAATATTATTATAACTAGATCTCCAAATAAATAAGTATAACAGAGTAGGACCTGAAGACATAAAGACATCTGTTGACTTACAGGTCAGAGGTAATCTTATCATACTAAATTATAATATAAAAAGTTATCTATGTACATATATATATATATATATATATATATATATATATATATATATATATATATATATATATATATATTCCTCATGTCAAATGACACACATATTTTATAACTCTAACAAAAAGCAATGAATTAGCCTTTAAAGTAAAAGTACCTATATTTCAAATTTCTGTAATGCTCTTAACACATCAAATATCAAAATATTTAAACACATTAAACTACTTCATATGAATATACACACTACTTAGGCTGAAGAGAATGTCTTACTACTTCTATGAGTCAAAAAAAATGCAGCCTATATTGTATTCAAAAGTTACAAAGTGTTCAATTTAAATCTCATTCTCCTTTCCTGGACTCAAACATATTACAAAAATCTGCTTTACTTTCTATCAAAATGAATGCACTGATTCAGCAGTAAAGCACTAACATTTTAACTTTGACTTATGAAATTAGTTATTTAAAGTAGTCTGAGTGAATCTAATAATATTCAACATGTAAAAAGCTTCAAGGTTCACATGACAAAGCTTCAAATTTCCACTTTCTTAATATTTTGAAATATTTTATATTTTTTTGTAAGGTATATGAAATCTACATTCACATTTCTGTCATATGCATGCACGTGTAATATACATTATTCTTAAAAGCAGTTTATTTAAATAGATCTGTGTCTTATTTTTCCACTAGTATTCTACTTTATGCTATATATCTCATATTTCTAAAATCTCCCATCAAAGAGCTATTTAATCATCAGTTGTCTATTAAATATTATAGCATGTATGCATATTTCTTAATTTACTGATGCTGCTCTTTTATTAATTTTACATAGGAGACATTGCATTCCTTGTATACATGCATATTCATAGGATGTTTACTCTTATTAATTCTAATATTGCAAGCAATCTTGACTCTCTCTCTCTCTCTCTCTCTCTCTATATATATATATATATATATATATATATATATAAGAATGCATGCGTATTTAATTTGAATACATGTGTTTAGCCATTGTGAACTGCTGTTCTGATCTAAGTTTTGCATGCTGACATCAGAATCTGGCTACAGCAGCTGAAAATGACAACTCACAGCACACAGCAGATGCTAGTTTCCTCTGTAAATTTCTCATTCTTCTTAATTCTTTTAAGCTGTTCTAATTAGTAACGAACACCTAACTTTACTTCCTTCAATTAAGATGTACAGTTAATATGCATAGTTAAAGTTAATAACACTGCAGCATAAGCTGTTAACAAGTCAAATGTTAGTAAATTATATGTTATAACATTACTACATATTATATATACATATATATATATATATATATATATATATATATATATATATATTTTTTTTTTTTTTATTTTACATTTGTTTGCCGGGATAGTCCGACTAGATACATGTCCATTTTCAGTGGAGGCCCAGGGAGAAAAGCAAAATAAAAAATTAACAAACTGTTAAATTTTTACAGTTTAAAGCACAAAATAAAACACAAATAAAAGGATTTTTACACAGATGCAAACAGATGCAAACAAACACAACAAACAAATATACACAAATTATTAAATTTTTACTCAGATGGAAAATTCATGACAGTATTTTTAAGAATGATAGGGTATTGAATGCCTAGTAGGCTAACCTGGTAGTAAATCAAAGGAGATCATATGATTTATAAGTTAAGAAACAATAAAGTGTAGGCAGAAGTCCTCCATGTGCACACAAGTGATGGTTACAGTTAGTCTGGATTAGGACAAGGACATAGCCATCATTTTTTAAAGTACTGAATCGGACTTTTCTTGAATTGAAGTAGAGAGAGTTCAGATGTAGGATTAGCAGGAAGAGAATTCCAAGTTTTGCCAACAGAGTTAACAAATAGAGATTTACCAGCTGTGTTGTTAGATTTGAGAGTTTGAACTAGTAGTCTTTCAGATCAACAGAGTGCACTAAGGTTACTGTAGGGGGTGATGAGGTTTTTAAGTACGGGTATATTATTTGGTTGGTACAAGATCCTGTGTACAACTATTAGTTGGTTAACCTGAAGTAGGTTAGGCAGCTCAAGCCATCCTTGTACATTTAGGTTATGACAGTGATGAGTTCTGTAGGCTGCATATATATATATATATATATATATATATATATATATATATATATATATATATATATAACATTACCATAGTTTTGTCTTACCAATTCTTTGCTTTTAAGAAAACAGATGTTAACTTGAGTAGATTTCTCACATATATACTTGAGAAAAGAAAAAAAAAAAAAAAAGTTCATTTTCTTCTTTCACAGACATCAGAGATTAACTTTGACCTAGATTTTCATCAGCACAGCTCAAGTGAGAAAACTGTAGCATTCTGAAGAGATGGCACATTCTTTTGTTCTCAAGCTTTATCAGTGTGTCTGTTATTTCATAAATGACCTGCAAAAGGAATGTGTTACACAGAAACAAGGAAAACAAAATCACCAGCACCTTACTACTTCCAATTAGCATATTACTTAGATCCCATATTCAATTAACCCAGCAATGTACATACTAAGTGATGTTGAATAAATAAAATACAATCTTTAACTTATATAGCTTTAAAGTTACCAGTTCCATTGCCTATAATATAATGACATTTCCTTACAAAAAGTACTGGTTTAACATTTAGAAACACACGTATATGTTTAGTTAAATGAGATATATTAAGTATTTCACTGTAAATATTGTAAAACAGTAAAACAAATCATTTATATTCCTCATCATAAAAACACTTTACTTAAAATATAAATCCTTACTTGCATATGTTTTGAGGCTTAAAGTTCAGTATAACCCTTTTACTTAAAAGGCAAATCTATTGTTTCAGAAAATAATATCCTAGCAATCAGTGAATGAGTCATTTGCTTTTATTTTATTTTATTATTTTTTTTGTTTTGTTTTAGAAGCAGTTTTCCAAGAATTCATCTCACTCTGTCTCTTTTGAGAAATATACTGTTCCACTTCATTTCTTCAGTATTAAGGATTTTATTGGTGTTAACAAAATTAGATGCCTCCTCCAGCATGTTAAATATTTTTCTTTCTTCAGAAAGGAATAATTTGATCTTTGCAGGAAACGCTAACAAGGCTTTAATATTTTTATTTTCAAGTTACTTGATCAGTGGTAAACAGGATTTTCTTTTATTCATTACTTTACTGGAATAGTCATTGTCAAATCTGACTACAGGTTCACCTATTTTAATAGGTGGGTTGGACCATGCTGCTTTTAATATTTGATTTTTTTCTAAGCTAGGCATGAACCTAACTATAATTAGGTATGATGGTGAGTTTTGCTTCTTAGAAGGCAGTCTCGTGGATCTATATGCTCTTTCAATTCCAGAAGATAACGTTTCAGGCAGATTTAATGTTTTATTTAGCCAGGAAGATACAAAGTTTATTATTTTGTCTCCCTCATACTTTTCAGGAATACAATAAATTCTGCTGTTATTTCAGCTCAGTTTATTTTCTAAATCATCGAGTTTTTCTATGATAAAGTTATTTTCTTTTAAAAGAAATTCAGTATGTGACTCACTCACTTTGAAATATTCTGCTTTCATGATCATTCAAAGTCTCTTCCATACTGTTGAAATATTCCATCCTCTTTCTGGTCTCTTCTTTGAAACATTCTAGTTTTGTATCCAGTTTGTCTATTTTTTTGTAATATATCCTGTATACTACATAATATTGACTGAATGTCTTTTTTAACACAATTATCCTAAATACCATTTCTTCAGTGACTCATGTTGAAGTCTCTTCGCTCTTAACCAAACACCTGAAATTCTGACAGAAAAACCATAGCATTCATTGATAGAATGGCTTGCTAAAGATAAAAATGAGGTAAACTACAAATTCAGATGTGATTTCGATATATTCTTTAGGTAAGTTATCAGGAGCTAGTGGTTTTGCCTTCAGTTTGAGTAGGTATTTTTTGATGGTGAAAGAGGGAAATGTCTGAAAGGAGAGAATATTAGGATAGTTGTCTAGTAGAGGAGGAGTTTGCAGAAAAGTATGGTTTGGGCTCTTGATTATTGACGCTACTCTTTGTTTGAGCTGGGAATTGAGTTGGCTGGTAATGCCAAGGTTTAGAAGTCAACTTATGTTTGGCACAAATCCAGTGAAAGAGTATGTTAAAAACTGAGTATATTAGGCAGCCAGTCTATCCTGATATCTAAGATTTTTGAGGCCTCTGATCTTTTTATTTAGGTACCTTTTAGGTCTCTCAAATTGAATTACATGGTAGACAAATAGATGCCAAAAGGAAAATTATATTCAATAATGGGTCTGATGAGATATTAGTAGAGAAGAATTATGACTTATTTGGATGTAGAGGAATTGCTGTTGGAAATAAAAAGAGCCAGATAGAAGGCTTTCCTAATTCATGCTGTGACACAGTGTTCAAAAGATAGGGAATTATCTACAAAAGTGCCTAGATTTCTTACGACACCATCTGATTGGAGGGGTATGCCTCCTATATGGTATGAAAACATGTTTTGTTTAAGAAAATTGACTTTGCTACATGTTTTCACATTTAACTTGAGCCCATTGTCCTTGTACAAGTTATTAACATGGTCTAACCCTTATTAGAGTGACTGAGAGGCAGTGGAAGATCGAATGACAGCTTCCAAATTATATTCTTCTGCATACGTAAACAAACATAGACTAACAGGCCTCTCCTAAAGGTCTGAGAAATCAATGTCACATAGGAGAGGACCCAAAACTGAGCACTGCAATAAACCATTGGTAACTATTTTGCTTTCAGAAGTAGTACCTGCTACTGTAAACACATGGGTTCTATTAGGCAGTTAGATATCCACTCTACAGCATAAAGATTTATTTTAAGATTTACAAGTTTGTCAGTACATGTACATGTACAGTAGTGTCAAAGGTCTTGGCCAGGCCCAGATATGCCATATGTTCTGTGAAACCAATATTCCCTGCTTAGGTGAGGTTTTCAAAGAAATTAAATATGTTAAAGATGTTTGACAAAGCCAAACTGATGAGTGGCCAGGGTTAACAAATTTCAATATTCAGATTAAAAAGGTCTGAGATAATACATTCTATAGCTTTAAAATGAGTGAGACTAATGGCTCTGTGGCTACTATGGTATTTTATAAGCTACCCTTGTGCAATGGCATTACAATGGCTGCTCTCCAGTTTTCAGGAATTTAAGCAGTGGAGAGGTTTATGTTAAAGAGGTTATGTAGAGGTTCAGATAGATCATGATTAGCAATGACAATAATGCAAACTGGTATGTTATCTGGGCTCCTGGATGAGGTGTTCTTAATTTTTCAAAGGTTGACAGGACTTGTTCTATAGTAACTATAGGGAGTGATTGTGACTGGGGAATCTGTGGATGATTCATAACTGTGGATGGAATAAAATTTGCACTAAATTTGCCAGCTAGGATATTATAGCAATAACCCACGCCTAGGTGTGGGTAATGCTAAATTTACCCACGGTTGGCGTGGTTTGGTCCCGAGGGACCAAACAAAGCCAACCGTGGGTAAATTTAGCATTACCCACACCCAGAAGTGGGTTATTGCTATTATACCATGACATTATTTAAGAAAAGAAACTATTACTTTTCTTAAATAATGGCATAGTATAATGCTTGTTTGCTGCCCTTCCGCAGATGTCCGGCATCCGCGGCAGTTCTGATGTACTGCGCGCCTGCGCAGTACATCAGAGCTGTGGGCAAAAAACGAGAAAGCAAGATCTCCGTTGCTTTTTTTTAGTGTTTCACTATGTTAAATGAGTTTAACATAGCGAGACAGTTTTAAAATAAGCAACGGAGATGTCCGTTGCTTATTATAAAACTGTCTCGCTATGTTAAACTCATTTAACATAGCGAAACAGTAAAAAAGCAACGGAGATCTTGCTTTCTCTGTTGCTTTTTTTTAAAACACTGTCTCGCTATGTTAAATGGGTTTAGCATAGCGAGACAGCTTTAAAATAAGCAACGGACATCTCCGTTGCTTTTTTTAAACTGTCTCATATGTTAAACCCATTTAACATAGCGAGACAGTGTTTTAAACGAAGTTATACTAATGGAAAAAAGTCCGGGCGACTGGACCTTTTTCCAGTAGTATAACTCGATTTACAATGGGCACGCTGGCCAATCAGCGTGCACGTTTTGGGGGGGGGTCATGGTATAATAGCTGTTTCCTTTCAGTGGAGGTTTCTGTCAGAATAATGAATGAAAATACTTACTTGGCTGACAGCTAGTTAAATCATGTCTATTTGAAGCAAATTCAGTAAGAAGACAATGCATAATGTAGAGGTATATATAATATAAAGACAGTAGATAAGGAATAAAAAGAAAAGAGAAAAGAAAAAAGAAAAGAAAAGAATAAGGTCACTACATACCCTTACTTTGAATTAAGAAATGACATGCTATACTGTATATATGTAAGTAGAGAAACAGCAAATATTGAGCCAACAATTAACCCTAATACTTTTAAATCAAGGATAATTACATTAGCAGACAGCAATATTTTGAATGATCATTTTGGGAAGTTTGAGATGAAACCTAGTGTTTTGGTGTGATTTTATTGGTCTGCTATTATGAAGAACGAATTGGTCTTTTATGTTGCCTCTCCACAGTGACAAAGGATAGGTACCTAATCCAGGATTTAAGGGCGCTTTGATATCTTTATTCATTTGAACACATAGCAGTGACTAAGTAAACTCACACAGGGGTTGACAGTATATGCTTGCAATCACTGTGTATTTAAGAAATGTTCATGAGGAAATACTTCTTAAAGAGACAACACAAAGTTCAAAACAAAAGAACTAGTACTAGTCTTTTCTAGGGAAGGAATTACCCAAGAAATTGTTACTGACCATGGTATGGAGTATTCACGTCCAGAGGGATGCATGACTTTCCCAATGTTTTAAAGTGAAACAGAAAAGGATATATGTATACCATCCACATTATTTCAATGCTGCAACAAAACTTTGAAGTCTGTATTATGAAAAGCTATAGAACTGGATGGGAGAAACTGGAACCACTTACTACCATATATTCTCCTTGCTGTAGAAAATATATACCTAGGCTTTGAGGGATTTGCAACATGTGACTTGCTATATGGCAGACACATCAAAGGTTTGCCATATGTAGCAAAAGAACAAGAAGGGAGGATCTCCCCCCTTAAAAGTGCTTACAGCATGTTGCAGATCTCATGGGCAAGTTAAGAACTCTAATGCCTAAATTATGAGGTCATAAGGAGAGAGCAGAGAAGGCAGAACATAAAGAATATTACACAAATGCTCACTTTAATTCAAACCAGAAAGTAAATTACTAATGCTGGTACCCCCTCTTGAAAGCCAGTTCTTTGCAAAGTGGGAAGGAACTTTTGAAATTATACAAAAAGTAAGTGAATAATAATATGTGAAATTTGGGAAAAATGAATAAGTTGTATAGTTCAAATGTTGAGAAACACTGGAGAAAAACTGAAGTTTATATAGTAAGCATATTTTGAAGGAAGTTAAGATTTGTACAGCATATCATGAAGTCAAAATAGAGGAGGTACTATCAGTATCTCGGAAACAAAAAGTGAAAGAATTTCTAGTTATAAATAAAGACATCTTTTCAAAGTTGTCTAGTAAAACCAGTTTAATCCTGTGTGACACTGTAACTATGCTTGCTGAGACAGTCAATTTAAAACCATTCCAGAAACAAAAGTCTTATCCCAAACAATAAAGTAAAGAAAATGCTTATACCTGGGATCATAAAAAGAATCCCAAAGTGAGTAGAAATGTCTCACTGTATTAATTCCTATGCCTTATGGGAATATAAGGATTTGCAATGACCTCAGAATTAAACAGCATATTGAAATATGATTAATATCCCATGCTCCAAGCGGAAGAACAGAGTGAAAAACTTAGCAAGGATAGGGTTTTGTCACTTTTAGACATAACCAAAGACAATAGTCCTGCAGCAGAATTTTTTTTTAATTCTATTAGTACCAGAAGCAAAGTAAAAATGGCATTTTCCACACTTGATGGAATCTTGCATTATAGAATTCTGCCTTTTTGATCTCTGTAGAGCCCCTGCAACATTGTAGAAACTGATGGATAAAATTCTTAGGTGACATATTACATATGCCTCCATCTAACTGAATGGCATAGAGATATTCTCCAAAGACTAGGAAACCATCTACCTAAAGTTTCAGAGCATAAAAGGTCACCAAAGGTAGTTTTGCAGATGTAACTTACAAATAAGTTTTTCAAAACTACATTTGCTGATAGCAGAGTTTACCTTTTTCTCCAGTATTGTGCAATCCCATAATTTGTATGTATTAGTTCAAGGGGTGTGGAAGCTCCCCCCCGCACACACAAACTTACACACACGCACACATACACAGACACACACACACACACACACACACACACACACACACACACACACACACACACACACACACACACACACGCCCACACGCACACTCACACTCACACATGGGGGTTGTAGGAAAAAATACTTTCCTGAGGATATTTGCTGAAGGCAGTTTCGATGAACATGTTGATGCATTTACATTTGCCAGAACTGTCTTTTGCAAGTCAACATGAATCCCTAAAGTTCAAGCCACTTTTAATTCTCCTCATCAAGCCGAATAGAATTTTAACGCAGCTAAGTGCAGCCACCTTCTTGCTGAGCTATGAGACTGACCATGGGATAATGCAATCACAAGACTTTAAAAAAATTACAGTTGTACAAAATTGGCCCATGTCCACCAGTTAAAAGCATGCTAAGGCTTTTTTGTGCCTGAAAGCTATTATTTGAAGTTTATTCTTAATACTGCTTCAGGAGCTTGCCCCCTGACTGTCCTGACCAAGGATAAGGCTCTCCTGAAGGTTACATAGACTGTACAGGCAAAACAAGCCTTTAAGCAAATAAAATTATGTTGTGTTCAGAAGTATTACTAATAGCCTGTGACTTTTCTAAACAATTTTTAGTATACACAGATGCCTCTGACTTAGGCATAAGCAAAATTTCTCAGGATAAAGATGATGGGACTTGCTGTAGTTCATGAGTGAGGCTAGAATGGATCAGGAGACAGACATGTAGATGACTGTAACAGTGACACTACTGTATAAATTACAATGGGCCACGGCACTGAAGATGTAGCTGAGTCCTAGGACTAAGCTCTCAAACTACCTGTCAGTGTGGCTTCCCATCCTCACCTTTGGTCATCAGCTTTGAGTAACAACTAAAACAATGAGACTGCATATACAAGAGACAGAAATTGGTTGCTGAACTCATTCTTCATGGCAGAGTGATAAGCCTCGCAATCTAGGAGGCACTTTTTGTATGGCTGCTGCTCCTCTGTATCACCAGAAGCCACTTCAAGTTATTTTGCCACCTACTGAGTATGCTCACTTTTCACCTCCCCTAGGATGTGTACTAGATACACCCCACTGGGACATGGACCTTGGGCAGATCCAAGAAATGTCACAAAAAAGTTATCTCTCAACTGGTCTGGAAGCACCAAAGAATCCCTATCACAAAGATCTATACCAGGAAAATGGCATAGAAAATGGATGAATAGGTTCATAGATTGTTACCAGGAATGCAGTCCAGGGGACCCTATCCTAAATTCCCAATTATTCCCAAACATTGTCTTTTTAAGAACATGCATAGCAACAGTGATGAATGTATGAGGACAAATCCACATACATCAGGCATGCTTATATGCATGTAGTATATGTAGTATCTCTGGAAAATTTTATATATATTTTATATAGATACAGATATAGATATAGATACACACACACACACACACACACACACACACACACACACACACACACACACACACACACACACACACACACACACACACACACACACACACACACATTACAGCAAGCAGGACCATGGTTAAGATTCAAGGAATCAGTTAGAAACAAAACGTCATAATACCTGTACAATGCAATATACTATGGAATATCCAGTAAAAAATGGATGGAGGTGTTCAGTTAGTTCATAAAACTCTCATCTCAGTAACTATATGGCACAAATAGAAGAAGGAGACATGCCACACTCTGCTAAACTATGTAACATGGTATATAACAAAACGGTAATGAACTTTCAAAATGTCCTGCACTTACTCAAAATAGGTTCATAGGTAAGTAAAAACAAAATAGCACTAAGTCCCAAATGAAGATGTTGCTTCCAATGGTTTTAATTTCTCCAATGACACACAAACAGTTCAAAAACTGAGAGTAAAATACTTAAAAACGTTCATAAAAACAAAACAAACAAATAACCATAAGTTAAGCGCTTTTCGTCTGGATTGTATCCGGACTTCTTCAGACACTGAGTTAACCTGAAAAATAAGTTTAAATAACCTCCCTTCCTAAAATTAGCCTATCAGGGCTCAACAAATCTCTTTTGAGTTTTTAAAGAAACAGTTGTCCTCACTCAAAGTAGGTCAGTGTTTTGTTGTAGTTTTTATATAAGTAAACTCAGTACAACCAAAACAATAAAAGAAGAAAAACATTTGTTGCACTTATATTAATCTGGTGAGTTGATCCTTACCCTCACTTTATGTATAAGTGTCCAAGCAATACTCGAGCATCACATCCTCAACAGTGAATAACCTGTCAGTACACAAATGTTAGTCTTATCAACTAAAATGTTATCGTTCTTTAACTGATTACTTGTCAAACCGCTCATGCACATACCTGTCGTGCGGTTTGTATGCTGTCTTCTTAATATGTTTTGTTATAAAGTAAAACTTATATTTTAGTTACTAATAATGTCTATAACGAGGTGTCGTTCCAACACCCTATTAGTTTATTCTCACTTTGCAAAGAACCCATGTCCGTTCTCACCTACTTGTGGAATTCCCACTGTATTATGTTATTTAGGTACAAGCCCAGGAACTAATTTAGATTAGCTAGTTAAAAAGGTAAAAGGTAATGCAGAATTATGTAAACACTGTTACTATTTAAAGCATGGATTATATTTCAAAAGACACAGATATATACATATATATAAAAAAAATAGTTTATTTTCAATATGTTAGGTACACTTATGAACTGATTACCCCTTGTACCTAAATAACATAATATAGTGGGAATTCCACAAGTAGGTGAGAACGGACATCGGTTCTTTGCAAAGCGAGAATAAACTAATAGGGTGTTGGAACGACACCTCGGTATAGACATTACTAGTAACTAAAATGTAAGTTTTACTTTCTAACAAAGCATATTAAGAAGACAGCATACAAACCGCATTGCAGGTATGTGCATGAGCGGTTTGACAAGCAGTCATTTAAAGAACAATAACATTTTAGTTGATAAGACTAACATTTGTGTACTGACAGGTTATTCACTGTTGAGGATGTGACACTCGAGTATTGCTTGGACACTTATACATAAAATGACGATAAGGATCAACTCACCAGATTAATACAAGGGCAACTAATGTTTTTCTTCTTTTATTGTTTTGGTTGTACTGAGTTTACTTATATAAAAACTACAACAAAACACTGACCTACTTTGAGTGAGGACAACTGTGTCTTTAAAAACTCAAAAGAAGATTTGTTGAGCCTTGATAGGCTAATTTTAGGAAGGGAGGTTATTTAAACTTATTTTTCAGGTTAACTCAGTGCCAGAAGAAGTTTGGATACAATCCAGACGAAAAGTGCTTAACGTATGGTTATTTGTTTGTTTTGTTTTTAATGAATGTTTTTAAGTATTTTACTCTCAGTTTTTGAACTGTTCGTCTGTCATTGGAGAAATTAAAACCATTGGAAGCAACATCATTGTTTGGGACTTAGTGCTATTTTGTTTTTACTTGTTGAAGCTTCATTTATTGGTGCTGGTTTGTGCTTGTGAGTTAGCACTGATGACCAATGACAAGGATGGACTTTTCCATACATAGCGATGAAGCCGAGAAGGGCAACCTTACCCAGTTATTGGAATTAATGAATGAACGGCTCGACCGCCTAACAGCTAAGGTGGATTCAGTTACTGGCTCCAATGGGAGGGTAACAACCACTAGCAGTGACCAGATAGAACCTGTGACACACAAAATACAGAAGTTACCTTCCTTTCAAGTTCAAAAAAATAACATAGGGGAGACATAGCATTCTGGTGAGTTGAACAGGGGTTTTACTTATGGGAATACCAACAGCAACGAAAGTACTGCCCCATTTGGAATTAACAACATGAATGACATTACAAACTGGCTGAATGATGAACTAAATTTAGACAATTGTCAGACAAATAGTAACAGTGATGTTGTTAACGAAGGGCACAACTTCCTAGTTGAGAAATTGAAACTGTTTGACAACAAATTACTGAAAATTAAAAAACTACAATTGGAATTGAACTATTTTAACAGATGCTTGAAAGAAAAAAATGGTTCCAAAGGGTCTGAGATATTGTTTATACCCCACGGGTTTGATAGAGGGATCAGAATATCATAAGGAATTTGTACAACTATTTAATAACCAAGGCTTAGAGTTACTTAAATGTATGGTTAAACACTATCAAATTCAGGTCAATGAAATGACTGTGGTGACATTAGCCTTGGAAAGAGAAATAAAAAGACTCAGTGTTTAACTGATACCAATATGATTACAACAGGATTTTTACTAGTATAGCACAACAACTAGAGAAATTAAAAAACACGAAAGTAAAAAAACTACAAAGGGACTTGAAAGCCTATGCGGAGGGTTTTGCATACCCAAACCCCCCTAGCTCACAAAATGTAGCGAACTGGAACAGGAGGGAACAGCCCTCTAGCCAGAGACACTTTAAAAGAAAAGAACCACATGGGGGGTTAAATATGAGAATGGATACCCCTCGGAATAAGGAGGAAGTCAGCAGTACAGACTTTATTAATGAAGGTGTTGGTTTTGGTGACATACAAAATGAAGACATTAATAATGACTTTAACCATCAGAGTCAATATCCCCAACAACACTATGACCAAAATCAATGGCACCAAGAGCAGTCACAACAAGATCAAAAAACTACAGAGGGGGGAGAGGGCATGGTTGGAAAACCAAACCACAGCACCCCCCCAGGAAGAGGTACAATACACGCAGCAATAACAGGAACTAAACCCTCTACCATACAAAGTAGTTTTGAATGATGAAGGGGACTTTAAGATTTTTAACTATACAGAATGTTGTATAGATGCAACTTTGGTTGAATTATTGTCAAAAGGTCTTACATTTGTACCGACAAAAAAGTGTAATCTTGCTGAACAGCTTATTGATTTTAAGTTGTTTATTCGTAAGTTAAATTTATCTGTGTTGATGGGGAACTCATCATACAGTAGAAATGAATTAAGGGTAACTAGCACATATAATCCACCATGTAACCCTACTATTATTATGTTTGAGGCATTATGTGAATACGAATTTAGACAGATAGTTTATGACAACAATAAAAATAAAAACAAGAACACTGAAGACACCACCGCAGAAGAACGACATTTGTTAACACTTTTCCGTAGCCTCCCGATTAGAATTATGAAACCAGACAAAGGAGGGGGTTTAGTGGTTATGCATAATGAGGACTACATTAGGAAATTAACACTGTTACTGGAGAAGGAAACATATGAAGAAGTTACCTTAAGCCAAATGAACGGAGCATATAATAAGATAAAAATGTTTATAAGTGACTTATTCATGGATGGGTTAACGGATATACACATGAACAATTACCTAACAATGTTGTCCCCTAAAATTCTACAAGCATTTGGTATACCCAAAATTCACAAAAGTTTAAATGATCCACCATTTAGAATTTTAGTGGATGCCAGACAGTCGATCACATATCCCTGTGCAAAAGGTGATGACTCAGTTTTGAAAAGATATGTAGAAAAGGAAACACAAATCTGTAAGGACTCCTGGTCTTTCTTAGAAGAAATTAAAACACTAGGATTTAATGATGAATATAATTTTCTAACAGTTGATGTATGTGACCTATATTCTAGTATTCCACAAGATTTGGCAACAGAATGGGTGATGCACTATATAAAAAGCAAAGGGGCAACTATAGATGATGCTTTACTGGTAGAACAACTGTTAGATATTATTTTAAAAAGCAACTACATATCATTTAACAATAGGTTCTTTTTGCAGAAAATCGGAGTAGCAATGGGGTCCCCAGTAGGAGCAAGCTTTGCCAACTTGGTTATGGCCTACTGGGAGTCAAACTACATATTTCAGAGTCAATGGAAAGAAAGAATTATGTTCTACAACAGATTTTTGGATGACATCTTTATGATAGTTAACGGGGACAGTACACTAGCAGATAACTTGGTGGAGTTTTTGAATTCAACTAGTAGTTTTTTAAAATTTACTAAAAATTTCCAAGAACTTAGAATCCACTTCTTAGACATAGAACTTAGTAAAAACAAACAAGAGTGTAGGTATACAGCAAAGATTTATAGGAAAAGTACATACTCAAATTCATTTTTATACTTTACTAATCTGCACCCCCAACACCAGAAGAAATCGGTAGTGAAAGGTCAACTTGTACGTGCAGCTGGAATGGTAACAACTGATAGCGAATTTGTGGAAGAATGTAAACTTTTGCATGATATGTTTACACATAGGGGTTACCCAAATGGGTTCTTAAGAGAAATATTTCATGAAGTGAAAACTAAAAGGAAAACTGGTTTTTACAAACCAATTTTGAACAGTATAATAACAAGGGGAAATATTTTAGATACTAGTTTAGTCAACATTACTGAGGAGAACAGACTTACTGTCGAAGGACTTGAACAAAGTGGACTTATAGAAAGAAACAACTTCTCACTTTCATTTACCTTTACTTATAGTCCAGCAGCACCAGACATCCACAAAACAATTAGAAAATACTGGCACTTTTTATCATTGGACAAGAATATTTTTAGTAGGATAGGTGAAGCACCTACTATCACATTTAGAAGAGGTTCTAATATGAAAAACCTACTGGAGTCACACTATAAAATTAAGAAAAATAAAGTGGGTACACAAAAATGTGGCGCTTGTAGGTACTGTAATTATATAGACAGTAGCAACTGTTTTAAAATAAGGGATGAAACATTTTATATCTATGAAAAGCATAATTGTAACACTAGATCAGTTGTCTACTTGGCTGAATGTCAACAGTGCTCAGGGTTTTACATCGGTAAAACCGACCGGTGATTAAGAGACAGAATTTACGAACATGTGTACGCCATTAAAAATAAGAATATAGAAAACGCTTTAGCAAACCACTGTAACCAAAACACTGAGCACCAGTTTAAATTTAAAATCATTTCAAAGATAGTATATAGGAAAGAGAACAACTATGAAAATATAAAATACTTAAATGACAGTTTCACTAAGTTACTGTTAGAGAAAAGTGAACTGAGTTGGCAATTGAGATTGGAAGCTTACAATGAACCAGGTTTGAATGAAACATGCTCTATAGCATGTATACTTAAACTTAAAAGCTTACTTAGGTAAGAGTAGTGTGAAAAAAGGATTAAACAAATAACAATAGAAGAGTACTTAATGTGAAATACAAATTACTTAGCTTATTGCTCCCCTATTTTTTCAACTAAGAACCCCTAAAGTTTTTGCTTAAATTGAATTAGGAAGTTTAAAATATTACTGTTCTTGAAGTGTGTAGAGGTGAACTTAATTAGAACCTTTAATTTAGACACACAAAACTGCTACTATAAAGGTTAGTTACCTTGCAGTTAAATTAAGGCATCAACATAACAATAGTATTTTTATCTATGTTTATACATGGAAGCATCGGTTATGCAAAGGGGAATGAACAAATAGCAGAACTTTGTTAAAGCCCAGGAACTCATTTAGATTAGCTAGTTAAAAAAGTAAAAGGTAATGCAGAATTATGTAAACACTGTTACTATTTAAAGCATGGATTACATTTCAAAAGACACAGATATATACATATATATAAAAAAAAAACTAGTTTATTTTCAATATGTTAGGTACACTTATGAAATGGTTACCCCTTGTACCTAAATAACATAATATAGTGGGAATTCCACAAGTAGGTGAGAACGGACATCGGTTCTTTGCAAAGCGAGAATAAACTAATAGGGTGTTGGAACAACATCTCGTTATAGACATTACTAGTAACTAAAATATAAGTTTTACATTATAACAAAACATATTAAGAAGACAGCATACAAACCGCACGGCAGGTATGTGAATGAGCGGTTTGACAAGTAGTCAGTTAAAGAACGATAAAATTTTAGTTGATAAGGCTAACATTTGTGTACTGACAGGTTATTCACTGTTGAGGATGTGATGCTCGAGTATTGCTCGGACACTTATACATAAAATGAGGGTAAGGATCAACTCACCAGATTAATATAAGGGCAACTAACGTTTTTCTTCTTTTATTGTTTTGGTTGTACTGAGTTTACTTATATAAAAACTACAACAAAACACTGACCTACTTTGAGTGAGGACAACTGTGTCTTTAAAAACTCAAAAGAAGATTTATTGAGCCCTGATAGGCTAATTTTAAGAAGGGAGGTTATTTAAACTTATTTTTCAGGTTAACTCAGTGTCTGAAGAAGTCCGGATACAATTCGGATGAAAAGCGCTTAACTTATGGTTATTTGTTTGTTTTGTTTATATGAACGTTTTTAAGTATTTTACTCTCAGTTTTTGAACTGTTCGTGTGTCATTGGAGAAATTAAAACCATTGGAAGCAACATTGTTGTTTGGGACTTAGTGCTATTTTGTTTTTACTTGTTGAAGTTTTGTTTATTGGTGCTGGTTCATAGGTAAGTACTAGGCTATCTGCCCAAAGGCATCTATAAGCCTAGCCAGAATGTGTTGGCTTTCGTCGCCCCCTTAGATTAGTTCTCTGTGCGTCGGTCCAGCAGAGCCACTGCAGTGATCCCCCGGGTAAATTTTCTGTTTTCCATCCACTCGTCAAGGTTTCTCTTGAAGAGTGTTAGTGAGGGGCTCTGCCTAATGTAGATTGGAATCCTGTTCCAAAGCATGGGGAGTCTCTGGGATAGGAATCTATCCCTCCAGCACATCCTATTTATTGTTGTGGTGAGGTTTAGATCTCTGGAGTGTGTGGCTCTCGGGGATTTGTTTTTTTTAGGTGGAACATGTCCATCAATTCTGGGTTGAACATGGCCTTGTATTTCAGGCAGAGATCACCTCTAAGTAAGCGGTATGCAACTGAGTGCAGCTGGAGTTTCTTCAGTCGGGCTGCATAGGGTATATGTTTGAGGCCAGTAATCCTCTTGGTGAGGTACTTCTGTGGTCTTTCCAGCTGTTGCAGGTGTCTTGTAAGGTACATCCCAAATGGGGCATTGTACTCTATGATGGGTCTGATGAGTGATGAGTAGAGGGGCACAATAACCTCTTTTGTTCTAGATATGAACCCTTTTGTGATTAGGTGGGCCACATAGAAGGATTTTCTAACCACCTTGGCAATATGATTATCAAAGGAGAGATTACTATCTACTTGAGTCCCCAGATCCCTTATTACATTTTCTGTATTTAGGGGACTACCACATATGTGGTAGTTTGCGGGTACTTTGTTTTTTCCAAAGGGGATGACTATGCACTTTTTTGCATTTAGCTTGAGGCCATGATTTTGACATCAGGTATCTGTCTCAGTGAGACCCTTCTGGAGGATGTCTGTATCAGCTGGAGAGTCAATTATGGCCCCCAGTTTGCAGTCGTCTGCAAACTTGGTCAGCCATAGTCCTCCTGTGCTTGCCTGTACCTCTGAGAAGTATACATCAAACAGGAGGGGTCCCAGGACTGAGGGGACGCCACTTATATAATATATATATATATATATATATATATATATATATATATATATATATATATATATATATATAAAACAATAAATATGTTTAAGGCGTATGACTTAGGCCTGATAGATGTCTGACAAGAATCGCATTCATGAATCAGTCTATTATATCATCTTAAGGCATAGCATGTCCATGGTCTTCATCAAAGAGCTGAAAATGCCCTTACCTATACAGGAGCATTTAGATTTGTGTATTTGTTTTAATTTTTGAAAAGTTCAACTAGATGTAGCTCTTTTCCAAATGTAGCCAGCCAATAATGCTCCAGAGAAAATGTTCTAATGTCAAGTATGATGAGATTGTTTTACAGAATATACTCAAATCCATGAATTAAGTAAGCATTCAGTCATAACAAAAATACACATTTATTAATGCTCACAATAATACTAACAATTACTCATTCTATAGCCTTATAATAATCATTACTCATTATATGGATTTAATAAGACAAATAGAGTTTGACTGTGGCAATAGACAATAGCAGATAATATAGATCAGTAAGAGAATTTTAGAGTAAATTATAAGGTGGCTAGATAAGGAATTGAGGGTCTGATTAATAGTTTGCTAAAGAAATGTGGTGGTTTGACTGGTGGTTACTTCCGTATCTGAGATAGTAGTAAATCATGAGGCATTAGCAGAAGGACTGTTTCACAGAACAAAAACAAACAGTGGATAGCAAACTTGTAAGAAAATGGCAACAGTATTGTATAATTAATATGTTGCTAGACTCCTAGTATCTAAATAGTACTTGCAATAGTGTCATAATTAATAGTATCAAAAACAAAACTAACACAAGTAGGATTCAGGAAGTCCCTTAATACTTATGAAGCAGAGATGAAAGGTAGTCATGGCAGAGTTAGTAGCAGGTGAGGTTATGGGAAAGTGGCAGTTGAACATGGGTCATGGTGGAAGAGTGGACATTAGAAAAGAAGTAATGTAATATTGGAAACATATTGGGGGAGGGTTTCCATAAACATGACTACTGTAATAAAATGAATGCAGGCTGTGCATCTACTTGGGCAACACCATAGATTCATAGGTTTATACTAGGCTAATTACCATGAGGGTCTTTACAAGCTTAGCTATGTAACCCAACCCAGTTTTTTCACTAGCTCCTTGGATGCTTATATGGTGGGGTATGTTAGTAAAGAGATACCTAAGTGTTATGTGTGGGGGGTATGTTAATAGAGAAGTAATTTACTTACCATTGACCTCTGTCCATCAGTGACATGGGGGCCAGACCTGGGTGAATTTGTGATTTCCCATCCAGTGATCATGGTTTCTTTTGAACAGGGTCAGGGATGAACTCTGCTTCATGTAGATGAGGAGCTTATTCCATAGTGAAGAGATCATTTGAGAAGCATATTAATCTCTACAACATGTTATATTTATGTCACAGCAAGGTTCCTGTCCTTGGTTTCTGATGCTGTTTGTTTTGTGGATGTGCAAGAGATCTATCAGGGCTGGATATGAGGATGCTTTATATGCTAGGCATAGATTTCCTCTGACTGAGTACAGAAATAGGGCCTTGACGTGATCTCTGTAGGACAGGGTAGTCATACTCTGGATTCTCTTAGTAAGGAACCTTTGAGCATATTATAAATGTTGTAACTACCTGGTTAAATTGGGGGTTGGCATAAGATAAGGTGTTTACCTTACAGATGCAAGGTAAAGGTACATGCCAAAGAGGGCACTGTACTGAATGGTGGCTCTAATAAGTGCTGTGTAGAGTGGTACAATACCTTCCTTGGACATGGATGCCATACCCTTGCTTATGAGTTGGGTAATATAGAATGATTTTCTTGCTGTCTTGATTATGTGTTTGAAGGCCAGATTACTGTCTATATATGTTCCCAGATCCTTATAAAGACAACTCTTAAGTGTGTTTATCAATGGATTAATTAGCTTGGATGAGTAATTTGTCAAAGGGCATTATAATGCATTTCTTTGTGTTGAGTTTTAATCTGTGGTTTTGCACCAGTCATTTGTTTGTACTATACCCTCTTGTTGAATATTGGTGTCATGGAGGAATATAGGGTTACAGTTATCTGCAAACTTGATGAGCTAGAGGCCTTTGACATTAGTCTTGACTTATGAGAAGTAGATTCCAAACAGGAGTGGGCTTAACATGGAGTCATGTGGTACTGTGCTGGTGGCTGGTCTCCTGGTGGAGGTTGTCTCACTGATCCGGACAGCCAGTCAGAAATCTAGTGAGTTATGTAGGGATTTAGGCCTAGGTCTGACAGCTTGTCAACAATACCCAAGTGAGGTATTGAATTGAATTCCTTTACCAGGTCAAGGTAGATGGTATGCTCCATTTCCCCTCATCTTTAGCCTTGAAGACCCTCTCAAAGAAGTCTACCAAGCTAAGTAGACAAGACCTTCCCTTAACAAAGCCAAAATGGGATGGATACAGCATCTATAGGCTGCCTGTGTCCTTGTCGATACTTTACATGATAATTTGTTCCATGGCTTTGCAGGTTAGACTTGTCAGACTGATGGGTCTGTAGTTCCCATGGTTGTTTGATGGTCCACCCTAAAGAAGAGGGATGAGATTTGTGGCCCTCTATTTACCAGGCACATAACCTATTACAAGACTGTGGGTGAAGATTGCTTCAAGTGGTCCTGCTAAATATTGATTTAGACTATTTAAGAGGCAACCATGGATATTGTTGGGGTCTACTGAAGCAATGTTTTTGCCCTTAGTGAGTGCCACCAGGACCTGTTCCTTGTTGATAGCTGGGAGGGAGGTATGCTAGAAGTAATTTTACAGGTGGAGTGGGAGGTAAAATTAGTGATTTGCTACGTTACCCTGGTCATTGAAGGTTGTACCATTTACCACCAGTTCTGCACACTGCTGAGTGTTACCTTTAAGGTTTCTGACACAGCTGAAAAAGGACTTGTGATCATCCTTAGCCTGGGAGGGTATCCTGACCTTGTAATTGGCCTTGTTAGACTTTGTTAGAACTTTTTGTTTCTTGTTTCTTGAATCAGAGTCATCTAACAGCTATATTCTTAAGACGTCTGATCAGTGGATATGTTCTGAATGCAAAAGGACGCTTTCTACTGTGCCATGAGCAACTCATCATTATATATTCATGGCACATATAGTTTGTACTATGTGGTCAAATCCATGGCCTGGACAGCTAAGGAAAGCCTGCTAACCATCTAGTGATGTTGAGTCACATCTAATTCCTGTGCATGCAATGCTTCAATTCTGTTCCTCCAGACTTGGTGAATAATTCCTTCGGGTTTCATCTTGCTCCATAAATTAACAAAATTTCTCATCTGATGTCTGTGTGTGTGTGTGTGTGTGTGTGTGTGTGTGTGTGTGTGTGTGTGTGTGTGTGTGTGTGTGTGTGTGCGCGCATGTGTGTTTCTCACAGTATGCATTAATGTGAACATTAACTTTCCTACCCATGAGTTATCAGTCTGTTAGACAACATTCAAGTCAGAATTATGCAGGGCAACATTGGCAACTTCTGACCTGACAAATCATTTGTGCATAGGGCTTTGTAATAGGCTGGTTTTGTATCTGCTCACCAAGGTACTGACAGAGATTTATATCCTTAAGTTTGCCATCATGACATGTGACAGTGTACAGATATTTATATGATGACAAAACCTCATGTCATTATTGCAAACTCCCTTTTAAAGAATCCAGTGCACCGTATACTTTTTTTTCAGAAGAAAAAGAGAGATAATGCAGCACTTTCATACCTGATGGGAACATAATCAGCGTTTGAAATTGTGAAACATCCTCTCTCTCCCTAGAGAGTGAGTGTGTTTCTTCCTATAACCTGGCCACTTGTGAAATCAGTCCAGAATTTTGCTGCAGCACTGATGATTACCTGCTGTATTTGACATAAGGTGGTTTTACATGCAATATTATGTTTTGCTCCAAAGTCAGAAGACACATATGCAGTAAACTGGGAAAATACAAAGTATATGTTCTGAGAGTGTAAAATAATGTTTTTTTTTTATTCTATTCCTTATAAAACTGAAATCTATGTGAGAGAAAAAACAAATCTTTATTCATACATTTACCTAATGTTAAAAAAAGGCTGTAATGTAGAACTCTTAATCAGCCTGGCAGACTATATCATTTTTGTTTGTAATTGTACATGTGTGTGACCTTTTCTGCATGTCATTTCCCGGGCACAGCACCAACTGATTCTCCTAGGACTTTGGCTTTGCAGAGCAGGTCTGAAGCAGCAGGCTGCAGATATTACAGGTTTCTGGGCACACTGCCAAATTCTGGGTAATTGCCGTCAGCAGGAAAGAACTGGAAAGACTTCGAAGACTCCATTTTTTTACAGATAAATTGACCCTTTCTGTAACAGCAATGAAAGAGAATGTAGATGTGAGACTGGGTTTGTTTCACTGCTTGTTATAAACCTGCAGCTTTGTTTCCCCTGGTGTTAGCAAAACAAGAAGGTTGGGTTTAGAAGGTAAATTCTAACTCATCGGGTCAGATCACTTTGAGTGAGCTATTTACTGCCCCTGATGTTGAGTAAGCTGTGGTTTGTTATAAAGGTCATGTGGTATCACTTTTTGACAGTAATCCCCCCCTTTCAGAAGAATCATTTCCTAAACGTACTAACTAAAACTTCCTTTTCATCTTCTGTGACTTTCTTCAGCTGGTAAACAGCAACACCCACTGGTAATATACAGTTGTAACAATACAACACAAAGAAACATTGGAAAAAAATGCACAAATTCCTGCACTAAGGACTAAACGGTTACTATAAGTCATGATAGTGATTTAAGTCTTGCCACTGTTTAGCTGAAATGTTAAAGATTTAATTCCCAAAGAAATGTTTTCTTGGTACAGCAGATTACTATTGCACAAATAGTTAATGTTTCATAAGTCTGTTTTAGAAAGTCATAAAAAAGAATTGACATTGTATCTCATGAGGTCCAAGCATATGCACAAATTATGTTTTGTGCACAATGCACTGTTTGACACTGCAATCTCCTGCCACATCTAACAATAGTATTAATTGCCTGCTTCCACTGCTTATTGAAGGTTTTATTGTAATAAGACAGAATGTTTCAGAAAAGGGAAGTCAATATATTTCTAGACAATAGCCATGACTTTATCATGCCTTTTAAAATAATAAGTTGCTACAGTAAAAATCTGAAGAACCGAACTGAACATCCAAGTGCTTTTATTTATTAATTGTTTTAAACAGGCAACTATTTTAATGATGAATCCAAAAAGTAAACATATTTCTTATACAACACTTCCTGAAAACAAGCAAAATTTAGAGTATTATATATAGTGGTGAATATTGCTGAACAATCAAAAATAGCATCACAGTAGAAGATCTTGGAAAAGTGAATGTTTTGATGATGAGTCATTACCTTAAATAATAAATTACTTAATGGATGGATATCCTCAGAATATGCGTGCACAGCAAGGATACCAGATATTGCATTCATTGGAAAGATAAGAATCCCAGTGGTACAGGGTTCGATTCCATCAGTCTTCATTCGCCCCCCTGCCCAGAAAACCACAGTGAAAAACTTCTCTAAAGCAAATTTTACACTCCTCAAGACCGAGGTGGAATCCTTCAAAGCCCCCGGGCCTGTGGAAAATACGCCCCAGACCGTAGAATCCTTTATAAACGCATTCTATGAACACCTTCAGGAATGCATGGATCATGCAATCCCAAATAAAACCAAGACCCAATCCTCCAAAGGCAGGCGTCCTGTCTGGTGGACCCCAGCCATAAACAAACTATACAACAGAAGGAGGAAGCTACTAAATGATAGAGCAAAATCCCAAAAAGGGAAGGCATCTCTGTTCAGTGTTAGCAAAAAACTACGGGCACTCATAAAATCGTCTAAGGCCAGCTTCGAGAGAAAAATTGCACAGGACACTAAGGATAATCACAAGGCTTTCTTTAGTTATGTTAGGAACCTGGGTGGGAATTCCCAGATATGCTCAGAATTAGTCCAAAATGACAAAAAATACACCAAACCCATAGACATTGCCAACATCCTAGCTGACAGGTTCAGCGCAAACTTCTCCCCCACCAAAAGGGCAAATATCTATCCCAGCAGAGTGCTGCCCCTCACATCTCAGATGCCCAAGTAAGAGCCGCCCTCTCCAAAGCAAAAAACACAGCATCAATGGGACCAGATGGTGTCCCGGGCTGCATCTTACATGAACTCCAAGAAGAGCTAAACCCAAACATAAAACTACTGTTCAATCTCAGCCTTACTACAGGATATGTACCCAAAGAGTGGTGTACAGCAACAGTGGTCCTTCTCCACAAAGGTGGTGCCTCAATGAATCCTGGAAACTATCGCCCCATAAGCCTGACTAGCTTGGTCTGCAAAGCTATGGAAAGGATCATCATGGACCTCATAAATAAAGATATTGGGGACCTACAGACACTGGATCCTACCCAGTTCGGCTTTGTTAAGGGCAGATCCTGCCTCTTAAACCTGGTCGATTTCTTTGAAACAGTCACCAAGGCCATTGATGAGGGGAAGGTGGTCCACACAGCCTACCTGGACCTCGCAAAATCCTTCGATACAATACCCCACTCGGGCATTATAGATAAGCTCACCAGCTTAAATATAAACCCCTATGTCACTAGATGGGTTGCAAACTGGCTGAAGGACAGAACCCACATAGTTAGAATTGCTGGAGCCATGTCAGACTGCAAACCAGTTACAAGTGGCATCCCACAAGGCTCAGTCCTGGGACCTCTCTTGTTCGGTATATATTTCTCGGAGGTACAGGCCAACACGGAAGGACTGTGGCTGACCAAGTTCACAGATAACTGCAAACTAGGTGCCATAATCGACTCTCCAGCCGACACAAGCATCCTACAAAATGGCCTCATAGAAACAGACAACTGGTGCCAGAGCCATGGCCTCAAGCTAAATGCTAAAAAGTGTATAGTCATCCCCTTTGGCAAAAACAAAGTGCCCACAAATTACCACATAGGTGGTAATCCATTAAGTACAGAAGAAGTAATTAGGGACCTGGGGACCCAAGTTGATAGCAATCTCTCATTTGAAAACCACGTGGCCAAAGTGGTTAGAAAAACATTTTATATAGCCCACATGAAGGGATTCACATCTAGATCAGGGGAGGTCATTGTGCCTCTTTACTCATCCCTCATTAGGCCCATAATTGAGTACAATGCCCCTTTTGGGATGTACCTTACCAGACACCTGCAGCAACTGGAAAGACCCCAAAAGTACCTCACCAAGAGTATCAAAGGGCTCAAACAGATGCCATATGCTGCCCGGTTAAAGAAACTCCAGCTCTACTCAGTGGCATACTGCCTGCTCAAAGGTGATCTGTGCCTGACGTATAAAGCCATGTCCAACCCGGAATTAATGGACATGCTGCACCTCAGAAAATCCAAATCCCATCGAGCCACGCTCGAAAGACTTGAACCTCAGCACTGAAATAAATAGGACATGCTGGAGGGACAGATTCATAACCCAGAGGCTCCCTTCACTCTGGAATAAAATCCCAGTCCAGGTTAGGCAGAGTCCCTCATTGACTCTCTTCAAGTGGAATCTTGATGAGTGGATGAGAGATCGTAGGTTTACCCTGGGTATCACTTCTGTGTCACTGTTAGACAGAGGCACAGTATACTAACCTCGAAAAAGGGCATAGCAAAATTCATTTAAAATGGGTGGCGAAAGCCAAACACACTCTGGCTAGGCTTATAAATGCCCTAGGGCAGATAGCCTAGTATGAACCTATGAACCTATTTCTGAAGTCAGCTCAATATTGTAAAGGAAATTACCTTCCATAGTCATACCTACCAGTATTCGTTTTCAGGGTATATATTTCTCTGTTTTTCATTTTTTCTATTAAATAGTCTGACTAGCAGCCTTAAGATTGTTGTCAACATTACAATGCAACTTCAGTTTAAATACTTGTTCAGACAGTGGCAATTTATACATGTTGGGCACAGAAAAGCAGTGCAATCATTTTGTACCTCTATGCATACTTTTGGTATCATTTTTGCCACATTTCTGTCATCAGGCCAACATTTTGATAACAGCAACCACCCTACGGTGCAGAGAAATGAAATCCTGACTGTGATTCAGGTGACCCATATTCATTTAGCAGTACAGATGCTGAAGTGGGTGGGCTGAAGAGGATGGGAAGTGTCTGGTAGCTGCTAGTTCGGCCATCATGGGGAGCTGCAGATCTGGATCTTGACTTGTGACACTCTTAGCAGAAGAACTTGGTATTACACTTGTATAGCAAGAATCTAGAGAGTGCAGGCTGCCATAAGGAGGGCCAAGGTGTGCTCAGTGTAGCCCATGGAATAGCATGTATATGGAGACAAGTCCCTTCCTACAGGTGAGGCACAGCACTGTGGAGCTGAAACCAGCGACTGAGACAAAGCAGCTCAATATACATATTACTCTCCCTATGACCCAATTCTTAGTTCTGAAGAATGAATAGGTCAGCAAAGCTTCTTGGGCAGGGACAAGTGGGCTATGGGATTTTCACCCATCCAGGGTACGCCTTGTGCTCACCTCAAGCAATGAATAAATCTTCTTTCGGCTTTTCCCGGTTAGGGGTCGCCACAGAGGAACTCCAGTCTGCTCATGATTGGCAGTGGATTTTACAGTGCCAAGTTGCCAGCCCGATGCCCAACCTTCAACGAAGGCACACCCATTCACACTCGCACCTACCTGCATGTCTTTAATTTCACTCAACCATGGCGAGGGCATGCACACTCCACACAAAAGGCACTCCAGCCGAGAACTGAACGGAAGAACCTCTTGCTGTGAGGCAAGAATGCTAACCGCTGCACCACCGCGGCTTCATTCACCCCAAGCAATTAATAGGGAAAATAAATGCAAGTCACAGAGCCATCAGGCAGGGGCTTGTGGATGTGGGACAAAGGGGGAGGGTGGTTCAAAAGCAATGACTTGATCCATAATGGATTTATACATGTTTTACTAACAGCAGCTATTTGAAAGCCACTACAGAGAAACTTCATGGTGTCTTATGTAAAAAAATGATGGTTCAAGTATCACTCTTTAAGTGCTCAGCTTCTACTGTTAGTGACTTATTTTGTGCTGAGTGATTAAATAGTTTATCCTACATTTGCAAGTACTGAGTCATGATGTTTTCATGTTTACCTACACCTAACTTAGAAATGCCTCTGATATAGTAGTTAATTTGTCAATAAACTGTTCTTTTACTCTTTCAGCTAATGAGTAATCCTACTGACCAGCAACAAAGAAGAATTTTTTATAGAAATTGTTGAAAGCACTGCCATGATCTGACATGAATGGGCTGTATAACTTTGAAATATGTAATGCATATGTAATCCATTTTGTATAAGCAAAGTAAATGCTTGGTCTGTAAAGAACACATATGAAAGTAATGATAGAACAAAATCAACCATTTCCTGACCTTTGACCTTCACAGGCTAACTGCCGTCTTTATATGGAAGTGATTTCAGAGGCTATGAAATTCCTAGATAACAGGACTCTTATTATAACATGCAGTACTGGAATATTTTACACAGACATACATTAAGTCATTTGGATCCCAGAAAATACCTGAATAAAATGCAAACTCCTTTTTTGCTAATCCTTATCCAGCTTTCCAGAATAACCATATATTTGTTTTTTTGTAGTGGTCTTTATTAACAGGAAGGAGATGCTAGATTTCTATAAACTTAGTAAATAATAGTTAAAAAGCACACATCTCTTATCTGTATAATTTACCCTTACTAGAAACTTTCACATTCAATTCCAGAGCTTATCTGAAACCATCCAGTGTTTTTTTTTTTTTTATGATTTACTGTGCAGTTGCCTGGCAGGACACAATTCATTTTTTATTTGCATTTTATTTTCTACCTCTGATTTTTACTGTTTGTTGGAAGAAAAGGTTGGCTAACTATAGCCTTATCAAGAGGCATTGTTAGCTATAAATTCGGGTTCCTATCAGAAGAGCAAATGCTTAAGTTAGTGAACACTCTTATATCAAACTTTAAAACGTGAAACCTGAAAATGTCAAAGGCACGGAAAATAAATTTTTATTCCGAGGGAAAAAAATTGATGGGCTGCTCTCTGGACTTTGCTGTTTTCTCCACTGTGGTTGATTTTGGAATTGATATATTTAAGTTGGGGAGTGTGGGGGGCACAAGCCCCCCACATCGGGGGGTGTGGGGGTGAAGCCCCCCAATTTATCTTGCCTGTACATTGTTTTTTTTTTTTTTGATCAGCAAATTTTTTCCCTGGGAAAAAAAATCACTGATCTTTTCCTTCGCCATTTTAAAGTTTCTCATTTTTTAGTTCAATAAAAGAGTGTTCCCTATTTTTAGGGTTTGATCTTGTGATATAGATGCATAAATTCATAGAGGTTGTAGACAGGACACTTCCGAGTGTATCCAGTGCCATTTAGTGTTGTTTTGTGATTTACTGTAAAATTGCTTGGCAGGAGAAGACTTATTTTAATTTATATATATTTTACCTTTGATTTTTACTGTTCTAACAAGGTGACTACAAGTGATAATGAGTACATGCTATTCTGCAGGCTCACAAGCAAGTAAAGGATGTTCAGTGTTTCAGTTTTTTTATTTAGTTTATTTATTTAAAATTTGTTGACTGGGAAAGTCTGACTAGGTTTCACAGAGCCTGTTTTCAGTGGAGGCCCGGGGAGAAATGCTCCAGACTGTGAATGTTTGACTGCAAAAACTGACATAGTAGGTTAGAATGACCACATTAGGAATTATTTCTATTTGTACAAGGTTAGCTGAGCATTCCTAATTTAATATTTATTTCTATATTGTTTCTGTGATTCCTCATACAATTTGACTGATGTTATTCGATGTTTTAATTTCTTTGAATCCTATAATTACTGGCTTCAGTATTTTCCTTTTAAATTCTTATTTTTTAATTGTTTGTAGCTGAGAAGTGAATATTTAAATGAATATGCCATTAATGATTAGCAGAACTTAAAATATTATGTCCAGTGTACTGACTGTGTGTATATATAAAGGTAACACCTGATAACATTGGAGATTTGTATTTGTCATGTCAAACATTAGATGATTTGCTTACTATCTAAAAGTAAATCTACCCCAGGATTCATTAATCTCCATGTCGGAAGAGTGTTATTCCTATATGGAGTGGACCGTGTCCGTGTAAGCACAGCCGTAGCAGTAGTGGCCCTTGCATATTCATGAAGGCACACTACTGTTATGACTATGCAGACATGAGCACCACTGAGTGCAGGGGGCATGTTTAGATAGTGCATGCACATCTAACATGCCTCCTGCATCCAGAAAGTGACATATGGCACTTTTGAAAAAGCATTTCAGTGTCTGTGGATACTGAAATTAAATAAATTGAGTATTTCAGTGTCCACGGACACTGAAATAGACAGGGGAGCAAGAAAAAATGCAGGGGATATATGACAGGTTCTGTCACACACCCCCTGCATTGTAAAAGTGCTGTACGGCCATAGCCGTCAACTGTACAGGTTTCTGCAAAATGAACCTATGACTATGACCCAGATGCCTGCCTCACATACTTCTCAACCTCCTAGAGCAAGAAAGCTGTACAAAGCCATAAGTAATGGGGGGACAAAGGCAGAAAAATAGGGACCCTCTTTAAACATTGCAATAACAAATTTGGAAAGCTGATAGAATAAAAGGTTTGCAGTAGTACAGACGTCCTGCAGGGTATGAAGACTGAAACACACATGTCTGCCATCTGAAAGTGATGTATGGCCATAGCTGTCAACTGTACAGGTTTCTGCAGAATGCCCAGATGCCTGCCTCATATATTTCCTAACCTCTTAGAGCAAGAAAGCTGTACAAAGCCATAAATAATAGGGGGACAAAGGCAGAAAAATAGGGACCCTCTTTAAACATTACACTAACAAACCTGGAAAGCTGATAGAATAAGCAGGGTATGAAGACTGAAACACACATGTCTGCCTTCTGAAAGTGCTGTATGGCAATAGCTGTCAACTGTACAGGTTTCTGCAGAATGCCCAAATGCCTACCTCACATATTTCCCAACCTCTTAGAGCAAGAAAGCTGTACAAAGCCATAAATAATGGGGGGACAAAGGCAGAAAAATGGGAACCCTCTTTAAATATTGCACTAATAAACCCGGAAAGCTGATAGAATAAAAGGTTTGCAGTACCACGGATTTTCTGAAGGGTATGAAGTCTGAAATCCAAATGCCTGACAGTATGTTCTGACTTAAACCTCGAGTGATTTGCCAGTGATTTGCTACAAAACCACAATCACACTTCCCAACTTTATAAAACCAATAATTAAAATCTGCCCCTATGTGTCCCTTTACAATTTTCCTTACTGTTACTGACAAGGAGTACAGATACTTGTAAATAAAGTGGGTTTATGAATTTATATTTCTTTTTTCCATTCTAATGTATGTTTAAGTGTAGCTGAGCTGGTGTGCACAATATGGCCCTCTGCTCAGCATGGCTGATACATTCCATAGGAGATAAATAAAAATATACAATAGAAATCCTTATGCCAAGCTAGCGCAGTAGTTAGAGTCCTGTCTTTGCCTGCAGGCATTCACAGTTTGAGTACCAAAATAGGCACTTTACTTTTACATGGGAAAGCAGTGTTAAAATTATTATTTTAATTTAAAATAATGTAGTAATTGATATTTGTCAATCAGGGTAGTATAGCTGGTCTAAAATGTAAGTGTAAGTGCATATAAAAGTGTAAATTACTCATGTATACACAAGTGTCCCATACAGTATAGTCACACCCCTTGGTAATGTAATGAAAGAACATAGAGGGATGTCATGTAAAGTAAATCAAATACACCTACTAATATTTCAGTAATGCTTACTGCAGTCAGTATCCTGATATTTTCTTAAGACATGTAGAGCTATGGTCCTTTCTTACACCACTCCTGCACATCCCTAGCTGGTTTTCCTAATGTTTTAACCCCTGCTTGCCCCCATTCCCCCACTTTCCTATCACCATTTTTTCTTTATTTTAATTAAAATTACTACGGCTGTAAGAGGGAGTAAGTGCTGCTAAGTGAAGCTAAAAAGGCTTAATCGGCTGTTAGCATCGCTTAGCTCCACGCAAAACCATGCAAACCCACTTACAAATGCTTAAAAGTGCCTTAATTTCTCTTGTCTCTATCAGCCTTTGTTCTGCACAGCAACAAAATAAACAGCCCTGCCAAGTCTCCAACTCAGGATACTATGCACTACAATCACAGCAACGTACCACCACACCATGTGAGCTGAAGGCATTTGCAATGCTTTTAGAAACATATCATGCATTCTGGTCATTTAACATTAATGAAAAAAAATCACCACTCCCAAGTCTTAAACCTAGGCCCTGTGCATTACAATCACAGCAACATACCTCTACACTAGCAGAGCTGTAGGAATTTGTAATGTTTTTCAAACATATCATGCACTAAAGTCATTTCCCATGAGGGAAAAATATATATCTGTAATACTCTTATATACACATATATGTATATATAAATACAAATATATATATATATCTATATCTATATATATATATATATATATATATATATATATATATCTATATCTATATATATATATATATGTGTGTGTATATATATATATATATATATATATATATATATATATATATATATATATATATATATATATATATATATATATATATATATATATAAAAACCAACCTCTTACTGCAAGACATCTGCAAAAAGCCCGACAAAGTCAGGGGATAAAGGGCAAACAATAATGACATCTTTGAAATATGGCTGTTATATGCATAGAAGTCTGCCAGAGTGGCATGGTTTGATGTTACATATAATTCCTGATAGATTCCATGTCTGAAACACAACTGAATGTCATTATTTACAGATGTCAATGCTCACATCATCCCAGTGATTTCTCAGAAACCCGCAACTGTTATGGGGAACAGACCAAACATATGAGCCACACATCTGAACAGTGTTGAGACATCTAGACAGTGGAGAGGTATGACTGCAGTTATGTAACAGAAAAGAAAAATGGGTCAGAGCTGCCAACCATTTCACCCAGCACCCTCTGAACCACAGTAATACCAACACAATACTATCCTAAACCAACTCTGGGGAATTACCCATGTATTTCCATATATAGCATCCACTACAGGGATGGACCTGTAGGGAAAACAGCTATTGTTGCAAAATGTCCACCCACAACCATTTGCACAACAGTCACAGCAACATCCAATACCCTAAATGAACTCTAGAGTAAAATGACTGAACAAACATATCCTGATTGACAGTCACAAACTACTCCAACATATACTGCCCCGACTCACAGTCTACTGGGAATCCTGAGGTGTTACAGAACATTTCCCAGTCTGTCCCTACAAACATATGCACCTGATAGACCACTAGGAACTGTAGCAGCATGTACAGTCAAATAGAAAAGGAGCTATGACACTCACATCTGCTACTTTCCCTACTTAGCCCAACAAATATTTACTCACAACACTGCTACACAATCTTGGCAGTCTGTTAACATTGGCCAGACATACATAACTGTCAACTGTACAGATCTCCACAGAATGCCCAGGGTGTGGGACCATACTTATGACCACTGCTGCATACCATTTCCAGGAGTCTACTAAGTCACTGGGATGATACCAGGAGTGCAGTCTCTAAAAAATGATATATCATACCTCTGTACTTCTTACTGCAAGACATCTGGACAAAGCATGATATACTTGGGGGACAGGGGGCTTGAAAGAGGGATATATCTCACATAATGGTGTTAGCAACTGAAACAGTTGTTGGTGTTACAGGATTTGTTGGAACATAACATCCCTGAAGGACATGATGTCTGATACAGTAATGTATGTCAATATTTACTGACTACAATTTACTGACTACAGGACAACATAGTGGTGTGGCAGTAGTGTTGTCGCCTCACAGCAAGAGGTTCTTAGGTTCGTTTCTTGGCTGGAGAGCTTTCTGTTTGGAGTTTGCATGTCCTCCCTGCATTCATGTGGGTTTCCTCCCATGTTACAAAGACATTCATCTGGAGCATTTCTCCCTGGGCATCCACTAAAACTTGGCTTTGTTCCAAGGCGGACTTTCCCACTTAACAAATGTTAAATAAAAAAATAAAAATAAAACAATTCTCACATTATCCTACTGATTTCACAAAAACAGAAGTTTTCTGAGGAATAGACCAAGTGGACATCTGGACAATTGAGAGATATGTGAGAGACATATCGGATGTCAAGTCACACAGAAAATGCATGCCCAGACAAACCCTAGCAATCCTCTATGTATATAACAGCAATACTTATAATCTGTATCCAATGCTGGAGCTTTGTCCCCCATGTTGCTGGGCCTTCTCCACATGTCCTGAGAGGTATTTCCACTCAGCCCCCCACACCTCCATAATGTCCTCTGCAAAGGCAAGGAAAAGGGGCAAGGCCAACATGAAGGACTTAATTATAGCATTGCTATGGCATTGACGAATGGAAAGGCAACACTGGATGCAAGTAACAAGTGGGAGACACCAATTGGTGCACAACCCATCTACACAAAGTTAGAGTGTGACTACACAAACCTAACCATTTGCGGCATTCTGGGGAAACTATTCAGTACTATAACAGGTATGTCAAGTATTCTGAGGAAACTATTCAGCATTATAACAGGTATGTCAATCATGTAAGCTTGTAAGGGAATGCAGAAGGGAGGATGCAATAATGTCAAATAGGACATTAAACACTAGGTAACAACAAGACCTGCTAGACTCACATGCTGCTGTCTGGCAACTATGGCCATTCTTGCTTGCCCTGTCTGTATTGACATGGATTACATCTCTGGCCCCTGAGTCACCCCAGCAAAGGTCAGTTCATGTGTGACTACTACCGGAGTATCTGTTGTATAATACTGAGTGTGACACTGCTAGGCCAGCTACCTGGGATGTTGTACATATTCATATGTCACCTGTGAATGCTATGATTATACATATGCTTTTCCTACAAATGTAGGAGACTTAAATAAGGTATGTGCAATGTGTGTTGAACTGTATGTTATATATTGAGCCCATACCTGACAAATGTCCAGAGTTTTGCAGACTGACCACGTCTGCCTCATATTTGTAGTCAATGTCTCATACAGTTGTGCATTGTCTGTCACATCAATGGCAACCCATTAAAGACTGAAGTCATAACCTAATAGCATACATTTGATTTTCAGAAGTCATATTCTGTGGAGTAGACCTGTGAATGCAACACCATCTTTGCTAGCAACTACGTGTGTTTCAGCTAGATTCATAAAGTGACACTATTTTCTGGCCTTTTCCTACCAGTTATGTGTGCCTTTGTGCAGATGTCTTGCTCTAACAGGAGCTAGGTTTTGTAGCATGAAACCCATGTCAATGCAGGTGTACCTTGTTCTGTAGGATTCTGGCATTTGTGCAGTCACTGACACGTGCTTTGTAGCTGTGGAGAGCACACCAACCTTGCCAGGTTACTCATACCATCATACGTTTAGACCCCAAATGGAGAGCTGCAAAGCCACAGGAGGTGGAGTGTTGAACATAACATACACATACACACCTCCAGGCTGCCAAACAGCATAACCTGTGGAGTGCAGTTAACAGCTGACAAAACACCTACTCAAATCATAGGCCTCCAGCCATGAATATGGACACCCACCACACGTATTAGGACTTGCTGGAATCTGTCAGGATTCAATCATCTACCTTACTCCTGGGTGACTTCAACTACCCAACCATAGTGTGTATGACCTATGCCACCTGAACATGAACGCGCAGAGTTTCCACAGCTTTGTCAATGGCAATGCGGTGGATCAGCTGGTCAACACTCCTATGACAGATGGAAATAACCTTTACCTTGTCCTTACCAACATGAGTAGCCACTGTAGCACTCGTACAGTGTCATCCTCATTGGTAAGATCTGACCACATAGCCATCACTGTTCAGGTCACCATCTCCCCTGCCCACCCCCCTCCCATCAGGGTCAAATAAAATTGACTTTACACAAATAACTATAAATCGCCTCAGAGCAGGTAGAAGCAGCTTTACAGCCAATGTCCCATCAGCTGGAACTAACAATAGTGTCCAGGCCCACACCACAATACTATATGGGCACCTACATATAGACTCAGCAATACCTGACAGGACAACATCATCTCCCTCAAGGTAGGGTAAATATCCGTGGTGGACAGCAGCAATGCACAAATACCATAATAGGTGGTAATAATTGCAGGACAGGGCCAAGAAGGAACAGGTGCCTTATTGGAAGCAATGTCACCTTGGTCTGCACAAACAAATAAGATCACAGTTGAATTACCCTAAGGCTATCTTTGAGTGCAAATTGGACACATCCACCAAGGCCAATCACTAGGCCTTCCACACATGTGTCTGCAATTCCAGAGGCAATACACAGATCCACTCTGTAGTGGTGGTCAATGACACCACATACACATACAGCATAAATATAGGCAACCAGCTACAGACAGGTGAAGTGTAAACATCACTACCCATTGGTATGAATGTGCATGCACAACACCTGCCCCTCTCCCCTCATCATCAGCAAGCAGGTCCGTAATGCCCTCTCAAAGGCAACACAGAATTCTCCATAGGCCTGATACCATCCCTGGCTGCATCCCACATGAACACAGGCATGGGCTCGCAGATACATTCCACACTGTAGTTAACCAGAGCCTGAGCACCAGTGTCATCCCATCTGCACAGAGGACAGCCACTGTCATCCCTATACACAAAGGCAGAACAATCCACTGACCCAGCCAATCATATGCACATCAGTCTAACTATCCTGCTCTGCAATGGCATGGAAGGCAATACCAAGGACATTGTGAACAGGGACATCAGCAACATCAAAATGCCTGAGCCCACACAGCATGGTATCGTCAAAGGGAGATCAGGCCTGTTAAATCTGGTCAACCTCTTTGAAGTGGTCAACAAACACAAGGACGAAGGGAAGATGGTGAACAATGCCTACCTTCACCTAGCTCAATTCTCTTACAATAATCCCAAGGCAGCCAGGATATATACACCTACACAGCTAGGCACCATCCTGCATGTTACCAGATGGGTAGATAACTGGCCCAATGATAGTACCACTCAAAGTAGTGGAACCCACCTCTAGTAGTAGCGTATTCCAAATTGGTGTACCCTAAGGATCGGTCTGAGGGCCTGTACTGCTTCATATATATGTATCTGAGGTACAGGACAAAATCAGTGGTCTGTGGCTGACCAGGTGTACAGATGCTTCCAAGGTGGCCACTATCTTACATTTCCCTACTGATGTGAGCATCCCCCTAGAGGCCCTCACCCAATTAATGACTGGTACAAGAAGCATTTAGAGAGGCATCATTCTCCCTGCTGTGGAAGATGTCATCCACACTAATTATGACAGTAATAATGTACTGAGCATGCAGTCATATGTGAGGTGACTTGAGCACCAAGGTTGGTAGCAACCTGACAGTTTCCCACCATGCGGGCACCATTGTATGGAAGGCTGTCTACATGGCCCACCTCACAAATATGGGTATGTCATCCAGGAACACGGAGGCCACAACATCCCTGTACTCCACCCTTATCAGACGCATTACCAAGTACAATGACTCCTTTGGCATGTACCTTGCCAAGCAAATGCAGCAGTTGCAGAGACCACAGAGGTTCCTGATCAGGCAATTCCAGGGTCTGTAACAACTATCCTCTACAGGTAGGCTGAAAGCCCAGTCCCTGTACTCAGTCTCATACTGACTGATCATAGGTGACCTGTGTCTGGCATACAAGGCCATGTCCAAATCAGCCTTGATGGCATTTCTGCATATCTGTAAGACAGATTGCACTCATGCATCATGCATGCAAGGCCCTCACCTGGTCTGTGTAGTGTCCCACACAATACACTGTCTGTAAAATACACTCCCTCCCCATGTCTAGCAGTGTACATGTATATAGCCCTCTTGAAGAAGAAGCTGGGCAACTGCATGAGAAATGGATGAGACATCCTTAGGATCCTGCATGTCTCCCACCTGGAAATGGGAAACAGGTGATGGCTTGGAAGGGGCATGGGCAAAAGTCTGGGCCAGGCTTATGAGAGCATCAGGGCCAATATCTTGGTATCATCTTATGAGGCTATGCACCTAGTACTTTACATGTTTCCTGTATGTATTGCAGACTGTCCTGCAATGTTGTCTGAAATGAATCCCCGTGAGTCTGAACTGTGTATGTACTGTAGTGATAGTGTATAGTCCTGCCCCCTCATCAGTTATTATCACATATTGTTACACCTTGTCATTGTGTATGGTCTGTATAGCAGTAAGTCAGCTAATACAGTACATACATATGCACTTGGTGACACTGTATAGCTCACTCCAATAGCCTTGGTCTTGGCCACAATTACCATTCTGCTAGTAGGCCCATCACACAGTAGGATTTTTTGCCCTTTCTTGTGGGCCTGACAGTAGCAGTGAAAGAGATGGATTACAGCAAGTATAACTGCCATAAGGTCTGCCCTGAAGGGCCCATAGGTGGCACAGCTGTGCCAGACTGTACCAGGAGTGTGTGTGCATGCATGTTTGTGTGTGTGTGTGTGTGTGTGTGTGTGTGTGTGTGTGTGTGTGTGTGTGTGTGTGTGTGTGTGTGTGTATATATATATATATATATATATATATATATATATATATATCAGTAAACATAATACTGCAGGGTATTAATTTACATATGCTGTGTTCCACTCACAGCTGAACACAAGGGTTGGTGTCCCTCCTCCTCACAACCTGATGTCAGTGTCTTAGCGAACTCCCATGACGATGGTGGTCATAGTGAGGCACAGGCAGGGTTGTCGGTGTCTGGATCCATGCCAGTGTTTGGCATCCTACTTTCACCCTCCATGTACCCTCACACAGTCAGTATGCCCACACATGCTCAGTCCCCAGAAGCCATGGATAATGGACAGGTTAAGGGTGGTGGCATGGAACAGGTTAGTGTGTTGAGTATGGTGAGTGTGAGTGTAGACATCAGCCATAGACAGAGAGCAGGTGAGGTCACATACCGGCAGATGGACAAGGGTGCTCAACAGAAGATGCTGCCATCAACCCCCTGTCGCAAGTGCCATGGCAGGTATCACCAGATGCATGTTACGGTCTGTCATGGAGGCACAGGCATGTACTGACTGCAACACCAGACAGATGCTCAGGGTCATGACTGCAGCACACCCTGCCATGTGTGATGACCTCTAGGGCAGTTGTGATGCCACACATCATCTTGCCAATGTTGGGGATAGACAGTAGGGTGAGACATTGTCACTGCTCGGCTGTGCAATCTCTGTGTTTGAGCATGGGGTGGGAGTAGGATATGGGCCAGGTGGCCGTATGTCAGCAACATGATTAGCTGTGAGCCACATGGCCATGCACATTCACAGTCCCATAGTGGCAGTACCAACAGCACTACTGAAGGGAGGGTACTGTCTGCACCACACCGGAGCAGGCCATAGACACATTATACTGGCCAGTCCCAACAGGGTTGCAGGTCCAGCAGACAGCAGTCACCACTAGGGAGTAGTACTGCATCTGTCCTTGGGCCTGGCAGTGCAAGTGATACTCCTGGCAGAACCAGTTATCACATCCCTGCTGGGAGATGGTGAACCGTGCATCCTGACATGTATGGTCCACACCTACTCAACATAGCCCTGTGTTGGGCATCCACATTGCTTGCTGATGTGCAGACAAACACTCATACATCCCTATCCCAAGCCAGTCACCACCAGACATGCACAGCTGCTCTGCATGGCCAAGTTGAACATCACACCGCCAGACACAAACACACACACACACACACACACACACACACACACACACACACACACACACACACACACACACACACACACACACATATGATGTCAGCCATATGGCCGAGCTTAGGCCTCTGGCAATACAACACCACATCTTGTGCATGTAATGGTACATGTGCCACAACCCTGTTATCCATACCATCAATGCATGAACATGCTGACATGGGTCTGATGCACAGGGTGACTATGGTACAGTGTAGCAAAGTAATGCTGTGTAAGGTGCTGTCTGTTGGCAGTAGTTATGGGTACACATTGAGGTGTATGTACCTTGTTAGCCATGATGCACTATTGCTGTTAGTACTGCTGACTATAGGGTAACATACTGTATTCTGGTTGTGTCCCAGGTGTCTGTGTGTCTGCAGGCTGTGGGCCTGCTGAGAGTAGCAATGATGAGTATGGTAGAGTGGAAACACAGAGAACTTTTCATAGCCAAGGTACAGCTGTACATGTACATGTCTACCAGGTGTGTTTACATGAAACACTGTGTGAGGGGCAATTGTGGCAGACACTGTAACCTTGCATATATACCCTTGACACAGCCACCTAGCCTACATAAATGTCACCAGACTGTTCTGTAGGACTGCAGGCTCACACATCCAGAGGAGGTTACTTGGCACTGGTAATAGGTCCCACACCAGCTTAGCCATTACATTCACTGCAACATTTCTGTCACATCCACTCGACCATCATGCTGATGATGAGGGTTTGCCTGGTACTGTGTATGACAGGTTTGGGGTATGTATTCTTGACACAGGTCAGCCTGTGTTAGTCTAACCTGACTATCACCAGCATGTGTGTCTGCTATCTCTTATGCATGTCTGACCTCTCGTGCTTGTAGTATACACATAGTGAAAGTCCTGTACATGGAGCACCTGATGAAGAGATGAACACAGGACCTGCCTGCATGGTCTTATGAACGATAGCGCTAAATACATAACACAGATTGCACAGTGGTATTGTAGTGTGGCTGTGTCTACCACTACTATTGAAGTGGTTGACAATTACGGGGACTGTTTAGATTGACAATGGTGGGTTCAGAGGCCCTTAGGATGTTAGAACCATCTCACACACACATGCATGCACACTGCTGCATGGGGACATGCATTGAGACACACATGGAAGTGACACTTATCAGAGTAGATGACCTAGCCATCTATTATTGTACAATACACTGTGGTATGTCTATTGCACCACAGTAGCTTGGTGTTAGACACTGTGTAACTGTGCTTGTACAGTGGATGACATCTGTATGGGCCAACACTAGGTTGGCAATGGGGGACTTCACAGGGTGGAAGAGGCACACAAAATGGTACAGGCATCACATACACATACTGAAGACAGCCACAGGGGCTGTGCATGCAGAAACACATACAAAGTTGCCAATAGACATATTAGTAACCCTACATATCCAGTTGTATGTACTATAGTGTTGCATACACATGCCATGCACACATACATTATATATCCAGGACATAACAAACAACATCTTACAACAGGTACTCTTCAAATGCATTCATGCAATGTGGGATAACCCACCAGACATAGTGAGTGGTCTCGTCTACTGCTCCTACATACCTGCACAAGTGATAGTGTGACAGAATTTGTATCAGCATGATGTGTCAGTCAGGTATGATGTCTGATGTTGGCATGTGTGTCAGTATGGGAACTGTGACATATTTGGCAATGATATCCCAGAAATGCTCATTGTCAGGGGACACAGACCACATATAGCTTGCGAACATCTGGATATCCCATGTACATCTGTACAGATGACTGGTAAGGGCTGTATAGTGTTACATGGTGCATGTGAGACAGATGCCATTAACAGAGTTTTTAAAGTAATGTCATGGGTAGGGGGTCAACAGGCCTTAAAATGGTATAACCTACACATACAACAGCAATAGGGGATAAGCTTCACACATTACTATAGTTGTTGGTATTGAGATTAGAACCCCTACCTATCTATGTACATTATAGTATTACATAGTCATTGCACATGCCACAGAGTTTAGAGGGCTGACAAGTGTATACAGGTACATCTAGGGTGAATGACATCAGCAGGCCTTGTAAAGTAGGGCAATGGGACCTGAACTGGGTGGTACGTGCCTCAAAATGGTATAACCCACACCCCAGAGGATATGAGTCTCACCCAAATGCACTCATGTGAGTCTCACACACATACACACACACACACACACACACACACACACACACACACACACACACACACACACACACACACACATACACTTTCCGGACCTAAGAGTAGAACCCCTGCCTATCTAGTAATTTGTACTATGGTGTTATGCAGTTATTGCACGTGATCCAGAGGTTATAGGGCTGACAAGTTCCCAAAGGGGCTTCTAAAGTGAATGACATCAGGACTGCTAAAGTAGGGCACTGGGTAGTGTTGCGGGTGGGAAGGTCCTCAAAATACATCATCCTATAAACACACATCACACACACACACACACACACACACACACACACACACACACACACACACACACACACACACACACACACACACACACACACACACACACACACACACACTTGCCATAACTGGAAATAGAACCCTTGTCTATCTAGTTATTTGTACTATATATACTATTACATAGTTATTGTCAACACAAACTTAAAAAAGGAACAATGGATGACATTTTTATAATTCTTAAGAGAAACGAAAGTACAGCTGAATTTATCCTACAGGAATTTAATGCTAGTTCTAATTTTTTGAAATTTACATCTAATTATAGTGACAACAACATTGCATAATTGGATATTATGTTAACAAAAGATGCTACACTCAATGCTTATACTACACTGATTTACCGTAAACCAACGTATTGTAACATCTTTTTGCATTATACAAGTGCTCATCCACAGTGTGCAAAAAAATCAGTAGTAAAGGGGCAACTCGTAAGAGCTGCCAGAATGGTAACTACTGATGAGGATTTTTTAGCTGAAGTTGAAAATCTTAAACACATGTTTATTAAGAGAGGGTACCCTGTTAAGTTAATTGACGAGTTGGTTATAGAGGTGTCACACAAATGTGAAGTAGGTTTTTATAAACCAATACTTAGTTCAAGTGGTCATAACTGTGAGGACATAGAAGGGATAGCTCAAATAAATTCACCTACAGGTGACAACAACATAAATCCAGTTGTAAATAATATTCATAAATACAGGATGAATTTGATATTGACGTTTAGTGTAGATTCAACTAGCATCAAGAAGATTATTAATACGAACTGGGTTTTGTTCAGAAGTGACTTTGAACTAATGAACAATTTATGTAATAAACCAGTTATCACATACAGAAGGGGAAAGAATTTAAAAAAGCTTTTAGAGACACCCTTAGTTACTTACATTAGAACACCAGGTATGTACCGATGTGAAAATTGTAACTACTGCAGTTCTATAGCAGTGGGACAATTTTTCACATCAACAACCAGAAGTTCGCTTCTACTGGTCGTTACAACTGTAATAGTAGGATGGTAGTGTACCTGGCTCAGTGCGTTCTCTGTCCAGTTTTCTATATAGGTAAAACAGATAGAAAACTTAAAGAAAGGATTTATGAGCATTTGTATGCCATTCGGAGAGTTAAAACAGAGAATGCACTGGCAAGCCACACTCAACATTGCCATAACCATAAATTCAAGTTTATGGTTATTGATCAAATGAGTGAAAACATTCAAGGGGGACCTGCTTCATTATTTTTAGAATACCTTGAATTATTATGGCAACTGTGCTTGAATGCTAATCAATTTCCAGGAATTAATGAAACTTGCACTATTTTACCTTTTTTGAAACTGAAAAGTTTATTACATTAAAATAATATGTATTTTTTCTTTTACTTATAAACTTTTAAACTTGTATTTATAAGAATTTTAGGATTAAGATTTAACATGCAATACGTAACATTTTATGTTAGTAAGTCTAAGTAGCATTATATATGTATTTTTAAAAAATTCCATTTATGTATTGTCAATATTAAGGTTTGTTTTGGGTTTAATTAGTTCTAGGATTTATTTGTTTCTTTTGGAGCGATTACTTACTTAGTTTACTAAGTAATTGTAATGTACTGATGCAATAGTCATGTGACTAAGTGGAACAAGTATTTAATACCATTATTAACTATGTACCAGTATTTGAAGAAGTCCAGTCACAGTACTGGATGAAAATCACTTTTGAAATCTTTGTGGACTATTTTATTTATTTTATTTTACTTTATTAAACCAATTTTAAGTAGTTTGCTACTCCGTTTGCCATTTTTCCTTTTTTAAGTTTGTTACATAGTCACTGCACATGCCACAGAGCTTATAGGACTGGGGATGTGCAAAGGTACTTCTAAGGGGAATGACATCAGTAGGACTGCTAAAGTAGGGCACTGAGAAGTGTTGGGGGTGAGAAAGTCCTCAAAATATGTCATCCTATAAACAGAATTGCCCACTTATACACACACATACATTTGCTAGAATTGGGAATGGAACCCATGCCTATCTAGTTATTTGTACTATATTGTTACATAGTTATTTCATCCAGCACAGAGCTTATAGGGCTGAGGCTGTGCAAAGGTACTTTTAAGGGAATTACATCATCGGGACTGCCAAAGTAGGGCACTGAGAAGTGCACTGGGTGGGAATGGCCTAAAGCTCTTTCACCTACAAACAAACAAGCACACACTCCCTCACTCTCATATACACAACTGTCACACACACAGACATACAGACAGAGTTGCTAGTATGGAGATTAGAACCTCATCCTATCTAGTTATTTGTACTACAGTGTTATGCAGTTATCGCATGCACTACAGAGCTTATAGGGTGGATAGGTGTCCAATGGTACTTCTAAGGTGAATGACAGTAGCAGATCCTGTGAAGTAGGACAATGAGAAGTGTACTGAGTGGGAACAGCCTCCTAATACCTAGACCTACACACACACACACACACACACACACACACACACACACACACACACACACACACACACACACACACACACACACACACACACACACACACACACACACACACACACACACACAGGCAGGTGATGTGATATTATAACCCTCACCTCAGTACTATTACACAATGGAGCTCACCTTATTGCTGGCACTTATGACTGCTTACAACTGGTATGCCACTGGTCCACAGCAGGACATCACTCTATGCCATTCAGAGTATCCATGTGTGTGTGACTCACTCTGTGTGTGTACCCCTGTCTCTCTCTCTCTCTCTCTCCCTCTCTCTCTCTTTCTTTCTATCACTGTCTGTCTCTCACTTCCCCACATCTATGTGTGTGTGTGTGTGTGTGTGTGTGTGTGTGTGTGTGTGTATGCTTGACATATTATCTGTTTTCCATATATATGTCTGTGTATGACATGCAACACATGCAGTGCAGATATATCAATTATGGGCCACCTACAGCTAGCTGAGGGTAATCCTGTCTGATGGGTGTGTGTAGGGACAGTTAAGGTGTACATAGCTGTCTGTATGCAAAGACATATATACACTATACAGTCATATAGTCTGATGTGGAATCCAACATGGCCTGTGATTCTCAATGTCTTCTATAGTGAGAGTGGCACTCCATTCCAGAGATAGGTGTACTCTGGTCCGGGACTTTGTGTGCTACAGCCATACTTCTCAGAAGTAAACAGGACTTTCCTAGGGGTACTGGGTCTGTTTATCAGACTTTTTCTGACAAATCTGTAGTCTGACACTGCAATGCATTGTGCCATTACCTAGTGTCAGACATCCTCAGGTCATCACAGTCCTTTACCAGAGGAATACAAGATGTATGATCCACAAACCAATATTATGAGCCCGGCTGTATACATTCTTGCCCATCAAGGCTGGTTTGGAGGTTTGGCTACAGCCGGTTGACAGATGACACTGTGTAAACAGTCCAGCAACTCGGTGATATACTGGCTGGGGATCTCCTGCTTGTGTAGTATCTTTCTTACCTGAGAAGTCACATCCTGGTGTGGCCATGCCTCTCAACTGTACATGTTTTGGCAGATTGTCCAGGTGTTTGCCTAGACGTTTCATCCAGTCTACATAAACTTGTGTTTTTATGGCAAGGTAGTTGCACATAATTGAAGACTGACATTACAAAATAATGACAGGTATTACTGTTTCAGACTACATAACCTCCAGACAGTTCCCACTAAAGCAAAACCCCTCATCCTACCAACTTTCTCAGTACGTAAGGGTAATATTTATAACACATGCCTATCATTGTGCCTTTGTACCACTTTTATTTATGATCTTGTCCAGATGTCTTGCTGTTAGAGGTTGAGAGGTATGGGTTTGGGTACAGAGTGCATTCTACTATGCAGACATGTCCATTATATGTGTAGTATATTCCACATAGCACTGTGACTTCCAGGTATGTCAGTGGCAGAGCAGTACAGAGTAATGTGGTAAACCACTGACAGACAGTTGTGTATAGGTTGGTGGTTTGCTATGACATTAGTAGGGTATTGACCCTGAAGCCCTTATAACCCATGCAGATGAGACTGTAGCCCATGTTAAAACATGTTAGCACACAGAGCCCCTGTCCATCAGGGACACAGGTGGGATCATAGGACTGTATTTTGTGTTTCCCGTGCTGTTATACAGGGATCACATCACTAGGGGTATTGAGGCACTTGGCTTTCTATTGACCGGGAGTGTATTCCACAGATGGGGGAGTGCGTGGTACATGTATCTGTCACACCCAACAAGCCATACTGATATCACAGCCCAGGTTAATGCTGTGCCTACAGGTTGATGGAGTGGACTTTTAGTTCCAGATGTGCTACAGTCCCATCAAAGCAGGGTCTGGATTGCTTTGTATGCCAGACAGGGATCACCTCAGCATAGTCTGTATGGAATGGGGAAGAGGGACGGTGCTGTTAATCTATCTGTGTAGGGTAGGTGTTTGGGGTTAGTGTAAGGCCTTGGTGTTTGCAAGACCCTTGTGTGTGGAGTCTACATGGTCTGTGGTGTGTAGGTTTGTGGGGTTCTCATGTGATTTTGCCTCTGAGGTGTCCATTGTTTTGGTTTTGCTTGGTTGCAGACCTCCACTTACATGGGTGTGCATTGTGTATTTGCAGGTGATGTTTACTGACCCCTTACACTGCATGGCACCTATGTTACTGCATAATCTGTTCTGGTGTGCATATTCTCCATTTGTCTGGCCAGTGGTTCCCCTTCCCCTTATGTGTGTCTCTTTGTCCTTCTGTAGTCTAGTCACAGGCTTTGGCCACAGTGGCTGCTATGTATTTGTAATTCTGATGTGGGTGGGGTACATGCCATTACATCGCACACAGGGTTGTGTAATTCACACCTCTGAGTGTACCAATTTAGCAGGTTGTCCATCATTGCACCACTCCATTTGCTGTGGTCCTTAGATGGTTGGTGTTGCAATATGTTATTATTAGGCAACATGTGGACCTAGTTGCCATACCGTCGCAGATTGACATCTGCACAGGCCAAAATATGACAGTCAAACAAAGGCCCACACATGGGGGTGGGGTGTTAATCGTGTTCTGCCAAACATAGACAGTTGGGAGACTGGTTCAGTAATTACTTGTTTGTTCTTATGGGTTTGATGTCTGCTTCCCCACTGTCTGCCATTGCTGTTTTGACACGACTCTTTCTTGATTGGCAAATAGTTGGCAGGCAAATGCAATGTTAGGACAAGCAGAACAGATATACAAAGCATACTTGTACTCCTTCTATGACAACCTGTGTCATTCCAGGGATATGGCTGTTTGCCTCTAACATGTTGTAGGTGCTGATACAGACAGGTGACAGCCTTTTATACACTGGCAGTGCACTGACCTTCAGATACCTTATCTTCTGAGAGCCAGACATCTGGACAAAGCCATAAGTGATTGGGAGATGGAGACCTAAATGAAGATACCATTTTTAAGTATTGGGCTTACAAACCTAGAAAGGTGATTCATAACAGGGTTTGCATTAGCATGCATGTTTCTATGGGTATGCAGTCTGACACTACGATCTGTCATTATTTTCTGACCTTAGTCTTGCATGATTTGCCAATGAATTGCCAGGCAACCAATATTTCATGTTATACAGACCACAATTATGGTGCAAACCTCTGGACATTGTGCAATATGTCTGTACAGTTGAGAGTTATGGTTGGCACTGTGTAGCTTACTCCAAGCTGTGTACTGTCCATATGTGTGGCCCCCTGTCCATGACCTGTACAGTTTTCCTGCATTAACAGATATTGACATCTGGACAGTCTGTTCAGCTCCTACCACAGGTGTGGATGACATGCATAATAGATGGTACTGCAGTTTTCTGAACATGGCCCTGTCAGAGACAGCACTGTACCTAGGCCACTGCAACACAACAGCTGGGAGTAGGTCCTGGCCAAATCCTGATAGTATTAACCACTTATATACATAGCTCATTGACCCCTGCATATTGTGGACATGCAACAAGTTATCATGTGCATTGGGACAGCCCTGACAATGTGTGCTCTGCTGTTATTTCCCAGCAAACATACCTGTTACTGCATTTCTATGAGAATATGGGGGGCACACCTGTCAACTGTACACATTTGCACGACTGTGCTGATATTTGCTTTACATTTTGGTTCCATTTAGCATACTATTGTACCTTGTCTTGGGGACTAGAGGTACATCACTAAAGACCACAGGTGAGATTGTAATGGCATACATTTGAGTTTCAGGCTTCCTACCCTTCAGAACCTTACTGCAATTGTAAGACCTGCTGTGCTATCACTGTGCAAGTCTGTAAGGAGTTATTTCATCATTGTCACCACTTGTGGGCCTTTGCCAGATATTTCTTTACTAATTGAAGACTGACATTACAAAATAATGACAGGTATTACTGTTTCAGACTACATAACCTTCAGACAGTTCCCACTAAAGCAAAACCCCTCATCCTACCAACTTTCTCAGTATGTAAGGGTAATATTTATAACACATGCCTATCATTGTGCCTTTGTCCCACTTTTATTTATGATTTTGTCCAGATGTCTTGCTGTTAGAGGTTGAGAGGTATGGGTTTGGGTATAGAGTGCATTCTACTATGCATATATGTCCATTATATGTGTAGTATATTCCACATAGCACTGTGACTTCCAGGTATGTCAGTGGCAGAGCAGTACAGAGTAATGTGGTGAACCACTGACAGACAGTTGTGTATAGGTTGGTGGTTTGCTATGACATTAGTAGGGTACTGGCCCTGAAGCCCTTATAACCCATGCAGATGAGACTGTAGCCCATGTTAAAACATGTTAGCACAGAGAGCCCCTGTCCAGCAGGGACACAGGTGGGATCATAGGACTGTATTTTGTGTTTCCCATGCTGTTATACAGGGATCACATCACTAGGGATATTGAGGCACTTGGCTTGCTATTGAACGGGAGTGTATTCCACAGATGGGGGAGTGCGTGGTACATGTATCTGTCACACCCAACAAGCCATACTGATATCACAGCCCAGGTTAATGCTGTGCCTACAGGTTGATGGAGTGGGCTTTGAGTTCCAGATGTGCTACAGTCCCATCAAAGCAGGGTCTGGATTGCTTTGTATGCCAGACAGGGATCAACTCAGCATAGTCTGTATGTAATGGGGTAGAGGGACGGTGCTGTTAGTCTATCTGTGTAGGGTAGGTGTTTGGGGATTAGTGTAAGGCCTTGGTGTTTGCAAGACCCTTGTGTGTGGAGTCTACATGGTCTGTGGTGTGTAGATTTGTGGGGTTCTCATGTGATTTTGCCTCTGAGGTGTCCATTGTTTTGGTTTTGCTTGGTTGCAGACCTCTACTTACATGGGTGTGCATTGTATATTTGCAGGTGATGTTTACTGACCCCTTACACTGCATGGCACCTATGTTACTGCATAATCTGTTTTGGTTTGCATATTCTCCATTTGTCTGGCCAGTGGTTCCCCTTCCCCTTATGTGTGTCTCTTTGTCCTTCTGTAGTCTAGTCACAGGCTTTGGCCACAGTGGCTGCTATGTATTTGTAATTCTGATGTGGGTGGGGTACATGCCATTACATCGCACACAGGGTTGTGTAATTCACACCCCTGAGTGTACCTATTTAGCAGGTTGTCCATCATTGCACCACTCCATCTGCTGTGGTCCTTAGATGGTTTGTGTTGCAATATGTTATTATTAGGCAACATGTGGGCCTAGTTGCCATACCATCGCAGATTGACATCTGCACAGGCCAAAATATGACAGTCAAACAAAGGCCCACACATGGGGGTGGGGTGTTAATCGTGTTCTGCCAAACATAGACAGTTGGGAGACTGGTTCAGTAATTACTTGTTTGTTCTTATGGGTTTGATGTCTGCTTCCCCACTGTCTGCCATTGCTGTTTTGACATGACTCTTTCTTGATTGGCAAATAGTTGGCAGGCAAATGCAATGTTAGGACAAGCAGAACAGATATACAAAGCATACTTGTACTCCTTCTATGACAACCTGTGTCATTCCAGGGATATGGCTGTTTGCCACTGACATGTTGTAGGTGCTGATACAGACAGGTGACAGCCTTTTATACACTGGCAGTGCACTGACCTTCAGATACCTCAAGTTCTGAGAGCCAGACATCTGGACAAATCCATAAGTGATTGGGAGATGGAGACCTAAATGAAGAGACCATTTTTAAGTATTGGGCTTACAAACCTAGAAAGGTGATTCATAACAGGGTTTGCATTAGCATGCATGTTTCTATGGGTATGCAGTCTGACACTATGATCTGTCATTATTTTCTGACCTTAGTCTTGCGTGATTTGCCAATGAATTGCCAGGCAACCAATATTTCATGTTATACAGACCACAATTATGATGCAAACCTCTGGACATTGTGCAATATGTCTGTACAGTTGAGAGTTATGGTAGACACTGTGTAGCTTACTCCAAGCTGTGTACTGTCCATATGTGTGGCCCCCTGTCCATGTCCTGTACAGTTTTCCTGCATTAACAGATATTGACATCTGGACAGTCTGTTCATCTCCTACCACAGGTGTGGATGACATGCATAATAGTTGGTACTGCAGTTTTCTGAACATGGCCCTGTCAGAGACAGCACTGTACCTAGGCCACTGCAACACAACAGCTGGGAGTAGGTGCTGGCCAAATCCTGACAGTATTAACCACTTATATACATAGCTCATTGACCCCTGCATATTGTGGACATGCAACAAGTTATCATGTGCATTGGGACAGCCCTGGCAATGTGTGCTCTGCTGTTATTTCCCAGCAAACATACCTGTTACTGCATTTCTATGAGAATATGGGGGGCACACCTGTCAACTGTACACATTTGCACGACTGTGCTGATATTTGCTTTACGTTTTGGTTCCATTTAGCATACTATTGTACCTTGTCTTGGGGACTAGAGGTACATCACTAAAGACCACAGGTCAGATTGTAATGGCATACATTTGAGTTTCAGGCTTTCTACCCTTCAGAACCTTACTGCAATTGTAAGACCTGCTGTGCTATCACTGTGTAAGTCTGTAAGGAGTTATTTCATCATTGTCACCACTTGTGGGCCTTTGCCAGACATTTCTTTATTGTTTTCTGTAGCTGACTTGCTGGGTGTACTGCGGTGGTGGTGCTCCGGTAGCGTTGTCGCCTCACAGTTAGACATTGCCCGTTCGATTCTCAGTTAGAGTGTCTTCTGTGTAGTGACATGCGTGAATGGGCGTTCCTTCGTTGAAGGTTGTGCATTAGGCTCGGCAAGCCAGTACGTAAAAATCTACTGCCAATCATTAGCGGACCGGAGTTCCACTGTGGCGACCCCTAACTGGGAAAAGCCGAAAGACACAACATCTGACTTGCTGGGTGAGGCTGGGGTGAGTATGGGACCCCCACACTGACATCTATGCCTGTGACCAATGATCCCCCAGTTAGTTGGGCCTTCCCACATATACTGCAGTGGGATTTGTCACCTTGGATACTATTGCACATTGTGGGGAGGCCAGTATTGGTAAACATTTCCTGATGTCCCACATAGCTGTTAGTTGTCTGCTGCTATCCCAGTAGGCCACCCCATTCCCTTGCATGCATACAGCAATACCATAGATATGGAATTATTATTAGAACATACTAATACATTCAGTTATTGTTAAGAAGAATGACTTACCTTGTGCCTGCGGCACTTGTGTAGAATGTGCTTGACGGCTGCCTATGTCAGACGCATTCAGTACACTGCCCATAAATGGTAAGTTACAGGTAGTGTGATGTGTGTCTCATCCATTTTACTATGTGTGCAAATCAGAGAGAGGTGTCAGTCCCTGTGTGCCAACAGTGTCAGTGTGTGTGCTATGCATTGGAAAATTGTATAGCATATTAAAACATATTATATTGTAATGTAGGTTAGTATATGAATGGTTTTATGTAAAAAGTATCAATTATAAATGTTATTTTATGCACATTAGCAGTGTAGTAATAGGTTGTATTTAGTTATTGCAATGTGGTTTAATTTATTACATCTCTGAAAAAAGAAAAAAGTGTCAATTAATTAATTTTAGTCTCTGAATGAATGGAAATGGGCGGTGACCCATGACATCATTAATTAATTATTTATTATCTTCCTTTTGATTGTATAGTAAAATCCATGGGACATGAATTAGCCTGAAGAGCCTGGGCAGATTATGTCTCCTAAACCTGATAGACTTCTTTGAAGCAGTCACCAAAGTCGTAGATGAGTGTAAGGTGGTTCACATAGCCTATCTAGATCTCGCCAAGACTTTCAACACCATCCCCCACTCTGGAATTATAGATAAACTCACTAAACTAGGTATAACTCTGTATGTCACAAGATGGGTTGCCAACTGGCTCACTGACAGAACCCACACTGTGAATGTAGCAGACTCCAAATCTGACTTCAGACCAGTGACAAGTGGAGTACCACAGGGTTTAGTCCTGGGTCCTCTTCTGTTTGGTATTTACTTCTCTGAAGTACAGGCTAACACAGAAGGTCTTTGGCTAATGAAGTTCACAGATGACTGCAAACCAGGAGCCATAATCAAAACTCCTAACGATGTGGACATCCTACAAAAGGGCCTTTTGGTAAAAAGTCTTACCCATGAACTACCACATAGGTGGTAGTCTACTTAACACTGAAAGTGTGATAAGAGACCTTGGGACACAGGTGGACAGTAGTCTCTCCTTTGATAATCACATTACCACAGTAGTCAGGAAATCTTTCTACATTGCACACTTCATCACAAACGGTTTCTCATCCAGGAAAAAAGAGGTAATTGTTTCCCTCTACTCATCACTCCTTAGACCCATTATAGAGTACAATGCCCCTTTTGGTATGTACCTCACGAGACATCTACAACAACTGGAAAGGCCACAGAAATACCTCATAAAGAGGATTACTGGCCTCAAACAGATGCCCTACACAAACCATCTCAAATAATTCCAGCTTTACTCCATCGCATATCGCCTACTCAGAGATGATCTCTGCCTAACATACAAAGCTATGTCAAACCCAGAGCTGTTGGACATGCTCCATTTAAAGAAATCCCAATCCCTCCATGCTACATGCTCTAGGGACCTAAACCTTGTCACTACAATAAACAGAACATGCTGGAAGGATAGATTTCTGTCCCAGAGACTTTCCATACTCTGTTGCAAACTACCTAACTATATCAAACAAAGCTCCTCATTAGCACTCTTCAAGAAAAATCTTGATGATTGGATGGGAAATAGGAAATTCACCCCAGGGCTCACTTCTGTGGCTCTACTTGACAGGGGCACAGGACAATAATTTTCTTGGGTGGCGAAAGCCAGGGTACCTTTTTGGCTAGGCTTATATAGGCCCTAGGGCCAATAGCATAGTACCTACCTATGAACCTATAAAGGAAACACTTTGCCATAGAAATGGCCCTCCCCTGGACATGAACACGCTCTTCATTTCATGGGAAAAGTCAATACAGCCCCGGACACAGCCCCTTGCTTAGCTGTGCTTAGCTAAGCTGAAATGGGAGCTTTGGAGCTACAGTGTTTTTACACCAAGCATGACACAACCCTTTTTCATGTCAGCTGCTTCTCCTGCTTACACTGCAGAATTATAGCTCCTACATGGTTAGGTGCATTCGGACACGGTCTCCCACTTTGTGATTCATTAAAATTTGTTCATTTGCATACCCTACTGCCTTAGTCCCTTGTTACACCACTATACCACAAACTTTCTCCTTAGCAATCACTGCTCCCTGCTACTATTTTGATTCTGCATGCCATAGACTATAATGGCAAAATGCAGATTTCACTTAAAATTGTCTTTTCACATTTTTATTTTCTGCACAATCCCATTTGCGCGCCGCTGCCCTATGCTTAAATGATCAGTATTGGCAAAAAAAAATAAACTTTGATATTTATTATTTGTCAACTCTTTTTCATGCCAATGGCCATATGTTTGGCCATTGGTATGCCTAATGACTGTAATACATGCTTTACTTTGCGCTGTCATGCCTCTGTTTTGATTTTTGCAGAAATTTATTTGGCTAGTAGCCGAATACATTTCTGCAGCTGACACTATTCTGGCACGGATGCATGTCTGCTTCCTGAATCACTAATTTACCTTATTTGCATGATTTTCACCAGCAAATGAGGTAACTAGCATTATTCAGTGGTGTCCATGCCGGAATAGTGCTGAGAGGCTTGTGCACACTCCCAGCCTACTTTCCTGAATCTCACAGTCTCTGAACTCCATGTTCGGGCTGTGCCAGTATTCAAACACTGTATTTTACATTGCTGAATTTGAAAAGCTAGACTTTTCCAAAATTACTGTACCTGTACAATGGTCGTAGCTTGGAAAACTGATGTCATGCAAATTAATTACTGGGCTGGAAATATAAACAATATTAGACAAAGTACAGATAGATGACATTTAGGAAATGAAGTGCATTTTGCTAGTGAAGACCATTCGACCCCTATTAAACATTACACAACAGATGACAGCTTTGAAATTTGGAATAAAAGTGTACAGCAATCTGGTGCTTTTAAACAGTTGAAGAAAATTAAAAAGAAAGAAAGGAAGAAGTTTGCAACAAATAACTAGGAAGAAACAGAACCAGATTCATATTTATAATGCAAATAGAATATACAGTATACTTAACAAAAGGACATGGTTTGTTATATCATAGCTAGATTACAGGTGACAATAACATTATTCAATCACAAAACATTCACTCTACAGAAAATTGCTTCATTTTTTTCCATCAGAGAAAGCAGAAAAAAAGGGGTAAGGGGCAGGCTAAAAGTAAGAAATCTCAACTGAACTTAGAAGGATTCTACATAGTCAGACCCCACTCTGATGATCTCTTACATATCTGCGAAACAAACAGCACCAGAATTACCCATTTTGTAGACTTAAACATTGCCTGTGATATAAACAGGACCTGTTGGACAGACTGGTAAGTATCCCAGTGACTTCTCCTGCTCTGGAGCAGACTCCTCATGTATGTGAAGCCAAGTTCCTCCCTGTCCCAATTGAAGCGTAACTTAGACAGTTGGATGGGAAAGAGGAAATTCATCCCTGAATTGTAACCCCTGTCTCTAATGGACAAAGGCTGCATGTAAATAGTTCATCTCCCAGGTCCCTTGCTTATAACTGTTTCATCTCCCTGACCTCTGCTTATACTTGCCAAGGGTACCAGAACCTGTCAGAGATTTGGGATGCATGGCTAGGCTTAAAAGGGCCCTGGTGGTAATTAGCATAGTACATGTCTATGAACTTATAAAGAGACTGTAAGAAAAAAACAAGGGGGGAAAGACTGAAACTGACAATATGGCTCAGGCTGTGGAAGTACAAAGACAGCTAAGTGGGAACTGTGTGGTTGCAAGTGAAATAAGCAGGAAAAAGTGAGATTAATAAGGAAGAAGATTATTTTTTAAAGATGAAAAACAAAACTGAAAGTACAGACATTACTGAATTAGAAGTGCTTCTTCCTATCCGGTTGGAAATTATATAGTTGTAACTGAAGATTTAGTTATTAAAGTAACCGATACTCACAATTTTAAAGAGGATAATGAGAATCCAATGGTGTCATGTTTGCCAGGAACAAAAATACAGGATGTGAAAAGGGTTTTATGACACCTTAATTAAGGAAATTAAGATTTTTTTTATTCATGTTAATTCAAGTGATCTCATCTTCAAGGATGCACTGACTCTTAATTGGGAACATACAAGCCCTCTTAGATAACATAGCTTGTGCAGGTGTTAGGACATATAATCACATATAATGTATAGAAATGAAAGGCAGGTCGGCATAAATGGAACTTTTTTTTGTTTGTAGCTAATGAACTATGCAAAAAAAAATGGCCCATTTTAAAAAGTGGGAAAGGGTAGAACATCCATGCCTAATTTGAGGCACAGGTATATTTAGATATTATAGAGTCAACTTGTCAAGACGTAGCCAATATAAAATGCGAATAACACAAGATATGATTTTTGGTAGGTCAGAAATTTAACAGTTCATCAACAGCAACATTTGATGTATCTCTTCTTGTTGTTAAAGCTATGAACATTATATTAGTAATACTTTTTTGGAAAAGTTACATTATTCACATAAGATTGATGTTATTTTTTGTGAAACATGGTAAATAATGATTGGAAACCAGTTCTGTCAGAGTATAATTTTTTTCTGCAGCAGACATTCTAGCCAAAGGAAAAAAAAAATCAAGAGGAGGTGTTATGAACAGGATCAAAGATTATTCTAAGACTTGTGTTTATTACATCTTTGATGATAGCACCAATATTGTATATTGTGTAACTGTAACTCTAAAAACAACCCTGAAACAGATTATAACTGTTGGGGTATATAGAACACAAAAGTCAAGTGATGATGACGTAGAAGAATTCATATATTTCTTACATGAAACACAGAAAAGAAAAATAATAGTAGCCATGGACGTGAATGTACCAGAAAAATACTTAAATAGTATTGATTCTACAACATTAATTAAGAAATTATTTACAACAAATGTTTAAGAACAAGTGCTGCTGACTGTAAACAAAACTACCTGGGAACAGAGCATACTAGTTATTGTTTGTATTCCTGAGGAGCTGGTTGTCATTTCATGTCAAGTTTTACCACTTTTGATGTCCAGCGATCTTGGGGTTATAAAGGTTAAACTACTGCTAAATAATCCTGCCAAATGAAATCTAAAATAATGCACAGACAATTATTAACTGACTATATGGAAACAAAACCATCACTCTATAAACTTAATTAAAATGATGCATTCATTGGAAACATGGAAGAAAAAATGTGGCATGTTTTGAAAAGGAAAGTGAATGAAAAAAAATAAATAAATAAAATGTTTGACATGAGGATCTAGGCATACAAGATCAGGAGGATATATTCCCATAAGAACAGGATGCATGATTACAATGAGAGATAACAAATATAATAAACAGAAACTAAGTCAAACTATAACATTGAAAACTGACAAAAAAATGGAGGAGCAAATTAAACATAAGTTCAGAGCCAGAAATATTTGCTTCATTGTCCTAAGAGAATTTGAGCAATAAGCTGCCATGTCCAGGACAGGTGCTATTCAGGAAACACAGCTACACAATTTGACAAGGCCAAATAAGGCAGCTGGTTATGTTACATGTTACTGACTGTATAATAAAGAACCACATATAATAAGACAAAACAAGATGGTGAAGCTATTCAGAAATATTTAAAGTCTGCTTAGATATACTGTGCTCACCATAGATTTGAACTCATACATATACCCATGTTGAGATGGAATATATTGCACAAATATGCTTGGGATTGCTACAGCCATTGTAATTCTGTATCTGCAGGAAGCTCTCAGTGTAGCTGCTTTGCCTAACAGTGTGCAGTGTCACCCCTGTAGGCACTGGGTCATCTGACCATGTTTAACATTACATATCCTCCATGACAGAGACATAGTGGACAGAGATACTATGAGGGAAATCATGAAAATGTGCCAGCCTCATCTAGAAGACATGGAGTAATTATCCCACTGGATACCAAGGTACAAATGACTCTACTTGTTTTAGCTATTGAGTCCTTTCAGTGACCTACTGAGTACCAATTTGGTGTACTTCAGGCATCTGTCTTGAGAATGATCCAGCAGTTCCTTAATGCCATGCTTCAGCATGTCGGGGAACATGTGTGCTTCCCACATACCCCAGAGGACAAAGCAAACATGATGTGGGAGTTCTATAATTTAGCCCATTTTCCTGCTCTACTGAGGGCTATTCACTATACTTACTTTGAAATAAAGGTATTCCTGGTGAACTGAAAAGGAAGTATGTGAAATGGAGTAGGTATCACTCTATCAGCTGTGAGATGGTCAGTAATGTACAGGGCATCTTTTACAATGTGTGTAGGCCATCAAAACAGTTTTTGCAACTCAAACATATGGCACATGTGACCTTTGTCAATGGTTTGTGAGGAGTCACTTCCCACATGGGCATCTTGAGGATGATGCTGGATATGCCCTAGAACCCTGGCTCATATACCATCAGAAATCCACACAATCAAACTGATCATGCACTATCAGAAATTAGAAGTATTAACGTGAGTATGTGTGTATGTGTGTGTGTGTGTGAGTGTGTGTGCGTGTGTGTGTGTGTGTGTGTGTGTGTGTGTGTGTGTGTGTGTGTGTGTGTGTGTGTGTGTGTGTGCGTGAGTGCGTGTGTGCGTGTGTGTATGCTTTTGTTGTCTGATACAACAAGTTGTACCCTGTAGTATGACCCTTCCATGTGTGCCAGTATACTGACCACATGTGTTATTTTACATAGTATTATAGTAAGCAGTTTGCAGGGGCAGCAGTTACCACTACCACAGGCAGTGGTAGCTAAGACAGACAAGGAGTCAGAGGAGAAGCCAAAAGTAGGAGATGACCATGCTAGACAGAGTTTGAGACAGTATGCCATGGTACTAGCAATGAGACGGTGGATTGGACATACATTTACAATATAACTATACAAGAAATAAGCTGACACACTACAGTCAAAGTGATAAATACAAAAATACAAATACCAGTCTGTGATTATGTATGCAAAGACTGGCCATGCTCTTTCTCAGATATGGGCAATCCAAGTAACAGTGTAGAAAGGGCAGGACACAAATATTACCATTTACACAGGAGGACAATGGAGCACAGGAGTGCATGTCTTAGGTTCATCATAGTTCTATCTCATACTGGGCTATCTGCATTTATAAGCCTAGCCCATAGTTTAATGGCTTCGCCCCCCCTTGTATGTATGGGAGAACTATGCCATTATTTTGCTGTGCCTCTCTGAGTGACAGGCACTGAGGTAATCCCTGGGGTATATCTGCGATTTCCTCAGGGAAGTTTGTGAGCAAGAGTGCTGAGGTGTAGCTAAAGAAAAAAAGTGGCTTTATGGGTAGTGTGAGAAATGGACTTGGTGGGGTTAATGTGTAGTGGAGTGATATGTTCTGGGGGCTGTGGTGGTGGTGATGTATGGGTATGTGTGTATTTGTAGGGACATTCAGCACCTGGGGCAGCACTGAGGCAAAGCCTACTGGACAAGTCCAGAGCATGTTTGACAAAGGGTTCAGGCTCCCATGCATTCCCCCACCTCCCGTGAGATGGCTCCACCAAGAGTTGCACTGGCTGTATCACAACCTTGGTTAGATGATGGTGTGCTGTGTGACCTAGATCACTGGCCACTTAGTAGATGTGTCACCATGGTGATGGTCACAAACAAGGCGATACCTTCTTGTCGGTGTTGACACCTCCATGGTTGATGTTGCTGTTGCTGTTGAAGTGCTAGCACTGTTGGAGTAGGATCTTGTTCATCCTTGGCCATGTTGGCTAACATCTGTGGATGTAGTAGATGACTGGTCCTGAAAATGGCCTTTTCACTGTGACAGATGACCCAGCGAATACACTGTAGGGTCCAGTGTTATTCATTCTATGCAGTTGTGCACTCCCTTGTCAGCATGCACAGCCTGGATCACCCTCACTTTCTCTGCTATGGCTGTGGTGGAACTAGCCTATACCTCTACAATGACCCTGTACATGCATTGGATGACAGCTACAGACATGACAACCACAGCAGAGAAAGTGAAATTGTTGGGAGTTGGCATAATGGTTAAGATCTATACCTCACAGACACAAGGTACAGGGTTTGATTCTCACCTTTGAAAGGAAAATGGCCTGCAAGGGCAGCTAGCCTGGCCTTTACCTATGCAATCACACACTGTTGTTCTTGCACATCAAGGCTTATAAAGACCCTGGTGGTCATTAGCCTTGTATTTACATATGAATCCATACCTCCACCGTGAATTTTTACCAATTCCCTATGTGGACCTCCCTGCCCACAAGTGCTAGGGTGAGATACAGACATCTGTGATCTGGGGGCCACCACTCTTCCCTGATCTATAGAGACCAGGTCAACGTGTCCAGTCTCAGATGCTTGTGCTTCCTAGGTATCTGCAGGCATAGTGACTGTGTCCATACTCTGAGTAGGTGATGCAGGGGTCACACTACCTATCTCAAATACACAAACTCTGTACCACCTGAATATGCCAAGTCATACCTGCTATCAGTATCTGAGGCTATAGATCCTCCAACATTGGACTGGGGAAGTTCCACAGTGCTGGATAAAGAATCACCCATAAATATACCAAAGCAAAAGATACCCAGTGTAAGAAGGAGCCAGTTTCACAACTACACATGCAGCTGATATCTTTACAACTATAATCTACCAAGTTTCCAAACCCAACTTAGACAACACCTAAATGATAACTATCCCTTCTCCTGGTTAGGACCACCCATGTGTGTGTGTGTGTGTGTGTGTGTGTGTGTGTGTGTGTGTGTATATATATATATATATATATATATATATATATATATATATATATATATATATATACATATATACATATTGATAAATAGATAGATATAGATATAGATATAGATATAGATACAGATATAGATATATCTTATGACTGGTGCACTTACTTCCAAAAATTTCTATAAAGCCAGCTTAACTAAGAGAATATCTATATCTCCTATTTTTTCTCTTCATCTTTCACCTTCCTTTTATCCTGTTCTGTGCATCCACCACACAGGACCTTACCTTCCATACTTTTCAACAAATAACTATAAGGATAGACATTTGTCTATGTCATATACTTCTCCCTGTCTCCTTTCTCAATCTTCTGTTTTTCTTCCTTTCCTTTCTCAATTGTCTGTTTTTCTTCCTATCCTTCACCTATTTTCTTTCACTCTATAATACATAATATTATCTTTTTAATATAACTTGGAGATCATAAGCAATAGTATATATTGCAACTCATGTTGCCCTTTTCTAAAATTGCTTTAGTTGCAGCCTACAAATCTATGAAACATTTTAAAGCTACTGCATGGCAAGATGTTTTTTTTACCCTAGTCCTCTAAACTATGCAAAACCTTCTGTGGATTTTCTCAGTACTTTATAAACTATATGATCTATACTCTCTGATACTTACATTGTATTTCTAATATCTTCAATATGATGTAAAACTGCATGTAAACGTTTGTGGGGCTGTTTTCCCCAGGCCTCCACTGAAAATAGTTTTTATACACTTCAGCTTTCCTGGTCAACAAAACAAGTAAATGAATGATAAATTTAAAAACTTACAAATACCCCTGCCCATTCCTTGTGAGAAAGATATGGCACTTTTAATAATAATCTATGAATCTATGAATCTATGAAAAAAGATATGGCACTTTTTGTTTCCCTGATGTACCTGTATGGCATAAGTCACACATATATTGCGAACTTTATTGTAACTAAAAAGTAAGGATGGGTTGCAACTATTGATGCTCCTATATAAGATTATTTACCTTGGGCTTCTGCAGTGGAAACTCACTGGAGCCTCTCTAGCTCTATCCTCACATGTAGCTTCACACTGTGGGAGTCTGTGGAGGTTGTACTAGTTTTAAGTGAGGCTAGCAATTCCTCTATCTCTATAAGGAATGGTTCAGTAAATGATCCACCAGCTATTGCCCACCATTGCTGTGCTAGTTACCTTGGTCTGTGAGTAGCATTAGGGATCATATCAATCACCCTACAGTAGGCCATATTATAAATGTGATGCTAATCATCCACAACTTGAACAATGGTGAGAGTGTTATGCTAGACATAGTCACAGAAAGGCTGGTCAGTGGAATGGACTGCAAAGAACCATCTACCATGGAGAAAGAGGGCCTCTTCCATTTTCTTCTCAGCATCTGTAAACCCAAGTTTGCAGGTTACAATACTAGAAGATGCATTGCTTTGTGTTTAGTCTTATTTTTCAGACATACCTATATTGGCATGGCAAACAGTGCAATTAACAGCTGTAGTCCTGCATGGGCCTTACAGATTCTTACACCACTGCTACATGGGCCTTACAAATCCTTACACCACTACTACTGTTCTACTAGGCCATGTAATATGCTGTATTTGTGTCTCATAGATATCTGTATCCACAATATTTAAATAACTGTCTGACATGTATGCATCCTGAGAAGATAGCCCTCACAAAACAAGAGCACAATTAGAATACTGTTGTTACAAAGGGCATGGCTAATTACGTATCTGCAAAGCACACAACACTACAATAATACTGAACAGTACTCTAAATTCCATCTACATTTAACATTCCTGCAGGCTACTATATACATTGCAGCCTCAATGCACCTCTCTAGACAATTTTGAGCAATACATAGAGCAGCACTAATAAAATGTCATGCCTTCTAGACCTTATATCAAAGAGAAGGTGGAAAACTGTACTTGGACAAATAAGTGGATGAGTAGAAACTGGCTCATACCTTGTATAAGCATATATCTCTCTCAAACACATTTTTCAACTGTAGCAGGTTGCAAGCAGGGCCAACAGGCAAACTAAGCAACCACTTAGGGTGCTATACAGGCTTCAATATTGTGGAAGCATTTTCTTTTTTATTTATTTACTTATATTTTTAACGGTATTTGACAGGCTGAGAGAGACAGACAGACAATAAAGTTCCTGCTGCATCTCTCATTTGCCTGTAATGAAAATAAAACATTATGTGCTACCTTGCGTTTTCCAATCCTAACCTCAGTAGCTTCAACCCAACTACTTTCTCAAATACTTTCAATCAAATGAACTGGCAAATTCTAAACATCCTTCCTCTTGACAAGTCTATAGAATACTTCAACTCTGTCTTCCTTGATACTTTAAACTCACTAGCCCCACTAAGAAACAAAAGGATAAAAACTAAAACTGCTCCTTGGCTATCCAAAGAGACAAAACAAATTATGCATCACAGAGACAAACTATGGAAACTTTACCAAAACAATAAACTGGCCAATACCTTGTTCCAAGATAAACAGCTCCGCATCCATGCAAAATTACTAATCACCAAAGACAAAAAATCCTACTATATCAAACTTCAGTCCAATAACAATAAAAACCCCCAAAAAGTCTGGAACTCAATAAACTCACTCCTCAATCCAGCCACAAAGAATAATCCCTACCCTGACCCAAGTAAATCTGACCTCGAACTAGGATCTGAATTTAACTCATTTTTCATAGACACTATTACTACCCTCAGCAATACATTTGCCAGTAATAACCCAACTGCTCTACACCCTCCCTCTTCTAACTCATCTCATCTGTTTGAACTCAAACCCATCTCCACTAACTTTATAAAAAATTTTTGTCCAAACTTAAACCTTGCTCTAACACTCCCGACAATATTCCCTCTTTCTTCCTAAAATGTTGTGCTGATGGCATTGCTCTTCCAATCAGCATCATTATCAACTGATCCATAAAAGAATCATACATCCTCAAACTATGGCGCTTAACTTATATTCTTCCTCTTCATAAAGGTGACAAAAATACCAGCATCTCAAACTTTCACCCCATTGCTTTGCTCTCACCAATCTCCAAAATCCTAGAAAAATGCATCCACCTCCAACTTATGCCTTTCCTGACCCAAAACAATCTTCTCACTCCTACCCAGCATGGCTTCCGTCCAGGTCATAGCACAATAACCACTCTACTCTCCTTCCTAGAAACTGTCAATCAAGCCCGAGATTCAAGCCACTTTGTTTCTACTGTTTTCCTCGATCTGTCTAAAGCCTTTGATACTGTTTCCCACAAGCACCTTCTCTGTCATCTCTCAAACTTTAATCTCTCACATAATGCTTTATCCTGGTTCTCCAGCTATCTATCAGACAGATCACAGGCAGTCAAATGGAAGAACTCCATCTCTTCCTTCCTACCTACCCCAACTGGCATACCACAGGGATCTATCCTTGGGCCAATGCTAAAATCATTCAATATGCAGACAATTCAACCTTAGTCTGCTCTGCCTCAAACCTCTCTGAATTGCTTACTAAAACCCAAACTGCCTTCTCAACAACTGAAAACTGGATGCGCCAAAACCACCTCTCTCTCAATGCAAATAAATGAAAGATTCTACTATTCCCTCCCACAAAGACCCTCTCCTATGATAAAAACAACTTCAAAGTCTATAGTCAAACCAACTCACCTATAGAAGTAGTCCCCTCTGCCAAACTACTTGGCATTACTGTAGATCAACACCTCAAGTTTGATATTCATATTCAACAAAATATTAAGAAAACCCACCAAAAGCTAGGTATGCTGTATAGGAATAATTGCTTTCTCTCCAACTCTACCAGGCAAACTCTGGCCTTGACTTATCTTCTTCCTTCCTTATTAAATGGAGCCCCTCTAATAACCAATCTGTCCTTCTCTATCACCTCTAAACTAGAACACTGCTGCAACAAAATCTCTAAATTTGCGTCTAAATCTAAAAATACTACCCATCACTGCCTAATCCTACAATCTCTGAATTTGCTTGAACTCCCAAACTACCTAGACTATCTCCAACTCATTATTGCACATAGACTCATATTTCACCCAGCAAAATATCTCGCTCTAACTAACATCCTTCCCCCTTATACATCCAACAGAGCTGTCAGATCTGAAAATCAGAACTTATTTACTATCCTTAAACCTAAAAGTCCTTCTGGCCAACTTCTCCTATCTTTCTCATTAGGCAAAAAATGGAATTCCCTTCCCTCCATACTAAGACCCATACCAAACTCAGAAAACTTCAAAACCCAACTATTCAAACATCTGCCCACTAAATGGAAATGTACCTGCCTTCACCCAACCAAATCCAAGGGGGTTCTCACTCTGGTTCCCAAGCTCTCCAACTCTCATAGTTATCTTCCTATGAGCCTATCTAAGCTCTCAACAATTTCTATAGCTTCTCTATAAGCTCTCAACAACTCCTACAGCTACCCTCACACATCCCAACCTTGTAAATATTTTAAATAGCATTCTACTGTTGATGTATGTATGTATGTAAAGTGTATTTACATTTTCTTAAAAGGTTTGTATGTAAACTGTTTCCACACCTAACCCATATCTGTTTTCCTCAAATGAAACTGTATGATCCCTACCTTCAAGTTTAATGAATTTGTTAACTATGCATGATATTGAATGCAATTCTGAGTAACTATTCTACATAATATCTTTAATATTAACTATCAGTTGTATCTAAATTGTATAATGCATCTTGGAGTTTTTCTCCCCGGGCCTCCACTGAAAATGGGTCAATTCGGCCCTGTGGACTTCCCCGGTAATCAAATTGCAAATAAGTAAATAAATAAATAAATAAATCCTACCCGTGTCTTCCAGCAAGTTTTTTTTTTTAAATTCCAGTCAGACCAGACTTGAGAGCTAAGTTTTGAAAGAGAGAGAGCAAGCCAATTGTGACAAAGTTTTCAGGCTTCCCCTCCCTGAGAGGCTTACCAGGCCACCTGATATTTTGAAAGTTCTTCCCCTTTCACAGCCTACTAACAGAATATTTTCTTTAAAATAGATGCATCTTCCCCCACATGACTTACATGGCTGATGGACTGTTTTCTTGAAACTTCTCCTCCCTACCCTCATCCTCTAGCAAGAGAATGCTACCTGTTTATGTTTTTTTCTTCTTGAATAGTCAGTGGCTCCAATCAGTGCTTATTTTCAAAGCATTTAATCAGTGATGCTTCAGTGTTGTTGCTCCATGGTCATTTACTACTGGTGGTAGATAGAAAAGCTATAAAAGAAGCATCATCATGCCTCATGTTTTCTTTCTACATTTGATCTTTGAATGAAGAGGGTGACTTTGCTGATAACTTTTCATGTTGTTTGTGGTGGTGACAGTGCTGGTCAATTCTGTCTGAGATAGTGCATAGCCAGCAATGGAAAATTTGAAAATATTCCCTAGCTGATGTTTTTTTATTCATTTTGTTGTAGTCAGTTTCCACCTAGCAGTAATACTTTGAAAGTGCATGCACCCTTTTCAAAAAACTTTTCTGATTTCGAATGTGATGGTACAAGTGCAAGTAATGTAAAGTAACTACCTTGCAGTTGATACAGGGGATTTAAAGCTATGAGCTCTTAACAAGTTTCATCCTGTACTCAGAAATTGATTCTTTCAGCATCCATATACCTACTGTCATAGAAACTTAAATTAAACTCTATAAAAATTAAAAACTGATATTTTTGTTCTGTGTGAGCGATAGATATTTAAATTAGATAGGCCGCACATTTCACATGTTTTCTCATTGGTTAAATTGTTTGAGTGATACTTAAATACACAGTGAATTTCTGGGCCTTTGTCTTTTCATGAAAAGATTTCAAGCTTGCATAAATGGAAGCACTTCTAGTGATTCTCTGCTAGTCTTCCTTCACACCCTCCACTTCATTGATCTGTTTTTATAACCTGGTGATTTTAAGATGCCCATGCCTACTTTAAATTGAGCTTATTAAGCTCCCACTTTAGTATAGACTGCTGTTGATATCTTAAATTATTTTTTTTTCTACTTGTGCTTATATCAACTGTTCTACTGATTTACTTGCTTCGAATTCATTATTTAGCCAGCTGTTGGATAAAGTAATGTATTTTTACACTTTGTAAAGCACTTGTTTTTATATCGAGAGGTCAGTGGATTTTCCATCTTGTGCATTGGGAAGTAACCTGGTCTGTTTAGGATGGGGAAACACTTGAGATTTCTGCATGTAGTTTTATTGGCTGTGGGGGTATTAATCAGATTATCTTGTTTTTAGTGCCTTTATAAATTCTATACAATAGAGTGGTTATTGGCTCATTTATACAATGTAAAGACTTTTATTGAATTACCACACTTTTATAAGCTGTTTAAAGTACACTGCTGTATCTGTTGCTTTAAGTTTGTTTGTGGTAGCATTTTGTGTCTTTTAAGTTTTATTTGTAGTAGCATTTCACTCTGTATGTTGTGCTTTTACATTAGGAGGGCTGGTATTATTTATCTAGTGGCAGTAGGTGTTTATCTGATCTATCTGAGCTGGAAGCACATAAAAGGGTTGTAAGTATCTTTTTGTAATTCTTTATTGACTGTGACTGTACTTTAGCAATTTCAAAAACATTTATTGTCTGCATCTGCTTTAAGTAATGAATTGCACTATATTACATTGTATCAATCTGTTAGTTTGTATGGCTGTTGTAGGTAGGTTGTGTGGTCTTGTTATACTTGGTCTCCAAACCAACCATTCTACATTAAGAAGGTATTTTCCTGCAACTTTGTGTCAGATGTGTGCTGATCTAACTTGTCTGAGCTGTGGATTGCTGGTGGAAGGCTTATGGTGTACTTTCCTGACTGGTAGTTAGCTTAAAACATGTTTCTCCTTGCTTGTACTTAAACCTTGCATTTGCGTGGTGCTTCTCTTCATGCAGCAGTGGTCAGTAGTGGCCTTGTATAGATGCAAAAGCCCAGAAGCTCAGTTATTCCCTAAACAGCTTTCAGTGAAACCCACTCACACTTTTTTGCTGCTCTAGGGGCAACTCAGTTACATACTAAACAGTATTGCCTTGTTGCTCACCCTCTTCCTACACAAAGACAAAGTATAGGTCCCTGTTGTAGTCTCTATTCTATATGAACAGAGACATGACTGAGCTCTCGGATATGTGTCACAAGCAAGTATAAGCCTAGCCTTAAGCAGCATTCTACCTTCTCATCGGATGATGTCAAAATACAAACAAAAAGTGATTAACTTTAACAATTGGCTTAGCTTCTGTTGTCAGTCCAAGGGAATCCAATATCTGTTAGCCTGGGAAGAAATGGTCAACAGGCCACGCTAGATTGCCAGAGATGGTCTGCACCTGCCTCCTGTAGACTTTCAGATACTGGCAAAGGCATAAGCCACCTCAATTGCAGCTTTTTTATGTAGTGTCAAAATAACCGACCTCCCACCATAACAAAATACTCTAGATAAATTAAAGGTACTGCTGCTTAATGCTAGGAGTATAAACAAGAAACTGAACACCCTGGAAGCACTTCTCACTTTGAAAGATACTGACATCTGTGCAGTCAAAGAGATATGGTTCAAAGGCATGGAAAGGATCCCAGCCACTCAAGGTTGCATTGCCTTCCATACATTCAGACCACAAACTAAGCATGAAAGAAACAAAGGAGCAGGTGCATCCATCTTCATTAAGGATAAGTACACCTTAAGACTGGTCAAACAGTATGAGTCTCTTGAGTTACTCCATGTCCAACTAACTATAAGCACATCATAAAATCCCGGTCCATGTGAGGCAGAGCACCTCGCTGGCTCTGTTCAAAAGAAATCTTGACCTGTGGATGGGAGATCGTAGGTTTACCCCGGGAATCATCTATGTGTCACTGCTGGACAGAGGCACAACAAACTAATGGGCACAGTATTTTTTCATATAAAGGGTGGCATAAGCCACAAAACTTTGGGCTAGGCTTATAAATGCCTTAGGGCAGATAGCCTAGTATAAACCTATGAACCTATCATAGATAGCTATAGGTCCCCCATAATGAAACAGGAAAAGCATACTTCATACCTGGACTTACTGGATTCACTTGACATACAGCCCAATACCTTACTCATGGATGATTTTAATTACCCTACCATCAACTGGGAAACGTACAAAACCACAAGCATGCTAGCTCAGAGGTTCTTGGACTTTGCCAATGCACATGCTCTGGAAAAGCACACCCACAAGAGACTCAAATGTCCTGGACATAATACTCACTAACATGGGAGAGCATTGCACCCCCCATGTAATGTCCTCCTTGGTAAGATCAGACCATAAACCAGTCTTGTTCATTGTAATCATAAGACCAGATACTCCCATCAAGTTATAAAATGCTTAAGAATTTTTCTAAGATAAGTTACCTCTTACTGAGTGATGATATAGGAAGTTACAAAGCCTCTTTGAATGCAGATAAGATGGACTCCTATAAAGAGTTGTGCACCAATGCCTTGTGTAAGCACTTAAGCAGTTCTATTGAATCAGCTATACCTGACCAGATTAAAACCAAGTCTTGCCAAAAAGCAAGCCGTCCTGGTTAACCCATAGTATAAACAAGTTATAAAACAAGACAAAGACAATATTCCCCATTCAGACATAGTAAATAAAGTCTCTAAACTAGGCATCAATCCATATGTCACCAGATGGGTAGCAAACTGGCTCACTCATAGAGTCCACCTAATCAAAATAGGGGAAGCCACCTCAGTCAGTAGAACTGTAACAAGCAGCGTACCCCAGGGATCAGTATTGGGGCCTCTGTTATTTGGGATATACTTCTCTGAGGTGCAGTACAAAACCAATGGGCTATGGCTGACCATGTTTGCAGATGACTGCAAGCTGGGCACTGTCATCAATACCCCTAGTGATGTGGACATCCTCTAAGAGGGTATCACCCAAACAAATGACTGGTGTCAGAAACATGGCCTCAAGTTGAATGCCAAAAAATGCATCATCATCCCCTTTCGGGAGAGTGACGTCCCCATATATAATCACATTAATAACAACATCCTAGGTACACAATCAGTAGTGAGGGATTTGGGCACCCAGGTTGATAGCAGCCTGACTTTTGACCACCATGTTGCTTCCTTTATACAGAAAGTTTTCTACATGGCCCACCTCACAAGTAAGGGTATCTCATTCAGGGACAAAAAGATCATAAGATCCCTGTAATCTTCCCTTATAAGGTCAATTATTGAGTACAATGCCCCCTTTGGCATGTACCTCACAAAGAACATGCATCAGCTGGAGAGACCACAGAGGCTCCTCACCAGGAGACTCCAGGGCCTCAAACACCCACCCTACACAGCTAGGCTAAAAGCCCTGTCCCTCTACTCAGTTTCATACAGACTCCTCAGAGGTGACCTCTGTCTGGCATACAAAGCAATCTCAGACCCCGCCTTGATGGGACTGCTGCATATCCACAAGTCAAGCTAAACTCAAGAACCCATACGTGTGACCTCAAACTGGTCTGTGATATCAATAGGACTTGGTGAGATAGATTTGTGTCCCAGAGAATCCCCCATCTGTGGAACAGACTCCCTCTCTATGTCGAGCAGAGTACCTCATTATCCCTTTTTAAGTGCAACCTGGATAACTGGATGGGAAACAGAAAATACACTCTTGGGATTACACCTGTGTCCCTTCTGGACAAGAGCTTTGTGTGCTGACTTGTATAAACATGGGCTAACTCTTGGCTAGGCTTATAAGGGCCTCAGGGCTAATAGCTTAGTAACCTCCTATGATCCTATGATCCTATGTCTAAGAAGAAGAGGAAACTGATTCAGCAGAGAAAGAAATAACTCTCCAGCTTAAATAAACAAATTAGAGATCTTGTCAAGTCTTCCAAAGCTAATTACTGATCAAAAATAGCCCAACTAGCAGAGGATAATCACAAGGCATTCTTTACCTATGACCAATATCTAAAAGGTCTGAACTGGTTGTAGATGACATCACCCATACTCAACCAGAGGTAGTAGCTAACCTACTAGTTGACAGATTTGGAGAAAACTTTACCCCCCTCTCCCCTCCAGTCATCCCCAAAAGTATACCTGCCACCATTCCTCGGCCTAATATCTCAATATAGCAGGTCATCTTGGTGTTCTCCAAAGCCAAAAACATGGCATCAATGGGACCATTCAACATCCCGGGTTGCCTTTTAAACAACTTAAAACATGACCTAGCAGACTCACTTGGATCCCTGTTTAACCACCACCTGAGAACTGGCTGTGTTCCAGTGGAATGGAGGACAGCAACAGTAATCCCACTGCACAAAGGGGGACCACCAACTGACCATAGAAATTAAAAAAAAAGTCCTATGTGAAAGACTTAAAGGCGTGCCACTGTATTTTGGCTCCTACAGGTTGCTAAGGGATAACTATGCCTGGCTTATGCCCAGGGCAGTCTCTGACCTGGCCATGATGGAAATGCTACACAACCATGAAATCAAACTGCAGGAGGGTCACTCATTCCAGAGATCTTAACCTAGCCTCTGACATGAACAGGTCATGCTGAAGAGATACATAGATACATCTTCCAGACATTGTGCCTTCTCTGGAACAAGCTTCCAATTCACGTGAAACAGAATCCCTCCTTGACCTTCTTCAAGCTCATCCTAGATCAATGGATGGGTGCCTGAAAAGTCACTCCTGGGGTGGTGCCCATGTACCTCCTGGACAGAGGAAGTTGGTATTAACTACCATAGCCCCTTACCTCTGTGATCTTCACTCACCTAACCACCAGCAGTTGGGGCAACTTGGGATAAATATGGCTAGGCTTGTAAGGGCTCTAGTGTGGTTAGCCTAGTAACCTCCTATGAACCTGTGAACCTATAATATACTAATTATATGGTTTGCTGGTTAGAGTTTGTCAGACTATTTTCTCTTCATGTTTTAAGATCTAATTTGCAAATATAATTGTAAATCTCAATATCAGCTAATTCTTTAAAATATACAAGTATAAATAACATAATAGTTCCATTTATGTGTGCATTATGGGATATCCAGGTGTTTGTAATGAGAGGTAGCCAACATGAACTGCTGATTTTGGCTGTGCTAGACTTTATCCATACTAAAGAATTAATTGTGTTATGCAGCCATATGGGGGATGGGGAACAATGAACATCAGGACTTTAACTGCCATTAAGGTCACATAGTCTAGCTGATGGTAATGATTACTGAACTATACCAAGAGGCTTCCCATGCTTTGGAACAAGATCCCAGTTCGTATTAGGCAGAGCCCCTCACTGACTCTCTTCAAGAGAAATCTTGATGAGTGGATAGGAGATCATAAGTTTACCCCAGGGGTCACATCTGTGTCACTGCTAGACAGGGGCACAGTAAACTAATTCTATTATATAAGGGGACCTTCATTGTGTCACTACTAGACAGAAGCACAGTATTCTAAATTTATTCTGTACATTTTTGTACCATTTCATGGGGTGGCAAAAGCCACATCACTATGGCTAGGCTTACAAATGCCCCAGGGCAGATAGCCTAGTACTATACTATGAAACTATGAAACTATGAAACTATGAAATGCCTGAGTTCAAGTCTTGCTGGTAATGATTACTGAAATGCCTGAGTTCAAGTATGAACTAAGAAAAATTTTTCTTATTTGTTTATACCTGTTCATAGTTTGATATGGGCACAATGTTTTCTTGTTAGACTGAAATAAGTAACTGAGTACCGGTGTAGCCACAAGGTTATGCACTTGGAAACAGTCAAATCCCCAGTTGTTGTAGCACTGTACCTGGCCTGGATGCTTATGCAACTCTGTATTTGAGGGTTCCCGATTCATGTCCCAGCTGAAAAATGTATTTAATTTTATTTGCATCTGTCTGCATATACTTCATAATTTGCAACCCCCCCCCCCCTTTTTGTGCACATCTCATTCTTAAGTAAACCCAAACTTTGGAAAGTATTCTAGCAGTGCAGTAAGGAAGGCAATGTAATTCTGAGATGTACAGAAAGAGATTGGAATTATCATATGGAAGGGCTAATCATACACTCAGTGTTAATGTTTGAAACTGTTACCCACTCTAAATAATACTAAAACATATTAATTTATCACAATAACTTTTTATAAATAAGAAGTGGCACATTTTAACCAACTGCAAGGTTCCTGGTTGAAACTGTTACTAGGTGTTTTTCACATTTTGCCATTTGTTTCTCGTTCTGTCCTATTATTCTCTAGAACATGTAATTGAAAAGCTCATACTGGCTAGTTATCATACCTGCCAAGTGTTTGTACCTCATTATGAGCAAAGTTTCACATTCTGAACCTTAAAAACTAAGTTTGATCCTTGCAGTTCCATGTTGAAAGGGTCTGCCTTAAATGTTTAAAATGTTTAGATTTTTTTTAACTGGTATTTGTTTGGAATTTTTTAACTGGCATTTATGGTGAATATTGAAAACTGAATCATATTAGTTCATCAAAAGACCTTTTTATAAGTATGAAGTGACACATTTAATTGCAGTTGTTGATAAACCATTAGTAACCATTTTGCCCATTAGTAGCCATTTTACACATTTGTTCCATATTATGAGAGGTAATGTTCCACATTTTTTTATACAGAAGGTTGAGAGATATGGTGGGTATTATAGGGCTGATATAACTGAATATGTTGCTGCTTTTATGAATGGTGAATCTAAAAATTGTGATATTTGTGTCTATAAGGTATTATTCACTGTGTTTGTCTCCCGTCCTTCTACCAGTCCTTTCAGATTTGTTTTTAGTTTTCTCCTAAACTCCTTATATTGCATTGCTAGGATTCTGTCTACAATTTTTGATCCCATGGTCAATTGTATATTCATTTCAACTTCTACTTTCCCTTCCTCCTTTTCTTATCTTCCTTGTAATTTGCCAACATTTTATACCACTTTCTTCTTTGTAACTGTCCCCGCCATTTCCCCTGTTTAAAGATTCATTCATTTTAATATACCATTCCAATTCAGATGATAGAATCAGGCTTTACCGGAAGAAACGATACACCAGAGATAAAAAAAAATGCAAAGTGTTTTATTGTATAGCTGGCTGATGTAATCAGAATTATATAGGTCTTGAGGCTCAAATGTGATATGAATGGAAGCTGAAGTCATGTAGCATTTAATTTATAGCTGGGAGACAGCATTTATTAGGCATATCTGCATTTAAGTGTTACTTTTCTATCAGCATTTTCTTAGGTAAGATTGGAGATGTGAGATGAATTTATTTGGCATAGCTGCATTTAGGTGTTACTTCTCTATCAACATTTTCTTGGGTAAGATTGGAGATGTGGGATGAATTTATTAGGCATAGGTGCATTTCTGTTACTTTTCTCTCATCTTCATCTTGCATAAGAGTGTGGCAAATGGAGAGAGCAAAGTGGGAAGCTCCATTGTTTTCTTGTAACTTTTAACACATCTATCGCTTCACTGATTTGAATGAATATACCTGAATCTGACTGAGCTATGCACTATTAACTTCCCTGTGATAGTTTGTTTTACTCATGTTTGCTTTTCCATGTTTTTCTGAGCACTTGCTGTGCTGATAAGACTAAGATGTGCATGGGGGACTTTATTATTAATTATTTTAGATTAAAACTTTGAAAGTGAAATAGTTATTTTAAGTTAAAGATATTTTAGGTATACAGATGCTACAGTTCCCTGACTCAGATACTGCTTTGGAGTTATTGTTCCAAGGAATGATTTTTTTGAATATGTGCTGGGTTTCTGTTCTCAAGATGGAAGTATAGTAACTATTATACAATGACAGGTCATTCTTATTCAAAATGCACATGCTGACAGGACAGCCCAACCAGCATTTGTACTGTAAATCAATCCTATACCAACAGGAAAAAGTCCATCCCCTAAAGTACCATTGGGCAGCTAGACTTTTCTGTTAGAATATGCTATGAAGGGCAGAGCAACATACAAGAAAAATCAGATACATTCTGCTAAAGTAAAGAAACAAAAATATATCTGATTTTCCTTGTATTTCTCCATAGCCCCTCCTTAAATCTCAACAGACTATTGTACATCTCAGCTGTCTGGATCTTTGAGGAATTTCTAGATTTTTGCCTTATAGTATTGTTTTTTTATATATAAAAATTTTTTTGTAGCAAGCCACTGGGGTTGAAGTAATTAAATAATGAAAGACGTTTAATATTCAGCCTTCAGATCCGTCAGAAAATGCATGCTAAAAAACAGTAATGAGATTTTCTTTTCTCTGTTGGTTTTCTTCAACAGGACTGTTGTACTATGAAAGCATAGGGACCTAACTCCCATACACATGCACAATACATGAATGAATGGAGAAGAATAGGAAACAACATAGATGAACACTACAACACTGTTATACAAAGACATTATTAAAGAAAGGTAAGCAATTTATTTGTTAAATAATGTAATTGTATAGTAACAATAACCCACTCATGGGTTACTGCTTAAATCCATGTTTTATTTATTTATTTACTTATTTATTTTTGTGATATACAGTTGTCTGTTGCTTTTAGATTATATATCTAAGTTCTATATAACTTTAATGAGTTTACTAAGCAATGTGCTAGAAATGTGACAGGCATATGATAATTTTGAAAAGTATCTTAGATGTTTTGAAATGCATTTTTACTGAGAATATGAAAGTAAAAATTTGAACGTTTTTGTTGCCTTATTTGTAAACTGTCTGATTAGTTGGTAGCAAATATATTTTTTTATTAAAATGCTTGCGGGATTATATACTCCTCCCAAGCACATACATTTATTATTTGCCTTATTTATAAACTATCTGATTAATTATTTGATAGGATAAATAAATTAATGTTTGATTAATTCATAAAATAGTTGCAGATCTATACACAGCCCCCCCCACACACATGCAGATTTCTTTAATGTAAATCATCTTTCTACAATGTTAATATAGTCAGCTTAACTATGAATTCATTGAGAAATAGCTTAGAGCTGGTTGTCCTTTTCTAAATATGTTTGGATGAAATAGTTATTGTAATACAATAAAGAACACTAGCCATTACAATCTGACTATAAAGTAATAATTCAAGAAACAGCAAAATTATTACTTTCTGTATCCATTGCATATACCTACATTGTCCATAATTTCACAAAATGTCTTGATTTTTGTCTAAAATCATTGTTCTGTTCCCCAAAAGGTTGTGGTGTTATGGCAAATACTGGATTCATGAAGTCTCTAAATAATAACAAAGACTTAAGTTTAAGATTTCATATACTTCTGAAAGGGCATGTTAATGCAAAATATGATTTTCTATCCTGTAACCACTTTCATTTTTAAATGTGGTATTTAAAATTTGACTTATTTTGTGTCTTTGCACCCCCCCTACCCATTATGTATAGCTTTCTCCATAATTCTGGTACTGACTGGCTCATAATATAAGAGATATATCTCCTTTTGGGATCATTTAAGATAGCAAATAAAAAGTCAGTGTTTGATAGTTTCTCTTTGTTACTTTAAAGATTTTAAACCAGTAATCTTTAAATGGGAAAAATTAAAATCATTTAAATTGTTTGATACATCTAATGAGATAAAAAAATAGGTTTCAATGCTGAGAATAATGAGCCAGTGACATCACTGGACAAGGATGATATTCCTTGGCAAGTAGCTACATGTCATAGAAGGAAACACTTTTCAATTACTATGATAATCAAATGAAAGGGATTTACTATCTGATGTTGCAAGGTCTATAACAACATTCTAATTTTGAATTTGGATATTGCCTAAGTCATATGCTGCATGATGAAGTATTTTACTAAATGTGAGTTGTGTTTTTACAAAACACATAGTAGATATGCAGATAAAAGGCATCATGACAGGAAAAAGAGCATGCTCTCCCTCATATGATGCAATGACGACATCACAAAAATGGGTGGAAATGGGTGGGGCATGGGTGGGGTTTGGAGAGGTGTGTAGGATGTGACCTAAGTCCAGATATAGCCCCAGCTAAAGGTGACAACCCTAAATGTGACAATATTGTACTTTTTATCATCCATTTAAGCCAATTTTAATTAGACTATTTATTTACAAGTATAAGTTCTTACTGCAGGGCTTCAGTGTCACAGGATGTCTTGACAATAACTCCCAGTTTCCTGAAACTTGATTGTTAGCCAGAGATCTTGTCTTGTGGCCTACAGGTCAGAAGATGCATTTCTTAAAACAGATCCTAGTTTGAAGGCCTGTGAAGTGGCACTTTTACTTATGTTCATACTCAGAAACATGTGCTACCCACAGCTAGTGTATTTTTCTGTTTAGCCAGTTTGCTATTCATGGTCCTCATAGGGATCTTTTTTCATTTTATTATGCCGCACTAAGGGTGAAAACATTAAGGAGCAGTTCTGACTTGTCTTAAGTACAGTTTATTAATCAACCTCGCATGTTATCAGATTCCATGAAGGAAGTCTTTGTATTCTTTGAAAGCATCATAATTACTTTATTTTTATTGATGCTGGGTGTCATGTTGAGAACTTCAAGGATAGATAGACTTTAGATAATCCTCTGTAGTGTTTAGTTTAAACTGAATTTGCTTGCTAGTGTTTTACTAACGACTATGATGGCTCAGAGTAGGTGGCACCATTTTTAACAAGTTTAAATGTACATGTTTAGTTTCCAACTGTAACAAAAAAAGGAGTTGTTATTTTCCTTAGATGCTGATAGTAACCTAAATTTATGGTCTGCTTTGTGATTATATATTTTTTTCAAATTTAGTCAAATTTTCAGATGTTATGTTTGATTTGAGGATCTTCAGAACTGCTGTACGCTTTTTATTGCATACTTTAGGTAATAATTTTAGGAGTAGTTTATTATAGAATTTGTGGGTTTACCACCAGGATGGTTTGCTTTTAATCTTCCCATTATATGTACATGTGGTATGTACTGCTTATTTTATACATTTAAGGTTGCACAGAACTACCTTGAGAATATATCTGCTATGGAAATGTGTGAGGTTATGCTGTTGTAAATGAATTTGAAGACTTCATCATAGAATGTGTTGTGATTTCTATGTCTGAAATCTTTAAACTGTAAGATATTGGTGTTTGTATGTCTATTGATTGTAAATGTGAAAATCAGTAGTTTATGATCTGACTTACCTGTGGAAGGAGATATCAGTTGAATAGTACATGAAGAAGCTATATTTGTAAGGATCAGCCAGGTGAAAAATATTATGACCTAGTGTTTCTTTTACAGTCTCCAGCACCTGAAAGTGACAATGTGGTCTCCTGCTGCTTGAAATTAGGATCTCCATCTGCCTGAAAGTGATGACCAGGACTCCTGCCTTAAACTATAGTGCAGTTTTTTGTTAATTCATAAAGATGACATTCTGGTAAATTTTCAGAGGAGTACAGTAACTTTATATAAGTAAACATAGCTTTGTTTAGACTGCTCGTGCAACTGTAGCTATATGATTTGCTACTGGTTTGCAGTTTCCATTACCTTCCTTTTTGATCTATAGATATAATTTTGTGAAAGGAGATTACTGATTAGTTTTGCCTCTCTAGAGACCCTTGATTGACCTGCTTTTTGAAACTTTAACTCAATGAGCAGCACAATGAATACAGCAACTTCTCCAGCAAAGAATAGAGCAAGTATCCAGCAATGAATGCAGCAATTTCTCCAGCAATTAATACAGCAATTTCTCCAGCAGTGAATAGAGCAAGTCTCCAGCAATGAACACAGCAACTTCTAAGGGAATGAATAGAGCAACTTCTCCAGCTATGAATAGAGCAACTTCTCCAGCAATGAATAGAGCAACTTCTCCAGCTATGAACACAGCAACTTCTCCAGCAATGAATAGAGCAACTTCTCCAGCAATGAATAGAGCAAGTCTCCAGCAATGAATAGAGCAAGTCTCCAGCAATGAATAGAGCAACTTCTCCAGCAATGAATAGAGCAAGTCTCCAGCAATGAATAGAGCAACTTCTCCAGCAATGAATAGCGCAACTTCTCCAGCAATGAATAGAGCAAGTCTCCAGCAATGAATAGAGCAACTTCTCCAGCAATGAATAGAGCAACTTCTCCAGAAATTAATAGAGCAACTTCTCCAGAAATTAATAGAACAACTTCTCCAGAAATTAATAGAGCAACTTCTCCAGAAATGAATACAGTAACTTCTCCAGCAATGAATACAGCAATTTCTCCAGCAATGAGTAGAGCAACTTCTCCAGCAATGAATAGAGCAAGTCTCTAGCAATGAACACAGCAACTTCTCCAGCAATTAATAGAGCAACTTCTCCAGCAATGAACAGAGCAACTTCTCCAGCAATGAATAGAGCAACTCCAGCAATTAATAGAGCAACTTCTCCAGCAATGAATAGAGCAACTTCTCCAGAAATTAATAGAGCAACTTCTCCAGCAATGAATAGAGCAACTTCTCCAGCAATGAATAGAGCAACTTCTCCAGCAATTAATAGAGCAACTTCTCCAGCAATGAACAGAGCAACTTCTCCAGCAATGAATAGAGCAACTCCAGCAATTAATAGAGCAACTTCTCCAGCAATGAATAGAGCAACTTCTCCAGAAATTAATAAAGCAACTTCTCCAGCAATGAATAGAGCAACTTCTCCAGCAATGAATACAGCAATTTCTCCAGCAGTGAATAGAGCAAGTCTCCAGGAATGAATACAGCAACTTCTCCAGCAATGAATACAGCAACTTCTCCCGCAATGAATAGAGCAACTTCTCCAGTAATGAATAGAGCAACTTCTCCAGAAATTAATAGAGCAACTTCTCCAGAAATTAATAGAACAACTTCTCCAGAAATTAATAGAGCAACTTCTCCAGAAATGAATACAGCAACTTCTCCAGCAATGAATACAGCAATTTCTCCAGCAATGAGTAGAGCAACTTCTCCAGCAATGAATAGAGCAAGTCTCTAGCAATGAACACAGCAACTTCTCCAGCAATTAATAGAGCAGCTTCTCCAGCAATGAACAGAGCAACTTCTCCAGCAATGAATAGAGCAACTCCAGCAATTAATAGAGCAACTTCTCCAGCAATGAATAGAGCAACTTCTCCAGAAATTAATAGAGCAACTTCTCCAGCAATGAATAGAGCAACTTCTCCAGCAATGAATAGAGCAACTTCTCCAGCAATTAATAGAGCAATTCTCCAGCAATGAATAGAGCAACTTCTCCAGCAATGAATAGAGCAACTTCTCCAGCAATGAGTAGAGCAACTTCTCCAGCAAGGCATCTGTAAGCAAGACTTGAAAACAGATTTTCTTTAATAACTGAAGCTTATGTTACTTCAGGTGTAACCACTATAGGCTGCAAAGTTAACAGTGCACTATTTCATAAATTATCATAATGTTTGAACTGTGATGTTTAACTTTTTAAACTGTAAGTATATGCGTTTGGAACAGGGAAATTAAGCAGTGACAATGTCAAGTAAATTTCTAATTTCCACGTGAAGGGAAATTGATTTGAAGTAGGTTTATACTGACATTAATTTTTATAGAAATGCAAGGCTGTACAAACAATATTGTTAACCTTCATTTTTATGAAATAAAGTGGACTGCATTACTTGCATCATACACTTATTTGGTCAGTTGTATTTGTAATGTTTTTATCTGTAAATTGTAATGTTTTTGTTGGCAAGTTTTGCTTTAGGAAATTGCAATTCCACTGTGGAGGTTGAGAAACTTTCCTGTAGTAGTAGTAGTATGTATAGGTAGACAAACCTTTCTGCTGTGGGTACATGTGCTTACAAGATGAAGGTGGGCAAGATGTCCTGCTGCAGGCTGTCATAACTGTTTGGAGAAGGTGGGCAAGCTGTCCTGCTGCCTGTTGTAATTACATGATACAGGTGGGCAAAGTGTCCCACTGCAGGCAGTCATGATTATAAGGTGCAGGTAGACAAACTGTTCCACTGTACGAAGTTGTAACTGCAAGTTGTGGGGGGGATCAAACAGTCTCATTGCAGGCAATTAGTATTACAAAGTGCAGTTGGAAAATCACCCCACTACAAGCAGTCATAATTTCAAAATTCAGGTGGGCAAACACCCGCTGTAGTCAGTTGTAACTCCATGGTACAAGTAGGGAAACAGTCACACTGTGTGCAGTTGTATTTGCAAAGTGCTGGTGAATAAATTTTCCCCTGTGGCAGTCATAACTGTAAGGTACAGTGGTGGCATACTACTGAAAAATTTAGTGGAAGTTTTATGATAATGGCAATTTCCAAACCTAGTACCGCTCATCACTTTACAAATTTACTTTTAATAGTAAGCCTGAAAAAGGTCCAAAGAACATTTCTGGTGCAACAAATAGAAAAAAAAAGAATGTTCAGAGTGAGAATTGTAGGTAGCTAGTTTATGTGTTTCAATGATGAAATTTGTGCACTCTAGTCAGACATTAGACGTCAGTCATCTGCAAATCAGTGACACTGAGATGCTTCAAGAATCAGATTGCTGTGAGTTGCCAAGCAGTACTTCCATACAAGGTGAGTGTGAGATTTCCAACCAGTGTCCCAAAAAAGCTAGGTATAACTGTGCATTACAAAATTAGACTATGGGTAAAGCATATTCAGATGTTTTATAATATGAGTCTGAGGTGTGTGACAGATTTTTCCCCCTCTTAACCTTTATGTGGAGTATTTCAGAGAGTGTTTTTTGATCATTTAGAGTCTGGAATGCATATGACTGTTAAATTACTGTGTATTCAGAACCAGGGTTAAGTTATACGGATGACCAATAAGCAGACAGTATGTCTGTTAGGGGATGAATATAAGGAAATAGTTCCCATTACTCAGGATAAGAAGTAGCTCCAGTTTGTTTATTTATTTCTTTCTTTATTTATTTATTTATTTATATTTGTTTACCAGTGCTGTGCACTAATTGCAGTGGACCTTTAGCAGGCACTAGCTAGGTGAATAGAATTGTATAAGAAATGAACAAAACATATTTACAGATACAAGGATATGTTAAAAACATATACATATTTACAGATTCAAGAATATGCCATGGCATTCAGTTCAAGAAGTAGTTTACAATGCCAAAATATGGATGGGAAAATGGAATAATGGCTAACAGAGCTTTTTGGATAATATGTAGCCATAATAAATGAGATGGCTTATGCACAGGGATAGCAGCATATCATGAGACAGAGAGGTATGATGACATTAGAAGAGGTGAGTGTGAATAGTTTCAGGAAAGGATACTTTGGGGAGAAGACATTTTCATGGGATTCTGTAAATGGCCATATTCTGTGGATGACAAAGTATGGTATTTGTTAATTACTGCAGGTTTCTTACACATAATGAATCAGAATTTCCTTTTGATGATAAAGACTATGGAGGGTTAAGGCTGCTGGACTTTAAACTCTACTATGATATCATAAACTGTAATAGACTAATAACAATAGGTGACCACACTCCATCACCACAACAATGGTTTCCAACCTGGGTCAAACTATTACACAACTATATCAAAACACTATGCATAAACCCCAGAGCGCTACCCTTCCTTTATAATTACAATTTAAAAAAAAGCTTAAAATACACCCAGTCATTAAACATAAAATCAATATCATACAAAAGATTTTCAAATCATTAGACCTATATTATGCATTCACTTCCCTGCAAACAATCCACCTCAACCCCAATCTCAAAATGAATAACAATATGATTAACCTAAACAGTTATCACCTCCTCAAGAAATTAACCATCTCTGATAGATTTCCCTTCAAGAACAATAATATAATTGAAATGAGAATACAATTAAAGCTCCCTAAAAGCTATACTATCATTTTAAGACAAATTCAAGACCGTAGCCGATATCTATGATAGACAATCCCAATATCAACACAACTGACATTCATACCTGTAAAATCATTGGAACCTCCTATCTGCAAACAAAAAAATGCTATCTGGGGGGGGGGCTAGATGGCTAACCGAGAGCAGTGAATTTTGAGAGTTCCATAAACTAGCATAATAATATAGGAAAAGTTTATTATTTTCAAGTTTAAAACATCAGAAACCTATAGATAAACTACTAAACTACATAAATATCAATTTTGGTGGAGATATACAAAACTTTTCCTGTCAAGTAACTTGGAGATATATTGAGTCACTGAATACGAATAACTCAAGGACTTCTCATCTAGATGCTACTTTGAAAAAAGAACTGCAATTGATGACATCTACCTTACAGGAACTATCTTTGAAGATGGATGGCTTTAAAAATGACTTAGAAAACCTCAAATTAAATTCTCAAAAACAGACTGATACTCTTAAGGAACTATGACAGCAACACCATACAAAAATAAATATAGAGACTTCTCTAAATGACATTGAAGGGAGACTCAAAGAGGAATAATTCCAAAAAGAATTTCTGCTTAAACAGAATACTTGGCTACTTAGCAAAATAGATGACTTAGAAAACAGGGAAAGGAGAAACAACATAAGGATCTTTAGTCTGCCTGAAAACACTGAAGTAGAAGACATTATTTCATTCTTAACAACCTGGATTCCTGAATTTTTAAACTTGAAAGAGCAAATTTCATTTGGGATTGAAAGGGCGCATAGAGCACTGAGGAAACCTGCTTCTAACTCAACAAATACTCCATCTAGATCCATGGTTATAAAATTTCTTTCTTTTCTGGACAAGGAACTAATATTAAAATCTGCTTGGAGAAAATCACCCTTAAAATACAATCAAAGCCAGATAAGGTTTGACAATGATTATTCTTCCAGAATACTAGAAGAAAGGAAAAAAGTCTGGCCAATAATAAAACTGTTGAAACAAAACAACATTAAAGCACAGCTGGCCTTTCCATCCAAGATAAAAATACTTTTTGATAATGAGATGAGAACCTTTAATGACTTAGAAGAAGCTATTATTTTCATGAAAAACAACAACATAGTGTCTATCCCAGAAGAAATGGAATGGATGGCCCCTACTCTTAAAATAATAAAAGAATCAAATCCTTGGACTGATGCTAGAAAGAAGAAATAAAAAACTGATTCCAAGATAGCTGTCCCAAACAAATAACTCTTAGAACTACATCTCTCAAAGTATCAGCTGATATGGTACATCACTTCTCATCTGTTTTTTTATTTAAATAATGGATGGTTTCATAAACAACTGAGAAACAGTAATAACGTATTCAGAATGTTCAAAGAGTCCAGTAATTCTTCATAAGCAAAGGTAGGTCAAGATGGGTTACTATTTATATTATATATAAGCCAAACAAAGCAACATATAATATAAACATAGAAGTTTCTATTCCACCACTTGAACTCAGTGAATACTTATCTTGTTCATTTTTCATTGTCTTTACTTATAATTATTTAAGTAATTAATCAACCAAGTCAACAAGGTGCCATTCATCAGAGTTCAGACTGAAATGTAACAAACTGACATCATACATAATAGATGTAACAGTAGAGTGTTTTGAAAAAAAATGCTGTCATGGAGACTAATGCCTTCTTCAGTTAAAGTATGCTTTAGAAATGTCATGTATATCTTGGTTGAATAATAGCAGCAAGCTATTCTGTCTAAATAGAGTTAATATCAATTATGGCAGGTATCACAGCTATGAGTGCTGTTTGATCAATCCTGATATGATGTGCGTGGATGCAGCTGTGTCTGGCAGCTAGTACAAATGTCATTATTATTCTGTCTGAACATAGTCAATATCAGTTATGACAGGTATCATAGCTTTGAGTACTGTTTGATCAATCCTGCTATGGTGTGTGTGGGTGCAGCTGTGTCTGGCAGCTAGTACAAATGTCATTGTTATTCTGTCTCAACATAATTAATACCAATCATGGCAGGTATCATAGCTTTGAGTGCTGTTTGATTAAGCCTGTGAATGCAGCTGTGTCTGGCGGCTGTTGTGTGTTGACATTTCCATCTCTGGGAGGCTGTGGGTTGTGGCTTGTGGTTGAGGTTTGCTGATATTTGTGTATTAGAAAGAGACACTTGGTGTTTTAGCCTGGTTCCAGGATAGGAGGGTGGATAGAGTTGTGGTTTGGGATATTTTGGCAGAGGGTGTTTTGTTTGTGCATCTGCTGAGTGAGAGGTGGGAGGGCTGGAGGAGTGTGTTTTCTCTTGTTGTGGCAGCTTGTTGGGAGGTTTTTTTTTCATCTGTTTGCTCTCTGTTCTTTTCCTGGCTGCTGCCTTGCTGAAAAGGAATGAATTTAGGCTTGAAGTTGCAATGAAGTGGAGCTTTACTTCAGGTGCAACCCAAGCTTCTGGTATGCAGTACACAGACACATTAACAGAAACAGATACTCCTAGGTTGCGATGGTAATGGAGACAGAGTGATGATAATGCTTAACATCTCTGAGGAGCTGCCAATATGATTCTTGGCAATGAGGGTTTTTGGTTTAAAAAATAAATATATAATAAAAGGGCTGTGTTTAAACCGCATATACACATATTGATGGTTTCCCAACACTTTGTTCAGCTCCTTAAGTTTATTCTTGATGAAAACAAAACACACACAATAGTTATGTAATGTATGATTTTAGTAAATCTAGACATAAAATATATAATCGTCACTTAAGATAAAGTAGTCTGCTGAATTTAGATATTAAAGACAGGATTTAATAACATGGGTGTGTGTATAATATCACTACTGTCTTAACTTGTCATAAATGACATACACAACATTGCACATCAACGGGAAGCATGATGATTGTATTATTATATAAGTAAATATGCATGACAAGTCATGTAATTGCTTTAACTTGAATTGTAGTTTTTGTAACCCATCTTGACCATATATAATACTTATCCAGTTACCAAGGTAACTAATGTTTTATACATGACATCAAACTGACAAAGTTGTTCAAGAGAAACAATACAAGCCTGTACTTGAAATGTCACAGAATGTAACAATCATATTCTGAACAAATAGTATTAAATTGACAACAGATAGTTTAACAACATGGGCTTGAGTATAATAACACTACTGCTTTAACTTGTCATAAATGACATACACTATATTGAACATCAAGGGGAAGCATGATGATTTTTCTCATATAGATAAATGTGCATAACAAGTCATATAATTGTTTTAACTTGAATTGTGGTTTTGTAACACATTTTGACCATGCATAATACTTAAGCGGTTGCCAAGATAACTAATGTTTTATGCATAACATCAAACTGATAAAGTTGTTCAAGAGAAACAGTAGAAGTCTGAACTTGAAATATCACAGAATGTAACAATCATATTCTGAACAGATAGTATTAAATAGACAATAGACAGTTTAGCAACATGGGCTTGTTTTAACTTGTCATAAATGACATACACTATATCGAACATCAAGGGGAAGCATGATGATTTTCTCATGTAGGTAAATGTGAATAACAAGTCATATAATTGCTTTAACTTGAATTGTGGTTTTGTAACACATCTTGACCATACATAATACGTAAGCTGTTACCAAGGTAACTAATGTTTTGTACACGTCATCAAATTGACAAAGTTATTGAAGGGAAACAATAGAAGCCTGAACTAGGAATGCCACAGAATGTAACAATCACATTCTGAACAAATAGTATTAAATTGTCAATAATCACTCAGTTTAACCTTTGCTGATTATACAAAGTATAATGTTGCCATTAAAATCTAAAAACTTTCAGTATATGCCATAAAATGGCAATTTATAAATATGGAAAGGGAATTTGTAATCATTAATCATAATAAGTGAATTTGTTGTTTTTAAGCTACAATTTCACTCATTTTATAAGAAATGACAGACATGAAAATCTTTATGTGTAGGAAATGGGGGGGGGAGATGCACTGATAATTAAAATGCACTAACTTTCATCAATGTTTACATAAAACAAACTTAATGCTCTAAGTATGTTAGCAACAAACAAAGTGATTACTTAAAGCTGGTAAACAATGAAATATAACTACTGATATATCCAGTAAAATACATTGTATTATAAACATTAGTTATACATATTATTACCATTTATTTATATTAAGTAATACATTTTGAAAGACTTCATCAATATGGGTGAATATGTTAAACAACTGTGTGCTATAATCTTTTACTGAGGTTTTATATACATCATACTTTACGATGATTGAATTGTCATCTATCTTTCATGTAAATATTAATTGCTTATACAATAAGTACACATTTATATTGTACTAGAATTCTGTCTAATCTACAATAGTACTATATCTGTTCAAAATAATATAAATACTGCTTATTCCTGTTACTAATATTCTCCATATGATAATTCAATTTATGGAGCACAGATGTGCTGGATTGTCAAGGTATGAGTGATAATCTGATGGACTTAGTTTTATCCATCAGATTAGGAATGATTTTCATTCCATGGATAGTGCAGACCTTAGTTTTGTTAACATTTATTAATTTAAATTTATTTCACAACAATATTTTTAGTATGCCTGACCAAAACATTACTTTAATTGGAAACACTCAAAGTATAAAACTGATCATTTCCTTTAAAAGCTCAAATCTAAACTTTATAGTTATCATAGGAAAATGTTTAATAGTCACAATAAAACAAAAAATACATACCCCAGGATTCACAAAACTCCATGCAAGAATAAGACTATTCTTGCACAGAGTGGTTCATGTCCATTTAGAATAGCAGTGTGCCTTGCATATGCATGAAGGTGTACTGCTGTTTATTCTAAATGGACATGAACCATGAACGAATGCAGAAGGTGTGTGTCAGCAGTGCTGCATATGTAAATTGCCCCCTTCTCTCAAAAAGTGCTGTACGGTACTTTGTGACACAGATGAATGTCAATATATATATAATATTAGAGCCTGGATCCAATATTATATACTAGACCAGTGTCCGCAGACACTGAAATGTAAGTAACTAACATTTCAGTGTCCATGTACACTGAATAAAAAACAAAACAAAACACAAACACACCTAGAAGGCAGCAGCCTTCAAGTGCACACCGCTGAATGTATGCACTCTTGCCCTACATGCATGAAAGCAGTAGGGTAAGAGGAAAGCAATAAAAATGCAAATAAATGTATTTTTTTTATTAAATAAATCCAAAATTTAAGCTGTGCACAGCTTGTTTGCGGGGCGCGCTGCTATGCTTATTCTGGCTGAAATCCTAAAAATTATAGACGAGTGCTACTGTGATCGAAAACGTCAGCAAGCTGCTGTAGTATAGTAGTACTGCCAGGAATTAGAATGTAGAGCATGCTTGGTTCGAATCCCCCCTCTGCCAGTTTATTTAATAAAGGAATTTGAATGATAGATGTCAATCATATGGCTCACATATAGCACAGTAGGGGTGGGAATATGTAAATTATAAATGTAAAAAATACTTTATAAATTTAATGAAAAAAATTTGATTTAAGCAATGCTTTGCTAGTGTAAGTATTGCTTACTGGCTTTCAGCTGTGCTTATCTGGTTTAAGCATTGCTATGTGGATTTGCATGGAGCTAAGCATAGTTTAGCCTATTAAAACCAGCCAATGAAGAAAAAGTGTGGGAAAACTGCCCTATTTAAACCACACAGGTGGGAATATAGCCATAACCATTTAGGATTGCTCACAGAATGACCAAAATGTCTGGTGTAGGTGAAGGTGTTTGCTTCTGAGCACAAAGTTGGGGCATCCAGGAGTCCAGTGTCATGGCTGTGCTCCTAGTAAAAAAACATGACAGCAGGCTGCTGCAGTGCCAGTACCAGGGCTCGCAGCACAAAGCAGAGGCCTGGGACCAGCCTGTATGTGATCTTACCAGTGCCACTGGCATATCCCGGACTGGTGAACCTGCTCACTGCCACAATAATGACCTTAAGCAGACGAGGGGTGCACTCTTGGACCAGTGGATCAAAGAATCCCGAGTGCAGGATGTTCCATGTGTCTGTAAGTATGCAGCCTCATGTATCTCTAACTATGTAAAAAGTGCAACTTGTGACTGTGCAGGTGTGATTAATGTGTGTCTTGTCTCCCCATACAGTTGCTGCTGAGAGGTCCCAGAATGGTGAGGCTCATGCCCAGCGACTGGCCCGGCTGTGTCGGCTTTATGGTGAGTACAGAATATCTCCTAATATTAGCAGTAAGAAATCAAAAATATAGCAATGGTTGTACTGCCTGTATATATAATTATGCTGTAAAAGTCAGGAATAAATGCCTGTGTCAGGCTGCCAGTGTTACAATGGCGTATTTCTAGCTGCTGTGTAATACAGATATCAGTAGCAAACAAGGTACAATATGTAGGAGAGGAATATTAGAATATGGATGAGTGTGTCTGAGTGAACCTGTCAAGAAAGTGCCATGTCAGGGCTACTGTAACACTTAGAAATGAAAAGCATTCCCCTGTTCAGATCATGCAGGAATAGTAATTGTGGATTTCTGAGTTATACACATATATGTATGTGAAAACTAATAAAGGTGATCTTAAACACAGTGTGTGTCATCTCACTTGCATCAGAAAAATAGAATGTGCATGTCCTGCAGAATGCATTAACTGAGGTGAACTGATTTAACACTGTTTGTCTGCATACTTTAGAATGGGCATGTCCAATAACTGAAAAAAAGCAACAGTACTTATTTCCATCAGAAGGTGTTTTACTTGTTTGTTAACCTTTCAATTTCAGCTGTATGTAGCTGTGGATGTACTGAAAATGTAGAAGGCTAACAGGTGCAGACTTAAAACCTACGCTGTATACTCAGGAATCTGAATTGCAGTATGTAGCTGTAAAACAGTGAAATGTGGAATCCAGCTAATGTGCACATGTTTCTCAAACAGTGACACCAATGTCTGTTGTGTATGCATAATTTGTACTGAAACAAATAATGCAACATATGATAACAAAAGTATTCTGCACAAAAATATGTACTAGATAGGAATGACACAAGTAACATCAAACACCTCCCCAGTAGCTCAGTTTGAAAAGGACAAGGCCTGTAGTTCAATTTTGCACACACACCATGGCTCAAATCCAGAGGCCGCCGCTAACATGTCAGTCTGGTTCTACACTACAATCTGATTAGAAAAAGTAATTTACTGCAACACATACATTTTTCACACAGGGCACACAGGTAATGAAATCTGAATAGAAATACTAGTATGATGTGTATAACTATGAAAGGTGTACAACTGCTGTGTTGATCAGCCCCAGTCCTACAAATAGATGCAAGCTAGACATCCATACTCTGCAGTCTGTCCCAGATAAGCCCCTCAATGTCACGTTGTCATGGATAGTTTCCCCAGTTGTCAAGAAACCCGCACACAGAAAATGTCACAGTAGATATATGTCAAAGGTACAACACACAGTCCAGGGCCTGTAACTAATGTGCGAATTTGAAATATGTGTAGAAACAGCAATGTGATGTGCATGCAGTTCATATGCACAGGGCCACAGGTAAAGAAATTGGTATAGAAATAGGTATGATGTGTATAACTAAAATAAGGGTACAATTGCTCTGTTGATATCTACAGCTGTTGGTGCGCTGTAGCAGCCCTATTGTCCAGGTAGAGTGGAAGTATGGTCAGAATATAGAGTAATGAATAGTAGTGTACTGACAAATATACTTGATATCAGTTGTCAATTGAATCTGGCCATTTCTCCCACCGCTCATCTGATCCAACCATCACACTGAAACCAATATGGATATGTTCATAAACAAATGTCTACTGTTGGGACTATTGTTCCATTTGGTTTATCATTATTTAAACTGTGTGCACACTAATATTCCCTGTTGAATAATCATTGTTATTGCTGCCTGACATACCACTAACTAGCATGCTGTTGCAACTCTGAATGCCATTCCATATAAGCAGGGGTTCTGTTTACTATGGCAGTGTTATAACTGCACTGTTTTGGGTAAATATCCATGCATGCTATTTTGACTAATGTTGTAATGTGTTGTGCATGACTAACCAATATTCATTGCGGATTTCCACACCATAGCATATATGGGAAGGCAGATCCCTGTGGATCCACCTTTCCCACCCCACCTGGCTGAAGCAACAGGTCCCAGCACATCTGGGACCCAATCCAGACCTCCCTCATCTGCTGCTCTTGCATCACCTTGGGTGGAACCGCTGCAGGAGACGGGGCTCAACCCCCCTGCAAGTGGGCACGGTGAGGAAGTTATCACCTTGGATGAAGTCTGTGGAATGGTGTGCAGTGTCCTCCAGATGGAGCTGGATGACCACCTGCAGCAGGTGGAGGGCAGGCTACACAGCTAGAGGAATAGGCGGGCCCTCCAGCCCAACCCGCAGCACAGCCACCTCCAGGGCTGTGAAGGAGTAGTGGTGACTGCCATTGGGTTGGGACATCAGTGACACTACTACCATCTGGGGGGCTCATGAGCCTCGGATTCCTAACCACCCTCGCCGTCAAGGTGTTTACCCCCATGTGTCATGCATCACACCTGTCTGCTGTCTTGTCTTTCTGCAAATGCAACCTCTCCTACCAAACCTCCCTCACCACACTTACCTATAATCCTTCCTTAACATCCAACTCTCACCTTAAAAAAAGGGGGCATCTGTCCCAAAAAAAAATCACGTCCCATAGATACCTCTGCATTTCACCCAGAGACATGTACCCATCACACACTCTAACCCTACCAATCTTCCATATTGTATGATGCCCACACAGCTCCCTGTAGGGTGTGAGACTCCAAATTCTAAATTGCCCACATTGAAAGCAGCTGTTGCTGCCAAAGAAATGCAGAGCTATGGTCCTTTCCTACACTGGTCCTGCACATCCCTACCTGTTTATCCTCTTGTTTTTCCCCCTGCTTGCTCCAATCTCACCACTTTCCTATCTCCCTTTTTTCTTTACTTTATTTGAAATTAGCACGGGTTTAAGTGGCCGTAAGTGGACGTAAGTGAAGCTGAACTCATGTAAGCATCGCTTAGCTCCGCGCAAACCTGGTTACAACTGCTTTAAAGTGCCTTAATCACTCTGTCTCCAACAGCCCCTGTTGTGCCCAGCAACAGAATAATCAGCCTTTGTAAGTCTCAAACCCAGGACCCTACACACTACGGCCAAAGTGATTTCCCATTAAGCCATTTAAAACATAAATAAATTTGATGTTTTCTCAAACATATCATGCAACACAGTCATTCAACAGTAGGGAAATGTATTTCTATATGTAGATGTATGTATGTATGTATGTATGTATATATATATATATATATATATATATATATATATATATATATATATATATATATATATATATATATATATATATATATACATATATATATAATGTGTATATGTATATGTATATATATATATATATATATATATATATATATATACTTATATACAGATATATATATATATATATATATATATATATATATATATATATATATATATATTGGCATACATATAAATTTATATTGCGTTTGCACATTGGATCCACACTCTGAACATCTCACTGCAAAACATCTGAACAAAGGCACTGTTAATGGGGGTGATGGGGCCCAAAATAAGTATCTCTTGTAATTATTGACATCATCCCGTCCTGCACAATTGAACAAATCTGCCTTGCAACACAATAACCAACACTTGCAAGTCTCAAACCCAGGACCCTGCACAACATAGACACAACAAGTTAACAGTAAGCCATTTCAGCTGTAAGATGTCAGGATGATATCACTAACATATCATGCAGAACAGTCTGCCTACCATAGGGAATGTACAATGTGGAATCAGTAAACATTCCAATGATGCGTATGCACACATACATATGTATATATATATATATATATATATATATATATATATATATATATATATATACACACATACATACACATATAAATATATTACTACTTATAGATAATGTATAAGAAGAGTATATATAGAGGGTGCACAGCATATCAAACAGCCAGTATTCCTACAGTTGCCACCTTTTAAAATGGCCAGTGTTTGATTCTTTCATACAAAAGACAATTATTGCATGAAACATATAACCATAGACAATGCAAGGGACATGACACCCCACACAAGTTTGCATACATACAAATGTTTATTTGTGTACTATTTCAGTTGATATGCCATTTTGTATGGCAGTTAGGTGTTTGAAATACATAATAACCGAGTAATGCAACTCTCAAACAAAACATTTGATACAGTAATCTGAAAACATAACATATGTTGCTGTCCAGTTTAAGGCCTTGAAGTTGTACAACAGTAATAAAAGCACTTGCCTTGAAGATAAGAACCAATCAACACTTATTAATTGCAGCTGTAGTTCAGCAGCCTCCAATTACACTCTGTACTCAACCCCTATGGGGAAAAGAATTAAGTTGTCACAATGAAATTGTATCTGTTACATAACAATGCTTAACTTAAAACATCACACTGACAAACAGAACTGTCTGTAAGACAGTAAGCTCTAGCCCACCACTGTTCCCATGGTGAAACATATGAAAATGTACAGCCATATTCCTTAATGTGTCTTACTACTGATATCCCTCACATGTTGTAACAGCCTAGGTTAAAAACATTTCATACCTCCCGCTCATAAAATGTCTTACAATGGCATATAACAGTGTTTTAATACACTGACCTCTGGACTGTACAGAGTCACACATGTTTTGTCCAGCTATAGCCCTCATATATATGGACCCTACCCCACAATATGTGTGGAGGTCCACAACATCACTGGAATGATAGCAGGAATGCCAGCACTAAATAATGATAGGCCACTACTTAGCAACCTCTTACTGCATGACATCTGGACAAAGCCTGGTTTATAGGTGGAGGACAGAGGCTGGAACACAGGGCCATATTTGCAATATTGCTGTTATACACTTTGAAAGTTGCTGGTGTTACAGGATTGCTTGTAACATACCCTTACTCAGGAATATGAAGTCAGAAACACAAGTGGATGTTGCCATCTACTGATAGCACTCAACAGAGAGAATGCCACTGATATGTCAGAGACAAGACCTGTGTGGTGAACAGACAAAGCATAACACCCAATCCTCTGGCCATCATGTGGATAGGCCCACAGTTGAAAGCTATGCAGACAGACTGCAAACACAAACCCTGTAAAACTAGCAGTATTCAGTATTCGATGCATATAAGAGCAATACTCACACTGGCTGTAGGTCTGGAACCTTATACATATATGTAGTTGGGATGTGTCTGCAAGTCCTGTTGTGAGAGGCATTGCTACCTGCTGTCTGTAACACTGCTGCCCACACACAGGAAGGATGTCTTCCATACAGGAAAGGTAAAGGGACGATGCCCACATGATGTAGTCATTTATAGTAGTGGGTTCCATGACATTGGCAATTGGGAGTGCTACACATCTGGCTGCATGCAATTAGCAAGTGGTGAACATCGATTGATGCAGAGGACATCACCTGATCATGAGCATTACCTACAAAATCCATGCTGCAGCCTATTCAAACCAGCTTAATCCCTGTAGTGAAGAGAGAGAGAGAGAGAGAGAGAGAGAGAAATACTACAAACCAAACCAAAATAAAATAAAATAAAACAAGGAACATATACAAGTGTACATAGACGAGAGCACAATACTAAAACAGGTATGTGAAACATGTACGCATGTAATTGAATGTGCCATCAAGACTTGTTGCTGTAATGATGTCCTACTGAACAACTGCTATGGTCATAGCATCTGGCCCTGTGGGCAGTGGGCCATACCTGTCAACTGTGCAGATCTGCACAGAATGACAAGATGTAAGCTAAAATAGTGTATGTTTTGTATCTCAAGACATGTATATTAGTGTGGCAAATAGCTGAAGGTGGAAGTAATGAAGTCATGATAGACACATGAGTTTCAGACCCCACAAACTTCAGGACAGTCATGTTAATGTGAAATGTTATGCACAAACTTCATAGGTTTGTAATTAGCTTACCCACAATCTGTCCATATATATACTCCCCTGATGTTAGGTTGTGTCCACATGTGACACTCTTCTGTTTTGTAGGAAGGCAGAACAGTGCAGCTGTGGAGGAAGGATTTTTAGAGAGTGTGGACCTGATGTGTATATTTTATATATATATATATATATATATATATATATATATATATATATATATATATATAAATGTATATACAGACATACACACACACACACACACACATCTATATATAGATATGTATATATATATATATATATATACATATATATATATATATATATATATATATATATATATATATATATATCTCTCTATCTCTCTGTCTCTTTCTGTACATATATATATATATATATATATATATATATATATATATATATATACATACGTGTATGTCTACATATATACAAACACACACACACACACACACACACACACACACACACACACACACACACACACGTATTACATATATATATCTATATATATATATATATATATATATATATATATATATATATAAATACATTTTCCCTACTGTTAAATGACTGTGCTGCCATATCTGTGCACACACACACAGTTGTAAGTGGGTGCGAAATGGACAGTTATGTCTGATGTGAAATTTATGTTGGAAACACATTGCCGTTTGTTTGTAAAGGTGAGAGTGGTATGTAAGGATAGTAGGTATATTTGGGATGGTAGGTTGGGTTGAAAGACAGACAAGACAGCATACAAAGGTGGTATATGACAAACGTGGTGGGTAAACACCTTGAATGGGGAGGGGTGTTTGGAAAGTGGAACCCCATGAGCCACCAAATGGAAACAGTGGGACCAAGGTTCCCACCAATGGGCAATCACCACTGCACCTTCACGTCCTTAAAGGTGGCTGAGCTGGGGGCTGAGCAGGAGGAGCATGCGGACCCTGTAATTATGTATTGAGTGACTCAAGGTGGTGAAGCAGATCCCCTAATTCTCTGTGGAGCTCCCTATGCACCAGACCCTGGACTGACTTCAGGTGACAGGATCCTGTCTGTGTCTGCTCCCAGGTGGGAGACAAGCACCATCCCCTGAGGTGGTTCCACCTGAAGGTAGTGCAGGACCAGCAGATGCTGAGGTCCCAGCATGGTCCCAGATGTGCCATGGCATGGTAACATGGCCAGATGAAGTGGGAGAGGTAGTTCTCCTGGGAACAGCCTTCTCAAACAGGATTAGTTATAACAGCATGTATGGATATCTCCATGAACAGAAAACACCAGATTTGGAGCAGTCGCATAGCAAACAGAGCACAAGCATATGTGGAACCATAGTGGCACTTATAGTGGTATGCATGTGACATTGTTAGCAACAGGCCACCAATGATAGTGTTTCAACATAGAACATGAATAGAAACACATTTCAGTACTTGTCTTACAATACAATATATGTCCTAACAGTAGGTTTGGTGTAAACATACCCATTGAGTTGTGTATTCAGATTATTATTGCAGATATGGTGGAGAGGGAGACGGAGATGTCAATTATCAACTATTATATCCTTGCAGTATGAGGTCCTCAGACCTTTTTTTCCTCTTTATGTCTTTCAGGTACCATGTCTAGAGATCGCCTTCCAGTGTATTCCCCCGAGGAAAAAGATTTAATCATTAACTACCTGGTGAAGCACCACCAAACCCTCTTTGGCCGTACAGCCCATGATCTGCAGGAGAGGACTGCAATGTGGAATGAGCTCATCCACAGGGTAAACAATGTTGGCCTGCATACCTGCAGTTATGAGCAGGTCCGACATCACTGCACTAACCTCATCTGCCACACCCATCAGTGTGCTGCTGCAGTTAGGTCCTCAGACCATTTTTTCCTCTTTATGTCTTTCAGGTACCATGTCTAGAGAGCACCTTCCAGTGTATTCCCCCAGGAAAATGATTTAATCATTAACTACCTGGTGAAGCACCACCAAACCCTCTTTGGCCGTACAGCTCATGATCTGCAGGAGAGGAATGCCATGTGGTATGAACTCGTCCACAGGCTAAACGATGTTGTTCTGTATAACTGAAGTTATGAGCAAGTCCAACATCACTGCACTAACCTCATCTGCCACGCATGTCAGTGTGATGCTGTAGTTAGGAGGGACCAGCTAGCCACAGGTGGGGGTCATGCCATCCAGCCCCCCAACATAGGCTGAGGAGCTCTTTGACAGTCTTGCAGCATCTGCCCGCCAGCAAAGCCAAGAACCAGCTGATAGCATTGTGGAGGTGAGTGCTACCCACACAATGGATGAGGAGCATGCAGGTAAAGCCACAGGGCACATCAGTAGACCACTGTTGCTTATCCATCTGCATCTGTAAAGTTTCATCATGTATATGTCAGATAGAATATATCTAGTCTGTTGCTGCAATTTAGTAATGAACAGATGTGCATAATCTGTAGTATTGTGGGTTTGTACTCTTGTGCTGAAATGCTGCTCCCACCCTGTACCAATTCCACAGGTGTGGCTACTGACATCACATCTCTCACACAACTATGTAGATTCCTCTGATATACCTCTGGGGAAGCAGCCTGTAGCTGGTGAGTTTGGTATTTTTTTGTTTAGGTTTTCCAGTACACCAGCCATGTTATGACCATGGTATTTGCCATGCACACATTTAACACACCTACGATAATGCATGCTGTACATGTTCATTTATTGTTGATGTTAACTGCAGTGCATTACAGTGGTCACCATGGTGGCATATCTGAAGGGTATGTAAGAGTCCTGCAATATAACTAACAACCTGTCATTGCAAGATGTGTGCACAGAGATGAACATAATGGTGGGACAAATGGCCAACAGTAGGAGCATGTCTGAAACATAACTCTTATACAGTGGCTACAACAGTGTATATACCACTATTACAATGGCAACTGTTACAGGTCTACAAAACGGCATATCACAATACCATATTCCACAACCCTTACAACTTGTAATGTTATCCTAACATGGGCAATGAATGTATAATATGGAATTCTATGTTAGGATAGCAAAAAAAGGAATACATACTTTAAAAAACACTGGAAGCATATGTGTGCACATACTCCGAATCACATATCATGGAAGAAGATTTTGAGGTACTGACAGCATTCACTCTTCATGAGTATGCACCTTCCATCAAGTATACGTCCTCAATGTCACAGCAAGAAATGGTCTGCTTTCCAAGACGTATGATGTCCATGACATTTGCCCACTCACCTGCAACAGAGTCAGCTGTGGCTTGTACACATCTTACAAACCATGGAATGGATCCCATATCCAACAGGTAGCACTCAGCAGTGGGAGATGTAGCCTTATCTCACCATTGCATATACCATTGCAAACAGTGCTGACAGTCATGTATGTGACGAGGAAGTATGGGACAACATTAATGTAGAAAATAAACAGATGGCCATCCAAGACAGATGATGACACATGTTGCAAACTGGTCATAGAGGCTGCCTAGAAATATGCCACAACACTGTGGGAGTTGCAGGAATGTATAACAAGTACTGGCTGTGCAGTGCCTGTGTCGACTATCACCTGGACCCTCCATAAGTGTAGCCTATGGGTTAGGGTAATCAGATGGGAAAGTTGTTCCACAGGAAACATCATCCAGGGCTCTATACAGGTGTCATATGCATAACATCAAAAGCCCCCCAAAGGCATGTGTTACAATGTGTATTGGTGTACCAAGACCAAGTCTGAAACCTACAGACAGTAGTAATAAAGATACATGTGCTGCACAAGCAACACCTCACTCCACCTCAGGCCCACGGTCCCCATCTGTACCTTGCTGGTGTCAGTGTAAACCTGTATGTTTGCCATTCATTAGCAGGAACTAGGCCGGTACACACGGTGTTCTGAATTTGGGACACTGCAAAATGTCCCATAGTTGTGGCCCATAGTTGACAAGCATCTGCTGAGGATGGGGAGGGGTGTCATCCTGAAACACAACAGTGAACTAAAGCAGACACCCAAAGCTTACTAAGAATGGCTGCATCTGCACACAGTCAAGGTCATGAATTGTGGCAGACATAACCCTGACTCCACAGCAATAGTGAAGATACTGTGTGACCTCCAAGGGCTGTGCACGAGTTGACCTTGCAATCTGGCAGAGGTGGGGGACATTTTTAGGGCGGAGTGACCCAATACTGGCAAGTGCAGATGGGCCATCCTAGTATACCCCTTCCAGGAATAGTGACTGCTGTAGTACACTTAACAGTTGATACAACGAACCATCATGTTAAGGGTGTGCACACTTATGCACCCACATATTGCATGCATCTCAATCAGCATCTGCACAACTAACACATGTGTTTGATACTTCATTTGATTGCACAGGTCATATGTCACATATCCAGTTTGTGTAATGTTAACACATGCAGTATTGTGACCCCATGGCATATCAGGGAAGAGGGTTCCATGTCAATAAGGGTGTGTACACTCCTCATAGCCACAGCAATCTTTGAAGGTTGACAGTGTAATTGTATTTTATTGCTCATACATGCACCGTTGATGATGAGCTCTGCAAATCAGACATCAGGCATTCACTATTGACATCTGGCCTCATATCATCCCATGTATATGTCAGACAAACACATAAGGGCTGTGAGCACCAGAGTAAACATAACTTGCACACATATACTCATTCAGCAATGATGTTTACACCTGTGAGGTATGGTGCACAGTACATGCCAGGGTGCCGAACAGGTGCACAGCAATACTGTTTACATGGGTACAGTGTGTTCCAGGGGAAGGGGCATCCCCTACTAACACAACTCATGCATCACACAGATGTATAATGTTGGTAATAGGGATTGACTATAGCTGCAGTGCATGCTGTTGAGTGCCATATGTCATGCATGTTGACAGTTGGGTAATGAGTGGTCTGTGTATAATATCTTTGTGCAACCTCACCTGTAAGTGTGTGTGTGTGTGTGTGTGTGTGTGTGTGTGTGTGCGCGCGCATGTGTGTGAGTGTGTGTACAGCTAAGCAATGGTGTACAGGTCTTAAAGTGAATTTCTTGTTTTCCCCTTACAAGTGGCGAGGTGGGTCAGGGTCCCTCCTGCAGGTAAAATGATGTTAGTGTCCATACAGACTCTGACAATGATGATAGGTATGGTGAGGCACAGGCAGGATTGTCAGGGGTTGAAGCTGTGCCATCACTTGACATCCCACTGTTATCCACCCCATCCCCCCACTACTGAAATCCACTTCATCCCCACACAGAGTCACATTGCCTATACATACCCCATCACTAGTGGCCATAGATGAGGGACAGTTGGCAGGTGGTGACATGGGACAGGACAGTGTGGTGACTATGGCAAGTATGTCTGGACACAGCAGCTATTGCTGGATGACTGGTGAGGTACCACACAGGCAGATGTATGGGGGTGCTCATAGGAGGGCTGCTGGTCATCATGCCCCTGGCAGAAGTGCCACAGCAGGTGTCACCAGATGCATGTTTCAGGCTGTCATGTTGGCACAGGCACATATGGAAAATTATACCAGACAGTTTCTGAGGCTACAGAGGGCTACTCATTCTGCTGTTATTGACAACATCCATGATCTTGCAGGTGCCCACCATTTTTTTGCAGAGGTCCTGAATAGACAGTTGGGTGAGATGGTGGGAATCATTGACTGTACAATGTCTGCGCTTGAGCATATGGTGGGAGTAGGACAACAGCCACGTGTATGTAGTTCAGCAACACCAACAGGTGGAGCTCTACATGGATGTGCAACAAGTCAGAGCCACTCCCATAGTGGCAGTACCAGCACCAGCACTGCAGGGGGGCACTGTCCACACCACAACATCACAGGCCACATGCACATGGCCCTGGGCATTCCCAAGAAGGACCGGGATCAAGCAGACATTTGTCATCATCGGGGGAGAGTATCATATCTGGCCTTATACTTGGTAGTGCCCTTGGAACCCCTGGCAGGCACAGTTCTCATGTTCATGGCCGGAGATGGTGAACTACACACCCTGCCATGTATGGTCTGCAGCTGTCCAACAAACCCCTTTATATGGGCAGCCACATGGCAAAACTGTGTGCCTGCATACACACACACACATCACCAACACAGCTAGGGCTACCCCATACCTACACACACCACATCTGCACAGCCCAATTACAAATGAAGCCTCCTAACACACACACACACACACACACACACACACACACACACACACACACACACACATGATGTCAACCAAACGGCTTAGCCTACGTCTCTGGCAAACCCACAACACCCCCTGTGCATATGATGATACCTGTGCCACATCCCTGTCATCCATAACATCGATGCAGAGACAGGCTAATATGGTTCTGATGCACAGGGTGAATGTATTAAGGTGTACCAATGTAATGCTGTGTAACATGTTTTCAGCAGTAAAGTTTAATTCTTACATGTCAGGATGTGTAGCTGTTCAGCCATGATGAATTATACTGTTATTAACACTGACTGATTGCAGTCCCCATGATGTCTTCAGTTTGCGTTGCAGGTGTCTATGTGTCAGCAGGATGTTGGTCTGCTCTTGTTTCCTACAAGGGGTATGGCACTGTGGTGACACCTTGACTGTGCCATATCCTGGCTACAGCCGAACACAAGTAATTGGTCTGTATAACAGTTACTGCATGTGCCACATGGCTGATAGGTCTGAGGGGTGTACACAGGTGAGTGTATGGTGACTGATGTCAGCAGCCCTTCTACAGTGGACAATGGTAAGTGTACTGGGTGGTATATACCACATGTTTGTGTATAATACACACACACACACACACACACACACACACACACACACACACACACACACACACACACACACACACACACACACACACACACACACACACACACATGGAGGCTTTTGTGTTGATGCAATACAAAGAGAATACTGTACACATGGATATATGTACTTTTGCAGTGGACCTATTTTAGCCTATGTAATTCCACCAAGACAAAATAGGCACAACATCACATCAGTAAATAATCAGTCTGCTAGTTCAATGTCATTGATGATGGTACTGGCAGGGTATATGTCCCCTTCCCCAATGTAGTACAATCCTCGACTTGGTAAACATAGTTGTACTGGTGTGGGTGGCACAGTCCTATCCTTTGGAGAATGTGGGGTGGTGTAGAACCACAGACAGTGTGATTGACAACTACTTAACCTGGTAACATAAACTGTACAGTATTACAGCTGACTAAACAGGGGGATACACACAACAATAACACCAATGATGGTGGCTGTGTCCACAAGATCCACACCCAACTATATATACCAACCCCAGTATTGTTGTACAGCTATACAGTGGGGAAGAGGGCATTTATACATCTACTACTAGTTTTGATGGAATAAATTTACACAAGATGATACCTTTGAAATGTTAGCATTTGCCAGTCAGTTCTTGGACAGATGACCTCCTGGGACATGTATTTTCTGCAAAGTGAAGTAGATCCCTTCACATGCACACACTCTTCCTTGGCAAAACTGAGAGTAGAACCCCTACCTAGGTACTTATTGCTACTAATGTGTGTGGCCTTAATTGTACACACCACACAGCTTTTAGGATGAGGTGTGTCCCAGGTTTCGTGTTAAGTGAAGAGCATCACAAGGCCTTCTACAGTATGGTAATGGGGCATGTACTGGTTGTTTATGAACAATACATAGTGTGACATACTGTCATATACACATTGCAAAACACATAACAGTCATGGACACTTCTGAGAGACCTGGGTTTATCAGTGCTAACGACCTTGTCAGTGAGTCCATTCTGTTACAGATAATTTGCACACAGCACATGCATCATTGGGCTGGATAGTGTAATCAGTTACCTGTATGGTTGATGGTGACAGTAGTCCCCATACAGTGGACCTTGGGACATGTCCTGGGGGTACCATGGTGTAAAGACAGTATATGCAGCACCCACAACCCATATTGGATATTTTACTCACTGAAACCCATGATGCACTCTGATATACCCACAATCACACATTGACCAGGACTGCAATACAACCCCTTCTCTATCTTAAGAGTGCTACTACAGGGATATGCATCTATTGCACATGCCACAGGGATAGTAGTGTGATGGTTTGTCATGGCTCTCCTGCTGTCAGCAACATCACAATCCCTTATACTGTATGGCAAGGTGTATTGTATTTGGAGAATATGGCCTTAAAATGCAGTATCCTACAAATATACGCACTTGCACAGATACACACACTTGCCAGGACTCAGACGGTAACCCATGCCTATCTACCCAAATGTACAACAGTGTTGTGCTGGTACTCCAAGCTCCAGGTAGCCCATATGGTGAAGAGTGTAACAAGGTACATGTGATATCCATTACAGCAGCAGCCATTTCTAACTATGGTAATGGGTGTGTAGTGGGTGAGAAGGCCCTCAGGGTATTATCAACTGCAGGTTTACAAATACACAGACACTGTTATTCTCAGTAATGCACACTGACACATTTGTCAGTACTGGGGTCCATAGGTGCAGGTGTTCCTAGATGTGTACCAG